>NC_089237.1:19272080-19574591 GCF_963924675.1 Phocoena phocoena
AGCTGCCCACCGATGAACGTTACAAGGTCGCACTCCCATGAAGCATCTTTTTTACCAACCAGTCGTGAACTTGCCCATCCATCATTAACACTATTTCCATGGGTTAGAATCAGACAATAAACTAGCGGTATTTTCTCTCAAAGGATCCCATCAAATGTTACCTGTGTTGACCAAAAAAAAAAAAAAAAAAAGCACAACCTAAAAGTTGAGTTATGTTTTATTCGGCAGACATACTAAGGGCTTCAAGCCTGGGACACAGCATCTCAGATAACACTGAGAGACTGTTCCGAAGAGGCGAGAGGGAGAGCCAAGATATATAGGAGTTTTGCAAAAAGGCCAGGTAGTTAGAACATCAAAAGATTACTGTTAATTAAAGAAATCCAGGCATCTCAAGTTAATGAAATTAGAGCTGTTTTGCCTATGGGAAGATGCAAAATCTGGGCTCATTAAAATCATTCCTTTGATATGCACCTCAGCTATTGGGGCCAGTATCCTGTGTTTTCTCATCCTGAGTCTCCTCAGGGTGCACCATTGGGGGTGGCTGCAGCAGTTGACTGCAGGATGGCGGGCATTCTTTGTTTCTATCCTGAGTTCCCTCAGGGCTCACTGACGGAGCAGTTGTAATATGGTGGCTTGATGGCTGCAACATCCTTTGTTTACTGATAATGGCAGGCAGCGTTCTTAGGTCACACCTGGGATCTAAGCAAGTTCCTCTGCAGCCTCAGATTGAGTTATCAGGTCTCTAAATGGTGCCTCCAAAGTCCTTATCCCTAAGAGGTAACTTTCCATTGGGGTCAGGAGAAGACAGCTGCAGCCAATCTTGGACTGGTCCAGACCTCATTTGCTCTCACGTGGAGTATTTGAAATGACTTTAGATTCTCTTTCCAATCCATTCCCCACATTACTGCTAGTTAGAGATGGAGATAGAGATAGATACAGATATAAATATAGACATATAGATTTTTTTTAATGAAAACATACTTTACGATTTAAATGTCCTCCTTTGACCAAAGGGTTAAACTCCTTGGCATGGCTCACAGGATCCCTTGAGAGTTTGGTCCCTGCCTTACTGTTTGTTCTTCAATATACTCTTTAGGAGTCTGCTGGTCAGAAACGGGCCACAGGGACTTCCCTGGCCCTCCAGTGGTTAGGACTCCGCACTTTCACTGCCAAGGGCCTAGGTTCAATCCCTGGTTAGGGAACTAAGATCCCATAAGCCCCGTGGCACGGGCAAAAAAAAAAGAAAAAGAAAAGAAGGAAATGGACCACACACTTTGAGGCCCGTGGGCCTTGGCTCAGGTTGTTTCCGCTCTCTGGAATGGCCTCCCTCTTTCAACGTCCCTGCGTAAACCAACCTCTTCCCCAGCTCCACCCAAGCCAAACTGATCATTCCCTTCTCAGGGCTTCCACAGAACTCTATGTCAATAAACATTTGTTGAATGAATTATAAGACTTTATTGCAAGTGTCATAAACTCACCTCAAACTGGCTTCAGCAGAAGAAACAAAATGAAACAAAACAAACAGTACATATGGTCACCTTATTATTTTTTTTTTTTTGGCGGTACGCGGGCCTCTCACTGTTGCGGCCCCTCCCGTTGCGGGGCACAGGCTCCGGACGCGCAGGTTCAGCGGCCATGGCTCACGGGCCCAGCCGCTCCGCGGCATGTGGGATCTTCCCGGACCGGGGCACAAACTCGTGTCCCCTGCATCGGCAGGCGGACTCTCAACCACTGCGCCACCAGGGAAGCCCTGGTCACCTTATTTTTGATGAAGGAGGCAAGAATATACAATGGAGAAAAGATAGCCTCTTCAATAAGTGGTGCTGGGAAAATTGGACAGCTACATGTAAGAGAATGAAATTAGAACACTCCCTAACACCATACACAAAAATAAACTCAAAATGGATTAAAGACCTAAATTTAAGGCCAGACACTATAAAACTCTTAGAGGAACAGAAATTTAGGCAGAACACTCTATGACATAAATCACAGCAAGATCCTTTTTGACCCACCTCTTAGAGAAATGGAAATAAAAACAAAAATAAACAAATGGGACCTAATGAAACTTAAAAGCTTTTGCACAGCAAAGGAAAACATAAACAAGACAAAAATACAACCCTCAGAATGGGAGAAAATATTTGCAAATGAAGCAACTGACAAAGGATTAGTCTCCAAATTTTACATACAGCTCAATATCAAAAAAACAAACCCAATCCAAAAATGGGCAGAAGACCTAAATAGACATTTCTCCAAAGAAGATATACCCATTGCCAACAAACACATGAAAGGATGCTCAACATCACTAATCATTAGAGAAATGCAAATCAAAACTATAATGAGGTATCACCTCACACCAGTCAGAATGGCCATCGTCAAAAAATCTACAGACAATGCTGGAGAGGGTGTGGAGAAAAGAGAACCCTCTTGCACCGTTGGTGGGAATGTAAATTGATACAGCCACTATGGAGAACAGTATGGAGGTTCAAAAAACTAAAAATAGAACTACCATATGACCCAGCAATCCCACTACTGGGCATATACCCTGAGAAAACCATAATTCAAAAAGAGTCACGTACCACAATGCTCATTGCAGCTCTATTTACAATAGCCAGGACATGGAAGCAACCTAAGTGTCCATCGACAGATGAATAGATAAAGAATACGTGGCACATATATACAATGGAATATTACTCAGCCATAAAAAGAAACAAAATTGAGTTATTTGTAGTGAGGTGGATGGACCTAGAGTCTGTCATACAGAGTGAAGGAAGTCAGAAAGAGAAAAACAAATACCGCATGCTAACACATATATATGGAATCTAAAAAGAAAAAATGGTTCTGAAGAACCTAGGGGCAGGACAGGAATAAAGACGCAGATGTAGAGAATGGGCTTGAGGACACGGGGAGGGGGAAGGATAAGCTGGGACGAAGTGAGAGAGTGGCATGGACATATATACACTACCAAATGTAAAATAGATAGCTAGTGGGAAGCAGCCACATAGCACAGGGAGATCAGCTCTGTGCTTTGTGACCACCTAGAGGGGTGGGGTAGGGAGGGTGGGAGGGAGACGCAAGAGGGAGGGGATATGGGAATACATGTATATGTATAGGTGATTCACTTTGTTATGAAGCAGAAACTAACACATCAGTGTAAAGCAATTATACTCCAATAAAGATGTTAAAACAAAACAAACAAACATACAAAAAAACCAAAGTGGAAAACAAACATAGAGGGAATTAATGTAATTGAAAAAGTTCCCAGTGATAGGTCCAGGGGTGTCTGGTTGCAAGTTCTGATGTAATGTCATTAGGAATTTCTCTCTCTTCCTGCCTCCTCTTCTCTGCTGTGTTTGTTTCATTAACAGTCAGATTTTCCACATGTGTTGGCAAAGATGACCATCCATAGCTGCAGGCTTATGGCTGAACAGCTCAATAACCTCAGTTAAGAGGGTTTCTTTCCAACTCTTTCCAGAATCTCAGATATGGCCCTGATAGGTCACATATTCAAATCACTGTGCCTCATGACCAAATCTAGGTCATGTACCATTTCTAGAACCCACTTGCAAGGTGGAACCGAGAGTGGAGGAAGGCTCATTTCCCAAAGGAAAATTGGGTTGCTGTCAGAGGAAGGAGAGAGGCTAAGGGGCCAACAAAGCGACAGGTGTTCTTTCCCGATGATCTGTTTGTGATGTTGTGCTAGGAGCTGAGAGACTACAAAGACGACATATCTAGCTCTTGATCTGAAACAGTTTGCAATTAGTGGGAGAGGCAGATATTCAAAATAACTCCAAGTGATGACTGTAAGAGAGGTAAAACAAAATGCAACATCAATACATCGAAGACAGATTCATCCGCTTGGGGCATATGGGGAAACTTAAGGAGAAAGGGGGCTTTTGAATTACAATCCTTAATACAGGGTAGGATTTTAAATACTTGTTGCTGAAGGGCAGAGACCATATTTTACTTGATTTTTGTGTCACCAGAGCCTAACAGTGTCTCATATACGATTGCACTGGTTATTGTTATTTGGTTGAAAGCATAAGAAAAGAACATTGGCCAAAAGAGCAAAAAGGAACTTATATGGGAAGCCTGCCAAGTTATCCCATGGACTCCAAGGCTGGGAAGAGTAGGAATCAGGGGATCTCCAGGGACTTCTGAGAGGGAGTTGATGGATGGCCCTCTTGAAAGTGCTGACATTAATGCAACTCAGCTCCATGGGCTCCCAGGCTCTGTGTCTCTCAGTTTCAAATTCCAAATTCCTGGCATAGAGAATCTGATTAAACCAGTAAACATGTGTTCACCCCAGACTTAATAATCTATGGCCAGGAGGACAGGACCATGGAATACAGACATGGCTGAAGGGACCCATTCCAGCATATGATTGGGGAGTGAAGGGGGCAATTCCCAGGAAAGGAGGACTTATTGTGAGCCAGGCAGGACCCAAGAAGTATCTATTGACATAGCAGATACTCAATACATGTTAATTAAATATAAGTAGTGATGTGGGACAGGGAAAGTCCTCCAAGCAAAGGGAACAGTGTGTGGAAAGGCAAAGAGGCAGGAACGCTGAAGGCATGATTGAGGAATGGTTAAGAGAATTATGGAATGTTAGACCAAAAAGGGTTTTGTTTTATTTTTAATTTATTTTTTGGCTGTGTGGCTTGCGGGATCTTAACTCCCTGACCAGGGATCGAACCCAGGTACTCAGCAGTGAAAGCACGGAGCCCTAACCATTGGACGGCCAGGGAATTCCCAAAAGGTCTTGCTTTATAGATAAGAAAAAGTAGGAGTTGTTTTACAGAGGAAGTTGCTGTGGACCTGAGCAAGTAGTTTACCTGTACCTTATAAGACTCAGCATAAAAGAGTTATCAGAAGAGGGGTGGTCTTTGAAGTGCTAGGAATAAATGAGTTTGCCAAGGGAGAGAGGGAGTTAGGGAGAGAAGAGGATGGATTTTACTTTATTTATTTATCTTTGTCTTTAAAATTCTTTTGAGGATGGATTTTAGAATTAAAGCAGGAGCGCCCACCTTTAGAGGATGGAGGGGGCTGGGGGAACAGCAAAGTAGACTGTGGGATGGTTGGAGAGGGAGAAGGACATCTTACTGGGTGCAGGGCACTTTCATAAACATGATCTCACGTAATTCAGATGTGTATTGGATGTCCCTCTGCTTGGAAAACCCCTGCCCCCTCCCTCCAGGGCTTTGTCTCTGCTGGGTGACCAGGTCCCCTGCCCCTGTCCATAGCTGCTTAGTAAAGGATGCCTGTCTGGGCCAATGCAATCTTCTCTGCCAGCAATTTAGAATTTTGAGCCTACATTTACCAGGAAATTGGATATTTAATCTCAGTCAGATGAATCAAATGAAAAAGAATGCTTGAAGTGGTAGCATAAAAACACAAGTGATTAAAAACATTTGGAACATTTGCTTACCCTTCAAAGGCATTTGTTGCCATAGTTAGAGACTGAACATTTCAGTAGGAGCCTCAAGTCAAGTCATGACAAGGGAAGGGCAGAGTTTAGTGGGACTTCCACTAACTCCTTCTGGTGAGGTTCCTGGAATTGTCCTTTATAAGGTGTGGTCGTTCAAGTCTTTATTGGAATTTGAGAGAGATCTCAGATTCTTTCCAATAAGTTTCTCCCACACTGTCCTTGTTGTTTTTTTTTTTTTTTTTTTTGCATAAGATAATCATAGCTAACACTGTATTGAACGCTTTGCTGGTTACCTCCTTTAATCTTCACGACAACCTATGAGGTAGGTGCTCTCATAGTCTCTGTTCTGTCGATGAGGAAACTGAGGATCAGAGAGGTTAAGCAACTGGCCCAGGGTCACACTGCTGTGTAGGTGGGCTGCCTGAGCAGTGGACACTGCCATGACCTGGCTCTTATTTGTCATGTTGCACACTTAATTTGAGAGTATCATCCAATTAAGAACGCTTTAACGCACACTTACCAAGGTCAGAATTAGGTTCTCGATTTGAAGATGAGGGTGCTGATTGCCCAGGGTTGCACTATTTATTCTGTGTCAGAGCCAGGATTCAAACTCTGTGTGTCTCACTTCAGCTTCCATCAGCTTTCTAGTTAATGCAATTGCTTCTGTTAACCATTGTGATGGTTGAGGGAGGAAAGAATGTCTAGGAGGGAGGAAGGGGGATGATCGGCAGTACCAGATTCTACAGCAAAGTTAGATAAAATGAATGACCGAGAAGAAGACATCAGCTTTGGTAAGGAGGAGGTCCCTAGTGGCCTTTAAGAGCCCTGTCCTATGGAGAGGAGAGGGCAGAAGCCACCTTGGTGCAGCAAGTGGGGGTGAGGACATGGGGGCCATGATGGGAAAGAAGGAGCATCTTCAGAGACAGAGAGAGGGAATAAATGGAAAAGGTCCGGAGGGAGAGGAGAACGGATAAAGCTCAGAGGGGGAGGGGTGGGACCAAGAGGACTTCCATTTAGTCCATGTGTTTATTGAGTACCTACTATGTGCCCTGAACAGGAGAAATAAGGGAGCAGTAAACAGTCAAGATCCATCTTCCTGGAACTGACAGTATAATGAGGAAGACAGATAAGAAACTGTTAACAGGGACTTCCCTGGTGGTGCAGTGGTTAAGATTCCATGCTCCCAATGCAGGCAGCCCAGGTTCAATCCCTGGCCCAGGCACTAGATCCCACATGCATGCTGCAACTAAGAGTTCACGAGCTGCAGCTAAGGAGCCAGTGAGCCACAATCAAGGACCCTGCCTGCCACAACTAAGGAGCTGGCGAGCTGCAACTAAGGAGCCCGTGAGCTGCAACTAGGGAGCCTGTCTGCCACAACTAAGACCCAATGCAACCAAATAAATAAATAAATAATTTTTAAAAATGAAACTGTAAACAGATAAATAAAATGAGAATTATGATAAGAGTTCCACAAGAAACAGCACATAGAGATAGAAACTGAAGTTCCTAGGAGTAACCTTAGGTGGAGGTAGTTAGACAAGGTCTCTCCGAGCAGGTGAGACCAGAAGGGTGAGAAGGAACTAGCCATGCCAGAGCTAGAGAAGAAACAAGAAGGGCATGTGCAAAGGCCCTGAGATGGAAATGGACTGGCTGGAATTTAGTAAGCAGGAGCGAGTTTGGTGGGATAGGCGGGGCCTTGAAAGGGATGAGAAAGGAGAACTCCTTTTTTGTAAGCCCCATGGAAATGACATGGTAAGAATGATGTTTTAAGCAGCATAGGAAAAGCGCTTAGCCTTTAAAAATAGTGAGTAGGGAGGACTGTTCTTTAGACAAGAGAGAAGAGAGCTGCTTGCATGATGATGCCTGAGAAGCATTTTTGCAGACAGAAAGTAGGAGCCCAAGGAATTCATGTTGCACAGACCTGCTCTTCCCTGTGATTTTAGTGAGGGTGAGTCGGGCAGCCCTGTGTGAGCCTTTCTATTGCTGAGTCCCATGGGGGTCTCATCACCCACACAAGTTGCCCATTGCCCCCTTTGCCACCCCTGAGAGTCTTCTCTAAACCTTCTCTTCCTTGCCGGGCCGCCTTCTTCTTTTTTGTTTTAATTTAATGTAATTTATGTATTTTTGGCTACATTGGGTCTTTGTTGCTGTGCACAGGCTTTCTCTAGTTGCAGCAAGTGGGGGCTACTCTTCGTTGCGGTGCGCAGTCTTCTCATTGTGGTGGCTTCTCTTGTTGCGGAGCACAGGCTCTAGGCACGTGGGCTTCAGTAGTTGTGGCATGCGAGCTCAGTAGCTGTGGCTTGCAGGCTCTAGAGTGCAGGCTCATTAGTTGTGGCGCACGGGCTTAGTTGCTCCATGGCATGTGGGATCTTCCCAGACCAGGGCTCGAACCTGTGTCCCCTGCATTGGCAGGTGGATTTTTTTTTTTTTTTTTTTTTTTTTTGCCGTACGGGGGCCTGTCACTTTTGTGGCCTTTCCCGTTGCGGATCACAGGATCCGGACGTGCAGGCTCAGCGGCCATGGCTCACGGGCCCAGCCGCTCCGCGGCATGTGGGATCTTCCTGGACCGGGGCACGAACCCGTGTCCCCTGCATCGGCAGGCGGACTCTCAACCACTGCACCACCAGGGAAGCCCTGGCAGGTGGATTTTTAACCACTGCGCCACCAGGGAAGCCCCAGGCCGCCTTCTTGAATTAGAGTTTTACTGCTAATTCATCAGTCTCAGTTCCTAATCTAGATTATAGTTCCTAAGTCTCTCTGAAGTGATAAATGGACACTTATCAGTTACCTATTGCTGTGTAACAAACCATCCCAAAACTTAGTGGCTTAACAATCCTGAGGAAAAAAATAACAAAGCTGGAGGTATCACACTTCCTGATTTCAAAATATATTACAAAGCCATAGTAATCAAAATAGCGTGGTACTGGGGACTTCCCTGGTGGGCCAGTGGTTAAGACTCTGTGCTCCCAATGCATGGAGCCCAGGTTTGATCCCTGGTCAGGGAACTAGATCCCGCCTACCACAACTAAGTGTTTGCATGCCACAACTAAAGATCACACATGCCACAACTAAAAGATCCTGCACACCAAAATGAAGATCCTGTGTGCTGCAACTAAAACCTGGTGTAGCCAAATAAATAAGTAATAAATAGTTAATTTAAAAAATAGCATGGTACTGGCAGTAAAACAGATACATAGATCAGTGGAATAGAATTGAGAGCCCAGAAATAAATCTACACATATACGGACAAATAATATTCAAGAAAGGAGTAAGGACATACAATGGAGAAAGGACAGTCTCTTCAATAGATGATGTTGGGAAGACTGCACAGCCACATGCAAAAGAATGAAACTAAACCACTGTCTCACACCATACACAAAAATCAACTCAAAATGGATTAAAGGGCTTCCCTGGTGGTGCAGTGGTTGAGAGTCCGCCTGCCGATGCAGGGGACACGGGTTCGTGCCCCGGTCCAGGAAGATCCCACATGCCGCGGAGCGGCTGGGCCCGTGAGCCATGGCCGCTGAGCCTGCGCGTCCGGAGCCTGTGCTCCGCAGCGGGAGAGGCCGCAGCAGTGAGAGGCCCGCGTACCGCAAAAAAAAAAAAAAAAAAAAAAAAAAAATGGATTAAAGACTTGAATGTAAGACCTGAAACTGTAAAACTCCTAGAAGAAAACATAGGCAGTATGCTCTTTGACATTGGTCTTGGCAATATCTTTCTAGATATAACTCCTCAGGCAAGGGAAGCAAAAGCAAAAATTAGCAAATGAGGGAATTCCCTGGAGGTGCAGTGGTTAGGGCTTGGCACTTTCACTGCCAGGCTGGGTTCGATCCCTGGTTGGCAAACTAAGTTCCCACAAGCTGCATGGCATGGACAAAAAAAGAAAAAAGAAAAGAAAAGAAAACAAAAATAAATGAGACTACATCAAACTAAAAACTTCTGCACAGCAAAGGAAACCATCAACAAAATGAAAAGACAACCTACAGAATGGAAGAAGATATTTGCAAATGATATATCCAAGGGATTAATATTCAAAACATAGAAAGAACTCATACATCCTTGTTGTACAACAGAAATTAGGACAGCATTGTGAAGCAATTATACTCCAATAAAGGTGTATAAAAAAAAGAATTATGGAATCACAGAACATTGTAAATCAACTACACCTCAATAAAATTATATATATATATACATATAAAAAAATAAAAATGGGCAGAGAAGATGAATATACATTTTTCCAAAGAAGACATACCTGTTGATGGCCAATAGGCACATGAAAAGATGTTCAACATCACTAATTATTAGGGAAATGCAAATCAAAACCACAATGAAATATCACCTCATGCCTGTTAGCATGGTTATTATCAAAAAGGCAAAAAATAACAAGTGTTGGCAAGGATGTGGAGAAAAGGGAACCCTCATACACTGTTGGTGGGAATGTAAATTGGTGCAGCCACTATGGGAAAAAGTACGGAGGTTCCTCAAAAAATTAAGAACAGAACTAACATATAATCCAGCAATCCCACTTCTGGGTATTTATCCAAAGAATACAAAAAGACTAATTTGAAAAGGTATATGCACCACTATGTTAATTGTGGCGTTATGTACAATAGCCAGGATGTGGAAACAACCTAAGTGCCCATCAAAGGATGAATGGATAGGGAAGATGTGGTATACACACACACATGCACACACATACACTCACACACACACTCTATGGAATATTACTCAGCCATAAAAAGATGAATTCTTGCCATTTGCAACAACCCAGGTGGACCTTGAGAGTATTATGCTAAGTGAAATAAGTCAGACAGAGAAAGAGAAATACTAAATGATTTCCCTCATATGTGGAATACAATAAACAAAGAAAGAAACAGAATAAATGAACAAACCAAATGAGAACAAACAGGCAGATACAGAGAACAGAGTAGTGATTACCAGAGCGGAAGGGCAAAATGGGTAAAGGGGATCAACTGTATGATGATGGATGGAAACTAAATTTCTTGTGGTAAGTAGGCTATAGGGTATATAGGAGTAGAAATATAATGTACACGTGAAACATATATTGTTATAAACCAGTGTTACCTCAATTAAAGAAAAAACCAAGCAAACAACTTAGTGGCTTAAAACAATGACAACATTTATTTTGCTTATGAATTTGTAATTTGGGTAAGGCTCAGCGAAAATGGCTCATTTCTGCTCTGTTTGGCCTCCATCGGGGTGGCTTGAAAACTGGGGGCTGGAATCATCTGGAGTCTGGCTGACTCACAATGGATGCTTGCTGTCAGCTAGGCCTTAGCTGGACTATTGGCCAGAGCACCTTCACAAGGTCGCTACATATAGCTTGGGCTTCCTTACAACATGGTGGCTAAGTTCCAAGGGTGAGTGTTCCAAGAGAAAGAGTCAGGTGGACACTGTATCGCCTTTTATGACCTAACCTCAGAAGTCATGTAGTATCAAATCCATTGTATTCTATTTATTAGAAGGGAGTCACTCCTGATGTGGAATGAGAGTCTACCTTTAGATGGGAGAAGTGTCAAATGATTTGCAGACATGTTTATAAACCACCATGGGCTTGAATGGGCTGGGCTTCTGCACTCTGCCTTTATTCATTTGATGGGTAGAGGGTGGGGGCATCATCTTTTCCCCTCCTTTAGACCCTTCCTTCCTTGGGGATCCAAAAGGAAGTTTGAGCCTGGAGATGAAGTCAAGGAAGAGCAGCTATTCAGGCTTCCAATGAAACACACTTGGGGACTTCCCTGGTGGTGCAGTGGTTAAGAATCCATCTGCCAATGCAGGTGACATGGGTTTGAACCCTGGTCCGGGAAGATCCCATGTGCCGCGGAGCAACTAAGCCTGTACGCCACAGTTACTGAAGCCTGTGCGCCTAGAGCCCATGCTCAGCAAAAAGAGATGCCACTGCAATGAGAAGCCCGCGCACCGCAGCGAAGAGTAGCCCCCGCTCGCTGCAACTAGAGGAAGCCCGAACGCAGCAACGAAGACACAACACAGCCAAAAATGAGTAAAAAAAAAAAAAAAACCGGCTTCCCTGGTGGCGCAGTGATTGAGAGTCCGCCTGCCGTTGCAGGGGACATGGGTTCGTGCCCCGGTCCAGGAGGATCCCACGTGCCGCGGAGCGGTTGGGCCCGTGAGCCATGGCTGCTGAGCCTGCGCGTCTGGAGCCTGTGCTCCGCAACGGGAGAGGCCACAACAGTGAGAGGCCCGCGTACCGTGAAAACAAAACAAAACAAAACAAAAAAAACACTCTTGGGTTTGAACCCTGACTGTCATTTACCAGCTCTGTGTTCTTGGGTAAGTCACTTAACCTTGGATAAGCCTCATTTTCTTCATCTGTAAAATCAGAGTATCCTCCTCATGGAGTTAGTTTAAGGATTAAATGAGTTAATAGATGAGTTACATAATACATGCTCAGAAGCAGGGACGTGTGCACAGTAAACACTCCATGTGTTAGCTGTTGCTAATATGATTATTCAACAAGTTTATTAATATTTCATTGACTCAGGCTTAGGTGAGTTCTGGGCTGGATGCTGGGATTACGAAAGCGAGCATGAAAGGGTTTTGGCTTCCAGGAACCAGAAGCTTAGGGGAAATGTTTTCAAGCATATGTGGGCAAAGAGTCCAAGCTTTGGAGGCAGCCAGACCTGATTCTCATTCTGAGTTTGCCTGTAGTCTCTATCTGTGGGACCCTGGACCAGTCTTTCAACTTTCTCGGCCATAGTTTCCTAGTGGAAAATGAGAATTATAACAGTACCTACCTCACAGGGTTTTGGTGAGGATCAAACAAGATAATCTATGTAAAAAGCTTAGCACAGTTCCTGGAAAGTGGTGATTGTTTTATGAATGTTAATCATTAATTTTATTTATCAGGAAGTAGGCTAACAAGTGGATTCATTAGAGTCCAATGTGGAGAATGCCAAACTGGATGGGGAAACAACCTACTAAAGGAGTCCAGCAGAAGAGATCAATTTTGCTAGGAAGAATCTCAGAAAGCCTGGAGGCGGTGATGTGGGAACCCGGCTTTGAAGACTGGGTAAGAGTTCTCAGGTAGAGAATGAGGAAAGAGAAGATATTCCGGGTGGAAGCAAGGAGATTTGCAAAGGCATGAAGCTACAGAAGGTGTCGAAATGTTTGGAGGAAGGTGATAAATTCAGTGTGGGAACTTCGGGTGTGTGGGATGGAGGGGATGAGACTGGAAAAGGGAGTTCAGATCAAAGCATTGGCTCAAGTGAGAGAAACTGCTGACTTTAAGCCAAGGGCAGCCTTGGCGGTATGGAGAAAGGCCAGTGGCTGGGCTGGAGGGAGCTTTTGTAGGTGGAACAGATAGATTCAGGGCTAGATGTTCCATGTGAATTGAGCGGAGGGCAGTGAGGGAAACAAAGGCCAGCTGCAGAGGAGTCAGGGAGGAGGGCAGGGTTTGGGTGGATGGAACAAAGTTATGAGACGTGGACTCTCAAATCCACTGCACCACCAGGGAAGTCCCAGACCCTATATTGTTAAGGAGGTAGTCAACTGCATGGGAGAGTACAGCTAAAGCAGAGTTTAGGTGAAGTGGAAGGTGGGGGATATCTGTCCTGAAGTGAAGATTAAGATAAATGCAGCCACCAACACACACACACACACACACACACACACACACACACACACACACTACGGACACATATAGCAATTTCCACGCTGGGCTGGGTCTACAGGAGGGCAATAGGAAACTCTCAGTCTCACCATGAGTGACCCTATCAGTTGCTCTCACCTCTCACTTGCATATAAGGTGGTCCAATGGTCTAAATTGGGGAACCAGGAGAATTTGTGAGTAAAAGCTCATGCTGAATATTTCTGGGACTAGACTCCATAGTCACCAGCAAACTCTCAGAAGTATCTATGATCCCCCAACGGTTAGGAGTCATTGGTTTTCTCACCAGAAATTAATAAGAATAGCTATCCTTGGGGAGAAGGATTGGTGGGGGAAGGGGGGAGATTTTCAGTTTTAATTTTTGACTTTTCTTAACTGTCTGAATTTTCTAACCACAAACGTGTGACTTTCATTGAAAAAACTGTCATCAGGGTTTATTTGGGTGGTGAGATAACTGGCCCTTTTTAGATTTCATCTTACTACCTCTTTGTACTAAACAAACACAACAAACACAAACAAACACTAATAGCTGTTATTTTTTAAAAACCTTGATAGTCTTAACACACACACACACACACACACACAAAATCACACCATTATGCAAAGTACATCCTCTATTATGTAAGGTAAAATGTCTACATTTCCTATAAACTACTAGTTTTAATGCAGTAAAACTTGCATTCGAAGTAGATGAGGCGAAAAAGAAAAAGGCACACCATTTCAAGTATTTCAACTCAGACGCATAAAAACAATGTGTATGTGTGTCATTCTTCATCTGTACTGTCTCCTCATTCCCTTGAACCGGCCAGTGTGCGAGCCGTTGGCCTTTGATGCTCGAAGCGAAGACGGAACGCAGGACTGGGTTAAATCCACTACCCTCTCCCCACGCACTCTAGTAATTACTCTATTTCCACGTCATGTTTCCGGGTGTGTGTGTCCCGACTCACGCAGAAACTGAAGTTCAAAGCAGGCGGGAGTCACCCATGTTCTTTTTGCTGTGCCCAGAAACCCAATTCAGGCGTTGGGCCCCTAGAGGATCTGGCGATACCTGGGGACTGTCTAACTGGCTGATTCCCACGTGGTAAGTGGCTCCCGACCTCGCCCCCACGTGGTGTCAAGGGCCGGGAAAAGGGAGAGCAGGCAGAAGAGAGCCGCATCAGGGCCATTTAAAGTGTCTTGACGTCACGCACTGCCAGGAACTCAGCTGAGTTTTCAGCAGGACATTCCGGTCATCTTCCTTCCCTCCCCCCGGGTCTCTCTGCCCAAGGCCTTGGTTCTTCTCCTGCTGTTACGGAGGGAGGAGCACTAAGCCCTCGGAACAGCCAGAACAGGGGCGTTCCCAGCCTTCTATTGGCTCCGCCCTTTCTCCAAGAGGCTCTTCTTATTGGCCGGTGGGTGGGGCATCGGTTGTACAGTACACTCACCAGGGCCTCTGGGTGGCCGAGAAAACTGGTTGTCTCATGAATTATGCATGAGCGGCGTGTCAAGGCCCGGCGGGGTTGGGCGGGGATTGGCTGGAGGGACTGTAATTCAGCGGTTTCCGGAGCTGGGGCAGCGTAGACTAGTGGGGGAGGCTGGGGTTCTGACGTCGCCGCGGAGGGAGCGAGCCCGAACCGGATCCTTGACAAGAACCCCAGCTCGGCGCTTACCCAACATTTGCTAGGCGAGACTCCGCGGCCTGAGGGACCCCGCGGCCCGCACCCCGGCGCAAGCGCAGCCCCGGCCAGTCGGGCCTCAGCCCGAGCAGCAGGTGAAGGGGATTAAGGGTGGGGCTGCCCCCCGACGGCCTCCAGGCCTGGGCATCCCCGGGCGGGGGCGGGGGGCGGGCGCTGGGAGCCCCTGGGGCGTTTGGGGGAGTAGTGGATGGAAACTTCAGTGGGTCGGGGGGATACGAGGAGAAACGGAGGGTAGCTCTGAAGGGACAGCTCCCCGGGATGACAGGAGCCGGCCTCTGAAGGGACAGGGTGCGCTGGAAGGAAGTTTCGTTCTTTGGAGAAAGGGGAGACGCCGAGGAAGAGAGAATGGGCTGGAGGGGGAGGACTGTGGGGCGAGGGCACTCTAGGGTGGGGGGGGCAGGAGTGAGGGACAGCCCCCCAACTTCCTGCTCCCTGGGGCTCTGGGGACGTTCCGGCCACAGGAGCGACTGTCACGCCGGCGGAGATCTCCACAGAGGTTGGTGGGGCGGGTTGGCAAGCGCCTCCTCCCCGCCCCCCGGCGGGGCCTGGCGGCTCCCGGCTGAGCCATTTCCTCCGCCTTGCCCTGTTCCCGCTCCTTTAGGAGCCAGCTGTGCCCCCCTGGAGGAGGTAGGAATAGGAGTCTTCCCCCTACAGCCTCATGGACTGGTTGGTTGTGGGTAGGATTATTGCATAAGAATCAAGTTTCCTGTAGGGAAATTGACAGTCTTGTACTCTTTCTAAATTCCCTCCCGTCTTTTTCTAGGTTAAAGTCGTGATTCCCTCCTCCCCCTTCTAAAAAAACAGAATAAAACCCCCATCAAGCCAGCTCTAGAGGGAAATAAACCTATTTCCTCCTTGACATTGTTCTTTTATAAACACCTAGTAAACTTGGCCAGATGATAAATAATTGAGCCCTTGCGTTTACTGGATTGTCGTGTTGCTTAATTGCATAGGACAGAATGAACCAATCCAGAGTGGGAGTTTTCTGTCTCAGAGCCAACATCTTGGGTAAATGCAGAGGAGAGGGAAACGAAGACAGGCTGGCCTTGGCAAAGTCACGTGTGCAAACTTTACCTGTGTTTGGGGGTGTGGTTGCACTTAAGTTAGCAAAATTCAAACCATCACCCAAGTTGTTTTTCCCATGTTTAGTCCACATCGCTCTGTGTTATATCAGGTGGATGTATGGTACTGACACACTTATTCGTATTAAAAATGTATGTAATGTGTCCCTGCTGGTTTTTATTGTGTGTGCATCTAAAGGGTATATTTATTCTGTGTGTGGGTTGTAATTTTTTGGCTGGCTGGGCTGATACAGCATTGGTTTGAATAAATCAGAACAGTAAATTATCTCAATCTTTTATATGTGGATTTAAACTGTGTTATGACTTCATTCAGCCAATTTTCTGTTTTATATTAAATATATCTATTCCCTGAGTCAACACATTTATTTCCTTATTACATGTGCCAGACTGGGGTACTAGTAGAATTTTTGCAGTGACATTTGCACAGTGGGATGGAGGAAAGAAATCTTCAAAACAAAACAAGACAAAAAATGTAGATGTTAGAGACTTGATCTTATTAATCTCTATATCTGCTAGCGTATCCACCACAAAGAACCACTAGAAAATTCATAAATCTTTTATATGTAGTTCTTTTGGGAAGAATAGCCATGTAGAAATATCCACAGTTATGACTTGACCCACAAAGGGTAGATAGTTCATATAACCTTAACTCTGTTTTGTAGATAAGGAAATTGAGATCAAAGGAGCAAAACACTTGCCTGGGGCAGCAGAGTGTCATAGTGGTGGAATTTGTACCTTCTGTATATTTTGTTTGCTTTTGACTATCTATGCTTAAGTATTAGATCTTGATTTAGCGTGACTGTAGGCCCTGCTGGGAAAGATGTCAGTGAAATTCTGACATATACCTAGACAATGAAATACCACCAGTAGTCTGTAAGACTCCAAGGGAGATATTTAATAAACAGGTGAAAAATGATGTACAAATGGGGTTTCCTTAGGTTTTTAGGTTTTGTTTTGTTTTGTTTCCTATCTAACTGCTATGGCTAACTTGGGAAGTAACTTTTTTTAAAAAAAATATTTTATATTGGAGCATAGTTGATTAACAGTGTTGTGTTAGTTTCAGGTGTACAGCAAAGTGATTCAGTTATACATATACATGTATCTATTGTTTTTCAATTTCTTTTCCCATTTAGGTTATTACAGAATAGTGAGCAGCATTCCCTGTGCTATACAGTAGGTCCTTGTTGGTTATCTGTTGTAAATATAGCAGTGTGTACCTGTCAATCCCAAACTCCCAATCTGTCCCTCCCCACAAGTAGCTAACGTTATAGTGTGCATAATTTACCATCAGAATTTAGCTGTTTGCTAATGGAAAGAGATATTTATTTAGGCAAGTTTGTAGGTGAAGGACAGTCATGACCTAAATGTCATTTAAACCGAAGTGCCTTGTGGCTTGATCAGTGGTCATTTGTGTCTCCAGAAAGTTGCTTTCTCCTCCCTGCCTCTGCACATCTTGACTTTCAGATGGTGAGATGGGGCAGAGGTGGTGGCCATCATTACAGATGCCGAGTCTGGCACCTTTTAATCTTATGGCTTTCTCAGAGGTGATGTACAAATCAACAAATATTTACTTTTTACAACTTTGTGGAAGTTGCTATGAGGAACAAGACGCCTTGTTTACAGAACTTGAGGTCTACTGAGGCAGCTTCATAAATGCTTTATCCATGTAGTGCAACATGTTTTCCTCAAAGAGGTGGTGAGACATTAAGCCTGTGCTGTCCAACAAGGTAGCTATTATATATTAAAAAACATATAGCACAGATATAGAACATTTCCATTAACGTAGAAAGTTCTGTTGGACGGTGCTTCACTAAGCGCTACAGGTCTTCAGTAGAAGGATTGGTTATGAGGCTTGCAGTTGTCTAGAAGTCTTCTTGCTAACTGAGAGCTTTGATCTGGGGCCCAAATAATGGTTGGCATTTGACAGTTATAAAGAATTTGGGGTGAGGAGGTATGGTGATATAACACAAACAAAATCCTGGTAGATTAGGAAGGTAAGTAGGGAAGAAGGAGTGCCTGCATATAAGAGGTCTTGAATGCAAGACCAATGAATTTAAAGATTTTTGAGGCTGAATACTGGTGTTTAATTATGGAGTGCCTACCCCATGCCTGACCTTGGTTAACTTGTACAAAGTAAGTCGGTACATATGGCCTCTGCCCTAGGGGAGTTGTCACTGAAGCTGACCTTATACACTGGGCCAGCACTCAAAAAGAGGGGTCCTGACTTATTGGATTTGTGTTATTAAGTGCAGAAGTGCTTTTTGAGGATTTTTAATTGGCTACAAATGTCCACTCACATTTTCTGTCTTCCATATTTAAAAAAATTTATCATAACTTTTGGGTCATGTATAACAACCAGCCAAAGAGCATTTGAAGGACATCCCCAGATCCTGGAGAACTCCTGGTGTCCTGGAGCAGCCTTGGTGAGGTCCAGCAGGATGACACCCCTGGGCTACTTCACACTTCAGTCTTTGTTGGTTATCGTGAAAAAAAGTAATATTGTGGTTACACATTTGTTACAAGGAACCTTGGCTTACTATGGGGCACTTCTGTCAGGAATGCTAGATGGTACTTTGGTGGTAAGTTGTTTGAAATGTCTCCAGTTTTTAAAAGGAATAGCATATGCAAGAAAATTTCTGTTATGGTCAGTTCTCCTATATCAGTATTATCACAACTCGGTTCAGATCAGCAAGCATATTATATATTGAGAGCTAACTATTGTGCTAGGCAGGATCCAAGGATAATGCACTATGGTCCCTGTTTTCACAGAACCGGAAGTGGTGTTGTCGGGCCGGGGTATGTGCTGCATCAGTATGGACTTAGGGTTGGGAAGATGATAGCACAGTGGTTCAGAGGTCAGGCTCTGGAGTCAGACACATCTGGGATTGGATCTTGGATCTGCCACTTCCTAGTCAGAATCTGAACCTCAGTTTTCTTATCTGTGAAAGGATAGGATAACAGTACTTATCTCCTAGGGCTGTTGAAGACTCCAGGAGATAATGCAGGTAAAATACTTAGCATAATGCCTGGTACACATTACCAGGAGATTAACTCTTTTTAGGGGTGAGAGAAAGGCTTTACCTTAGAGGGGTATTCACATGGGAACACCTGAAAATGGTTTTGTAGGATCGGTAGGAATTCTCCCAACAAAGCTGAGTGGTGAATAGTTGCATTCAAGGCTGAGGGAACGTGAGTGTGCAGAGGCTTAAAACAGCATAATGTGTTCAGGGAGCTATAGGTAGAAGTTCTTAATTTAGGAGAACTGAGGGGAAAGGAAGCTACGGCTCTTAGCCCTTCTTTTCTGTTAATAATTGGGTTCAAATGTCATTAACTTGTTTTGTCCTGTTTATGAAAGTAATGCATGCTACTGTAAATAAATTTATATTTGTAGAAATACAAACTATGTATATTTTATATATATGTCTTATTTGGTGTATGTTTCTCCAGCTTTTTTGCAGCTTTTTCTACTTACCAATTTATCTTGGACAATTTTATTGCAAATTCCTTTTATTTTTATTTTTTATAAATTTATTTATTTATTTTTGGCTGCGTTGGGTCTTTGTTGCTGTGCGTGGACTTTCTCTAGTTGCGGCGAGCAGGGGCTACTGTTCTCTGTGGTGCACAGGCTGCTCACTGTGGTGGCTTCTCTTGTTGCAGAGCGCAGGCTTAGGAGTTGTGGCGCGCGGGCTTAGTTGCTCCGTGGCATGTGGGATCTTCCCGGACCAGGGCTTGAACCTGTGTGCCCTGCATTGGCAGGTGGATTCTTAACAACTGCGCCACCAGGGAAACCCCACAAATTCCTTTTTAACAGCCTAATAAAAGAATAATAAGGAAGGCAGATCTGCCCCCCAAATAAAATAAGGTTTAGATTGTCTGGCTTTCCTTTCTGCTGCGCCCCCCCATCCATATGAATAAATGACTTCCCTAATCACTGAACTTTTCTCTGACTTTTTAACTACATCAAACAAGGAACTTATGTTTTGAACTTTCCTAAGGTAACTGTTACTGTAGTGTCGAAATGCTTGGGCAGTGAGTTTGAGGGTTTCATGGTCCACAGTTGCAATAAGAGTTAAAAGAATGGCGATGAGATCAGACTTCCTGGGCTTTAATCCCAGATCCAGCACCTCTTAGATCTTGGGTCAGTTGCTTTAACTTCTCCAGGTTTCAGTTTCTCTGTCCATAAAATGCAAATGCCAGGTCCAATTGTAAGGGATTTGTGAGGATTGAGCAAGATTTGAAGCAACGTATATGAAGTACTTTGCACAGTGCTTGGGAGATAGCTAAAATTGGAGTGCTTAATAATTACTATTATTAAAACCTGCAATATCTATCTAACTATAAAGTCAGGCCAGTTATGATTCACAGTAACCTTTAATGACCCAGAGGAAAGAAGGAGTAATCAGGAGATTCTAACCTAATAGGAAAAAAACTAAATGAATAGGGATGAGGGGGATTTACACTGTGGCGGAGGAAATGAAGTCTATCACGTAAAAGGAATAGACAAGGCAAACCATAAATTCCTGTTTACACAGATGCCCTTGTCATACATATGTCTCTTTGCGTCTTCTGATTGTGGCCCATTTATTTGAAGTAATATTCAACACATTAAATTTTAATGACCACTTAGGATTTGAACAGTCCCTTGGAGTTCTTCTTGATACAAAAAGTGCAGATAATATGAAAGGTTTCAGGGGTACAGGAGTCAGGCAAGGACGGTGGGACAGCATGCAGCTTGGGGGGGTGAGGCATCATCCTAAGTAGAGTGAATGATCTGTACGAGGCTGGGAAGTGATTTGTCCCTTCACTTCTGTGTGTGTGCACGCGCGCGTGCGTGTGTTTTCATTGGAGGAGTCTAGCTTTGCTTTCCTGTCTTGTAACTTTCCTTTGCAAACAAATACTCAGAACAGCCTTGTGGTTTAAGAAGAGCCACTCAGCACCTTCATGAAACGGGTTCTCTTGCACCAGCTCTCCAGTTTGGGGTCAGAGAAGGCTGGAGAGAAAAGGCCTCCCGGCTGTTTCTTGGCCGAATGTGGGGCAGGAGGAAGCCAGCAGAGTTTGAAAGAGAAAGTAAACCTTCTGGTAAATAAATGGCTTCCCTATTGTGGAGGAGGAGTGCAAATTATTAGGGGGATGTTTGGGTAGTTTTTGTAGAAGCCGTTTCTGAAGACTGATTGAGATTATTGAAGGTGAGCCCGATTTAGGAAAACCCTGCCTGGTCTGCTGTGAACTGACTGTTTTCCCGCTTTGTTGATTGATTTTATTAGTTTGTGGCAGCCTGACCTCGCATTCTTGTTATGAGAATTGGAGGATTTGAGTGTGACCTTGAGCACCTGCTTAGGTGAAAGCTTCTTAAAATGCATGTTTTTCGCTTCTTTTCTAATGTTAATTTTGTTTTTACTTTTGAGCAAACGCTTTTCTTGACAGAGTCTAAAATCAGGAGACTTTCCTTTTGTTCTCTCCTCACCCCCACCCCCCAGTTCACCCAAATGTAGTCCTCAAAACCTCAAACCCCAGATGTTAGCTGTGTAATTACCTCTCCTCTAAACCAAGCAAAGTGCAATCATCCATTGAGTTAGCATTAAAATCGTCAGCCTTCGAATTTCTTTCTACTTGTGGTTTAGACACAATAAATATTTAATCTCAGACCGACTTTGCCTTTGGGCCTCTTTTTATCAGTAGGTTTAGGGAAAGCAAGTTTATTGAAACATTAACCAAAATAGAACGTAATTAGGATGGTCACTCTCTTGTGCACAGGGGCAGGTGGAATAATCAAAGCATTCTGAAGCCAAATCTCAATATTTATTCTTCTGGGGATTTTTTTTTTTTTTTTTGCGGTACGTGGGCCTCTCACTATTGTGGCCTCTCTCGTTGCGGAGCACAGGCTCCGGACGCGCAGGCTCAGCGGCCATGGCTCACGGGCCCAGCCGCTCCGCAGCATGTGGGATCTTCCCGGACCGGGGTACGAACCCATGTCCCCTGCATCGGCAGACGGACTCTCAACCACTGAGCCACCAGGGAAGCCCCTCAATATTTATTCTTAATTCCACGTGTTATTGTCCCCTTTCATTCGAGTACATAAATGAGAGTGGCCTGTAAGTAGAAGCAGCTGGGACACTTGAGGGTCCTAATTACTACGTTGAAGAATCCTAGGTTCATGGAGCCATTTAAGATTCCTGTTTCTCAAATGTACTGCTGTGGTAGGGGATGTCAGTAGGGGTGGGGGTGAGGGAGGTTAGGTGAACTCTGTACTTCCCACTCAATTTTGCTTTGAACCTAAAATTGCTCTGAAAAGTCAAGCTTATTAATTTAAAAAAAATCCTGCAGAAATATCTGAGGTGTCCTGGGTCAGAAGTGCCCGGTGTACAGCTGTGTGATTCCAATGACTTCCTTCTACCTCAGGGTACCCTAAGCTTGGCAATGAGAGTTCCATGCTTTAACCCAGTGAGTATCTCTCAAGTAATGGAGAATGAGATGAACCTGCTTCCTCTTTCCTTAGGAAAGATAGGTTAAGAATGCTAGTCTTAACCACAGATTTGCAGCAAGGATGTATCAGTTTTGTTTTTCAGTTCCAGATTTCAGTTTTCTTATTTGGGGGGGTGGGGTTTTAATTAGTACAGTAAGTGGAAAGTCTCCCCTTCACCTTATCCTCTGAACTCTCTCTCCCAGGGACAGCTAGTTACCTATTTCTTACTTATCTTTCTAGAGTCATTGTGCGTGTTATACAAGCAAATGTGTTATTCTCTCTCTCTTTTTCCTTCCAGAGATAGTAGCAAATTATACGCGTAACTCTGTATCTTACTTTTTGTCACTTTGTTTATCTTAGGAAATATTCCGTGTGAATGTCCACCTCGTGTTTTTAAGATCTGCATAGTGTGGATTTAGGGTGGGATGAAATATTCAGTATTGTGATCTCAGGAGAACTTGGAGGGGAAATTTCAGTTTATTGTTGCTTTAAAAAAAATTCTTCATAGTAGTCTTCTAGGCTATGGATGTCATAATTTATTTAATATCCTAATGATAGGCGTAGGCTGCAGAATCTAAAGACAGAAAGCAGTGTTGTAAGTATCATCATGTTTGTCTTGAGGCACGTATGAATAAATCTGTACCTGTATCCTTTTAATGTTTTAATCATCATATGCATACTGCTTAGAAATGTAGCTTTTCAGTGAACAGAGTGCACATTTCCCTCCTTAAACGTATATTTAATTCTGGGGAGAAGTCTAGCTACCTCATTTTTTTTTTTTAATATTTATTTATTTGGCTGCGCCGGCTCTTAGTTGCGGCAGGCAGGATCTTTGTTGCCGTGTGTGGGATCTTTAGTTGCAGCATGAGGTGTCTTTGGTTGCAGCATGCGGGATCTAGTTTCCTGACCAGGGATCGAACCCGGGCCTCCTACACTGCGAGCATGGAGTCTTACCAACTGGACCACCAGGAACGTCCCTAGCTACCTCGTTAAATATGAAACCCCAGTGAGTGTCTGTTACTTGGGCAGGTAGGAATTGTTGCACACCCTACCCACCCCCCCAATATTTTTTAAAGCTTGCTGTTCATATACCTATGATACCAAGGTCCAGCTTCTATTAATGTCAACGGCTCCATCCTTAAATCACCATACACTGTTTTGTGTAAGCTCCTGCTGCTCCTTTGGCCAGTGGTGGTGGGGTTTTTGTTTTTGTATTGTTCCCATGGATAGTTTGCTCATTGATGCTTCCGTTTGAGTTGTCTGTAGCAGCAATTCTCAGAGTGTGGTCCGCAGACCCCGGTGGGTCTCAGAGCCTTTCATGGTGGGTCTTTGAGATCAAAACTATTTTCAGGGGCTTCCCTGGTGGCGCAGTGGTTGAGAATCCGCCTGCCGATGCAGGGGACACGGGTTCGTGCCCTGGACCGGGAAGATCCCACGTGCCCCGGAGCAGCTGGGCCCGTGAGCCATGCCCGCTGGGCCTGAGCGTCCGGAGCCTGTGCTCCGCAACGGGAGAGGCCACAGCAGTGAGAGGCCCGTGTACCACAAAAAAAAAAAAAAAAAAAAAAACTATTTTCATAGCATTATTTGTGTTTTTTATGTAGTTGGCATTTGCACTTATACTAGTAGTCATTGTACTCAGTGCACTCTCAGGAAAAAAAAAATCTGATTTCCGTTAATAATGTCTGTGATCAAACAGTGAACAATATTAATTTCATTATCTCTCAACTCTTGAGGATGTCTTTTTGATATTCTGCAATGAAATGGAAGGGATGCCTAAACCACTTCTGCATAGAGAAGTACAGTAGAAAAGCACTGTGGTATTGTTTGAGTTGTGATCTCATACTAGCTGCTTTTTTCATGAAACACCATTTTTACTTGAAAGAATGATTGACAGACTGATGGGGATATTGGTAGGACTTTTCTCAAAAATGAATGAAGGGAAGCTTTCTCTTCAAGGAAAACAATTGACACTATTTGTTACCGATGATAAAGTTTAAGCTTTCGATGATAAATTAGAGTGTGAGAAAACTTGTATCCACTACTGTGACTTTGACGGCTTCCCAGTATTAATTAATCTAATTTTTTGACAATAACAAATGTGATTTTGTGATAGTTTATAATGAAATGTGTTGGCATTTGGAAGGTCTGCATGTCTCTGAAGTAGTGTTTTCCAAATGATTAATGCATGGCATTACAAAATCATGCATGGGAAAACATTCTACTCAGAATGCAAGATAGACTAATGGATCTTAATGTAACTGAGTGTGAAGAGTTCATTGCTGTGGTTTCAGAATCTGCATTGCATCTAACCTTTAAGAAACTACTACTTGTCGGGCTTCCCTGGTGGCTCAGTGGTTGAGAGTCCGTCTGCTGATGCAGGGGACACGGGTTTGTGCCCCGGTCTGGGAGGATCCCACATGCCGTGGAGCGGCTGGGCCCGTGAGCCATGGCCGCTGAGCCTGCGCGTCTGGAGCCTGTGCTCCGCAACGGGAGAGGCCGCAATAGTGAGAGACCCGCATACCGTAAAAAAAAAAAAAAAAAGAAACTACTACTTGTCAAGTTTTGGTGTAATATTAAAGAATATCCAAACTTATCTGCAAAGATAATTAAGATACTCTCCTCCTTTTCCAATTAGTATGAAGCCAAAATTTCTTCTACGCTTCAACCAGAACAACATACTGCAACAGACTGAAAGAAAAACAGAGCTGTGAGAATCCAGCTGTCTTCTGTTAAGCCAAGCATTAGAGAAATCATTAAAGAAATTTCCAAAACTTTAACAATGCCAGTTTCCATTTTGTTGCCGTTGTTGTTTTGGAAAATAGGTTATTTTTCGTAGAGATGTTATTTATGTAATAGGTTTATTGCTTTTTTAATAAATTAATATATTTAAAATTTCTCAGTTTTAATTTGTAATACAGTAAACATTGGTATACCTCCATAGAGAAGAGCTCTTAGGGGTCCCCAATTTTTTTTTTTTTTTTTTTTTTAATGCGTTACGCGGGCCTCTCACTGTTGTGGCCTCTCCCGTTGCGGAGGACAGGCTCCGGACGCGCAGGCTCAGCGGCCATGGCTCACGGGCCCAGCCGCTCCGCGGCACGTGGGATCCTCCCAGACCGGGGCACGAACCCGCGTCCCCTGCACCGGCAGGCGGACTCTCAACCACTGCGCCACCAGGGAAGCCCCCCAATTTTTAAGGATATAAAGGGGTCCTGAGAACAAAAAGTTTGAGACTTGGTCTAAAGGTTTTAGCATAAGAACCCCTGGGATACTTGTTTAAGAAACAAGATTCTATGGTTCTGTTCTAGAGCCTGGTTTAGTAGATCTAGTGTCATTTTTAACAGGCAGCCCTGATACAGGTGGTCCTTGGTTTGAGAAATGCTGCCCTAATGAATCATAAGCTATAAAAGTCTTCAGATTAGTGAAGTCATATCCACAGGGTTTAGAAATCATTGTTGTTTTGAGGATGAAGGTAAATGGTAGATATGTGGTCTACTAAGTAAAAATGCTTTGGAGATTTCTTTTTATTCTGTTTGTTCTTCTTAGTATTTATGGAACTGAATATTAATCAAATAGATTATGACTATCAAAAGCATCACTTTACCAGATTAATGTTCAGTTTGGTTTTATTGATAGATTATCCATGAACATATTAAGACAGTTTCTGAAGGATTGGATTAACTTCTAAAGACAATTCTGGTAAAGAATTGTCTTTAAATTCTATAAGAAGTGTTCTATTTCAGACATGTCTTTTACTTTAGTACATGTAATGTAAGTAAAGCTCTCATTTTCCTTTCTTCTTGTAATTGCTTGTATTACTAATTCAAAGAGAAATTTATTTGTCAGAGATCACACAGCAGAAATAAGACTTAAAAACCCCAACCTAAACTGGAATAGTGTTTCTAAATTCTAAATTATTATCTTTATAAGTATTTATTCTTTTTCTTTCTAAGCCATGTCCACTACCTCACTTACATTGTCAGATTATAATTTCATGAGTAATTGAGGCTTTTTCTTAACCTTTGCTTGTGTAGATGCTAATGGATAAGATCAGCTGTTCTCTGAAGAGCGCTCACATCATGCAAAATTATAATGTACAATGAGGTCACTTATTTTTCCAAGTATAGTGTTCATTTTGATAAGACTTTCATAGAAAAGCTTGTCTAATTGGGGAGATAGCTTATCTTCCTTCTTAAATGTAATTGAAACTTTATGGGGTCAGATTTATCTTTTTTTTTTGGCGATACGCAGGCCTCTCACTGTGGTGGCCTCTCCCGTTGCAGAGCACAGGCTCCGGACGCGCAGGCTTAGCGGCCATGGCTCACGGGCCCAGCCGCTCCGTGGCATGTGGAATCTTCCCAGACCGGGGCACGAACCTGTGTCCCCTGCATCGGCAGGCAGACTCTCAACAACTGCGCCACCAGGGAAGCCCAAAGACATTAACTTTTTAAAAAAATTTATTTATTTTATTTGTTTTACTTTTGGCTGTGTTGGGTCTTCGTTGCTGCACTTAGGCTTTCTCTAGTTGCAGCGAGTGGGGGCTACTCTTTGTTGCGGCGCACTGGCTTCTCATTGTGGTGGCTTCTCTTGTTGCAGAGCATGGGCTCTAGGCACGTGGGCTCAGTAGTTGTGGCTCGTGGGCTCAGTAGTTGTGGCATGCAGGCTCAGTAGTTGTGGTGCACGGGCTTAGTTGCTCCACGGCATGTGGGATCTTCCCAGACCAGGACTCGAACCCGTGTCCGCATTGGCAGGCGGATTCTTAACCACTGTGCCACCAAGGAAGCCCGACACATTATTATTAACATTAGAGTTCACTCTGTTTGCATTCTAGGAATTTTGACAAATGTATAATGACATATATCCACCATTACAATATCATACAAAATAGTTTCACTGCCCTACAAATCCCCCGTACTCCACCTATACATCCCTCCCCCAAACCCCTGGCAACCACTGATCTTTTTTAATATCTGCATAGTTTTATCTTTTCCAAAATGTCATACAGTTGGAATCATACAGTATGTAGCCATTTCAGACTGCCTTCTTTCACTTGGCAACATTCATTCAGATTCCCCATGTCTTTTCAAGGCTTGATAGTGCATTTCTTTTTATTGCTGAATAATATTCCATTGTCTGTATATACCATGGTTTGTTTATCCATTCACTTATCGAAGGACATCTTGATTGTTTCCAAGTTTTGGCAATTAAGAATGAAGTTGCTGTAAGTACTCATGTGCAGGTTTTTGTATAGACATAAGTTTTCGGCTCATTTGGGTAAATATCAAGGAGCAATATTGCTAGATCCTAACTGAAGGGAGGAGTAAGAATGGTGGGTTGGAGGGTCACCAAGTTGAAGGCATACTGCTCTGTCACCATCCTGCTCACCCTTTTAGTGGTATTGGACACAGCTGAGCGTCTTTTTTTTTTTTTTCTTAAAACATTCTCTTCTCTTGGCTTCTGTGACATTTTCCCTGGTTTTTCTTCAGTCTTGCTGGTCTTTCCTGCTTGCCTTTCCTGGTTCATCTACCTGAACAGTAATGTTGAAGTGCCTCAGGCCTCTGTCTGGGGCTCTCTTTTCTCCTCTTTTTCTATATTCTGTCCTTGGGTTATTTTATCCATTACTTTGACTTTATCATCTCCATCCTGATGACTGACTGACTACCAAGGACGTATCTCCAACCCAGGTGTCTCCAGGCTCCCAATTCCTGTGTCCTGATGCTTAATTGACATTTCCCCTTGGGCAGTTGTAGTTATCTCCTATTTATCTTGTCCAAAACATAACTCTTTTTTAAAAAATTGAAGTAGTTGGGGACTTCCCTGGCGGTCCAGTGGTTAAGACTTCACGCTTCCAATGCAGGGGGCGCAGGTTTCATCTCTGGTTGGGGAACTAAGATCCCACATGCCGCGTGGTACAGCCCAAAAAATAAATAAATAAAAAAATTGAAGTAGTTGATTTACAGTATTGTGTTAGTTTCAGGTGTAAAACAAAGTGATTCAGTTAAATATATGTATAACTTTTTTCAGATTCTTTACTATTATAGGTTATTACAAGATATTGGATATGGTTCCCTGTGCTATAAAGTAAATCCTTGTTGTTTACTTTATATATAGTGGTATATATCTGTTAATCCCATACTCCTAATTTAAACCTCCCCCCAAGAAACATAGCTCTTAAGCTTTCTGACCACAAGCTTGTGCCCTTCTCCCCACTCAGCTTTCCCCATCTAAGTAAATGGCATCACCACCTAGCCCATGGTACAAACCAAAAACCTAGGAATAGCCTTAATTCCCCCTTTCTCTCATACCTCTGCTTCTCTTCAAATCATCAGCAAGTCCTGCTGCTGGTTCTACCTCTAAAGTTTTCTTAAATTCCTTTACTTGTCTCGTCCTGACTTCTGGTCCTGCTCTATGGTAGACTAGATACCCTGAAAACCTCCCCTACAAAACACCAAGAAATGTTGGATACACTGAACCCTCCAGGAAATTAGGGAAATCTTCAGAGGCAAAAATCAAACGGAATCGCACCAGAATAAGGGAGAAGTCAGCCTATGATGGGTGTGGGTGTGGGGGGCATTTCCCTATCCCCATTGCTAAAGATGTTTAGTTTAACAGCCCCGCTAGGCAGCAGACAGGGTCTTGCTCTTGGTAAGGAGTCAGCCAAGTCTGAAAGAATTCCTAAGCATAGGCCTGTCCATTTTAAGATTTGAATTTACACTCTCTTTGGTCCTGGAAACTCCAATCTGAGATTCTTAACATAATAAGGTCCCTTTTCCTTTAGGAGTCAGAACAAATAGCTTACATCCTTCCAGATGCCATATCTGAAGTATGACCCCAGTCACTCACTATCCTACATCTTTACTGCTCTTATCACCAGTGGTAATTGTCGTCCTCATTTACTTGTCTGTCTTCCTCCATCTCAAGGAGGGAAGAGACCTGTCTGTCCTGTTTACCACTCTATACTACTGAAGGGTTTTTGTATTTTTTTTTAATGAATGAACAAATGAATGGGTCAGTGATTCGAGTAAGTAGGCTCCTTCTGAGAGAAGATAAAATGATGTTGCCTCAATTTTATTTTATTTTGGTACTAAGCATTTCACTTTAAAACAGTTTAAATTTTTATCCAGAGTAATGCATACAAATAATTTAGAAATTGAAGAGTACTGAAAGACTCATGTTGAAAACAATAGTCTTCTGTCCCATCCATTCTCATTTCCAAGTATTGCTTCCCAGAGACAGCTGCTTTGAAAGCATTTAGCTTTTTTGGGGGGGGGTATTTACTTCTATGCGTCTAGATAATAAGCTTATGCTGCTATTTTAAAAAAATTTTTATTGGAGTATAGTTGATTTACAATGTTGTGTTTCAGATGTACAGCAAAGTGACTCAGTTGTA
Organism: Phocoena phocoena; assembly: GCF_963924675.1. NCBI lineage: Eukaryota > Metazoa > Chordata > Mammalia > Artiodactyla > Phocoenidae > Phocoena > Phocoena phocoena. The sequence goes on from NC_089237.1 coordinate 19,301,765, forward strand.
CATGTACATATATCCACTTTTTTTTAGATTCTTTTCCCATATAGGCCATTACAGAGTGTTGAGTAGAGTTCCCTGTACTCTAAGCAGGTTTTTTTTAGTTATTTATTTTGTATATAGTAGTGTGTATATGTCAGTCCCAGTCTCCCAGTTTATCTCCCCATCCCCTGATACGCTACTATTTTTGAAATATCAAATCTTAGACACCTTTTGACTTCCTATTACCATTGGTGAAGGTTTTCTTTCACCACCGCTCTTCCTTCCCATACCTCACAATGAAATCGTAATTTTTATTTTTTAAATTTTTTTATCATCATATTTAAACCACTTTAGTTAAACCACTAAATCATGCATTTTATTTTGACTAAATAAGTATTGTTCACTGATAAGCCAAGTAGTGTACTATGATTACATTTCCTTTCTCATGCAAATATTTGTTTTTTCTGGAGTTAATGTTTTTATCTTAAAAATTGATTTAGTTTTCTTATACCTATTGCTAACTTTCCCCAAATGTTCCAGCAGTTGTCTCAAATGCCTGGCAGTTTACTTCAGATATTTAAACACATTGACAATCTATTCATCATTTTCTTGGCATCCCTCTCACCCCATCATCCTGCTGCAATCTGGGTCTCTTTTTTTTTTTGGCTGTGTTGGGTCTTCGTTGCTGCGCGTGGGCTTTCTCTAGTTGCGGCGAGTGGGGGCTACTCTTTTCGTGGTACGCGGGCTTCTCACTGCAGTGGCTTCTCTTGTTGTGGAGCACGGGCTCTAGGCGCACGGGCTTCAGTTGTGGCACATGGGCTCAGTAGTTGTGGCTCGCGGGCTCTAGAACGCAGGCTCAGTAGTTGTGGTGCACGGGCTTGGCTGCTCCACGGCATGTGGGATCTTCCAGGACCAGGGCTCAAACCTGAGTTCCCTGCATTGGCAGGCGGATTCTTAACCACTGCGCCACCAGGGAAGTCCCTGTGTTGAAAGTTTGATGCTGTTCTGACTTCTGATCCTCTCCAAGAGACCTGGTTCTTTTCTCTGGAAGTTTGTATGACTTCTTCATTCCCACTGTTCTGAAATTTCACAGAATGTGCCTTCATGCGGGTTTATTTTCATTCATTGGATTGGGTTCTAGATGGGTCCCTTTCAATCTGGAAAGGGAAATTCTTATTATTTCTTTGATAATTCCCACTTTACCATTTTCCCCTTCTCTTTTTCTGTGAATCCTCTTGGTCAGATATTAGATCTTTTGGACAGATCATCTGAGTTGTGTTTTGTTTCCCCTCTGCTTCTATTTTCCATCTTTTTTGTTGTGGATTATATTCCAGGAGGTTTCCTTGGCTCTTTCAACCCATCTATTTAGTTTTAAATTCTGGGTGTCATTCTCAATTTCAAGAGTCCTTTCTCAGTTGCCATTTTCATCTTCATTTTTATCCTATTCCTGAGACATATATAATATAATCCTCTCTTTGAGGATACTACTTATAGTTTTGTGAATTTTTGTATACGCCTAGTATTTTCTGATTCCTGAATTCCTCTTTTCTTTTGTTCATCTCTTTCTCTCATGTTGGAGGTTTTCTTCAAAAGTATTCTTTCTGTCTTCTGCTGGTTTCGGAGAAAGGTAGTTTTCTCGAGGATCTAAATGCTTCTTATACAGATTTTTCAACCAATTCTCCTGTTTTTAGCCAAACTTCTTATCCCTCCCTTCAACCATATCTACCACCTCCAACTTTGAGCTTTTTCAGGGTTATACAGCATACACTTACTGTTCAGTTTTCTCAGCTGTGCTAGGCAGTTACCATCACTCTGCTTTCTGGATTCCAGAATTTTACTGACATCTTTTGTCCACTGTCATCTCATTTCCCATTCCTTGTCCTTGTGGGTTTGTACCCATTGCCCCTGCTTTACTGTCACTTTAGAAGGCCTGTGGGTCATGTTTAACCAGAAGATCTGTGTCACGTCCTCTTGAGCACCCCTGTGTTTGCACATGCGCTGGTCCCTCTGCTTGGACTGGCTGCCCCTTCCTCTCTAGCATTACCAGCTCACCTGCAGAACTACTATACCTTGGAAAGCCAGTGTACCTTGTAAGGTATAGCACCACTCCATTTCCATGTAATTACCTTGTTATTTGTCTGCCTTTCTTTCAAAACTGTATCTTCCTTGACAGGAGGGACCAGTTTGGACAAGTCCCAGGAACACCATTCACCTTGTTATTTTGGAGTTACGTTCCAGGAGTACACCCTGAACTTGTGCATTCCTCTCACTCTGGCAGAGAGACTATGAATTCTCCATTTCTGTGTTCCTTGGGGCTTAGCAAAGCACCTGGGAAAGAGGCACTCAAATGTTCAGTAAACCAGTGACACCTCTACATGTGGCCTTTTAAATGTTACAAGTTGGCTAGAAAGCCTCTGAGATGGAGATGTAGTGTATAGCATGATGACCATACTTAACCACACTGTATTGTATGGTTTTTGTTAGTTTGTTCAGTTTTTGTTTGATTTGTTTTTAATTTTGGCTGCACTGAACAGCTATGCGAGATCTCAGTTCCCCGACCAAGGATTGAACCCGGGCCACGGCAGTGAAAGCCCAGAATCCTAACCACTAGGCCACCAGGGAACTCCCTTGTATGTTTGAAAGTTGTGAAAGAGTAGATCTTAAAAGTTCTCATCACAAGAAAAAAAACTAACTTTGTGAAGTGATGGATGTTAATGTATATTGTGAAATGGTAAGCATTTCACAATATACACATTTCAAATCACTGTGTTGTATACCTAAAACTAATACAACGTTATATGTCAATTGTAGCTCAATAAAACTGAGGAAGAAAATAAAAGAAGACCTCTGAGAAAACGATATATTTTGTTTCTGTGCATTTTTGTCTACCGAGGTCACAGTATGTGATAAACTTTTTTTTCAGACCCCAACATATTCTTCAGAAGAATAGCAACTGTGACCCTTTCTTTCTGCCTGGTTAGAAGATTTTTTTCTCTTTGTAATCAGACTTTTCCCTACCATTCTAGCCGTATTTTTCTAGTTGTAAAATTGAAGGCTTGACCTACTCCTTGTCCTATTTTGTGGTGGAAAGAACACTAGACTAAGTCAGGAGACTGATTATTGGATGTTGTTCCCAACGGTCATGTCAGTGGTCTATTTCCGTGCCTGTGAAGTGAAGAGGTTGGATTTTATATATTTTAAGAGCTCTTAAATGACAACAACAATAGCAACAACTATATGCTTTTTGTTATTGAGTTGGAGCCCAAGTGTCTTGAGGGCACAACACTGAAAAGCAGGCAATAGATTTCCTGTGTAAAGAGATTTACTGTTGATTCTAGGTTGGGTCGTAGACCTTTCACTTTGGGAATATCTCAGAATAAACTTACTCATCCGAGTGGTTTTATGTTTTATGAGATACCTCATTTCAGTGTCTATATGTCAGTATTTAGTTATATAATTTCTTCGGTTCTCCAGTACTACCAACAGGCTCATGTCATGTAATGTTCCCTTTTAGATGGCGGCCGGGAGCTAAAGTCTCATTATTGCGATTTAAGGAGTAACAGCTCTACTGTGTAACAGTTTAGCTTGATAGGAAAAGCCTTATAATAAAAAAAAAAAATTGTGATGCTTACATTTTCTTTTTTTTTTTTTTTGATGCTTACATTTTCATACAAATTCTTCTGTTGGGAAACTACATATTTGCTTTGTCACTTATAGAAAATTTTTATGAATTATTGTACCTATTAGATCATGCTTAAGGAAGACTAGCTTATGCCATTATGTGAAGTTAGTTAGCTGCTTAAGGTATTTCAGTCTTTGTGCTAAAAGTATGTTACAGATTTTTTTAACTTATTAATTTTCATTCCTTTATTCAACAATTATTTGAGCATTCTCTAGGAACTGGGGAAGTAGCAGTGAACAGAAGAAAGTCTGTTCTCATGGAGCTCACATCCCTAGCAGGTGGCGATGGAGGAGAGAAACAAAAAAGAAATCTGTGGCGTATTGGATGGTGATGAGTATGTGAAGAAAAATTCCGCAGGGGTAGATGTGCTATTTTAGATAGTGGTGTCAAGGGACATTTGCACAGAGACCTGAATGAAGTGAGGGAGCGAGCCAGGTAGCTGTCCAGGGGAAGAGCTTTCCAGGAGAGAGAAGAAGGTACAAAAGGCCTAGGGCAGAAATGGGTGTGATGTTTTCCAGAAGCAGAAAAGAGAGAGGTGTGAGCAAAGGAGTGAGCAGTGGAGAGGTCAGAGAGGCACCCAGGGCAGAATGGACTGACTCTCTGGTGGACCATGGTGGGAGTTTGGATCTTCTTCTGAGTGGGTTTTGAGCAGAGGAATGAAATGATCTGGCTTATATTTTGAGAAGATCTATAATGTGGAGAATAGACTGTAGAGGGACAGGAGTGAGAGCATCAAGCATCAGTTAGGAGTTTAGTACAGTAGTTTAGGTAAGAGCTGATGGCGGCTTGGATTAAGATGGTCGCAGTGGAGGTAGTGAGAATTGCTCACGTTTTAGATATGGTTTTTTAAAATTAATTAATTAATTTATTTTTTGGTTGTGTTGGGTCTTTGTTTCTGTGTGAGGGCTTTCTCTAGTTGCGGCAAGCGGGGACCACTCTTCATCGCGGTTCGCGGGCCTCTCACTATCGTGGCCTCTCTTGTTGCGGAGCACAGGCTCCAGACATGCAGGCTCAGTAGTTGTGGCACACGGGCCTAGTTGCTCCGCGGCATGTGGGATCTTCCCAGCCCAGGGCTCGAACCCGTGTCCCCTGCATTGGCAGGCAGATTCTCAACCACTGCGCCACGAGGGAAGCCCTCTAGATATGTTTTGAAGGTAGAGTCCACAGGATTTGTTAATGGATTGGATGTTGGGGGGAGAGAAACAGAGTGAAGGAGGAAGAGGAGTCAGCTTGTATTAAAGGTTTTTAGTGTGAGCACATGCAAGAGTGGAGGTGTCATTTGCTAAAATGGGGAAGATTGGAGGGGAAGTTGGCTGGGAGTGGGTTTTTTTTTAAATTTATTTATTTATTTTTGGCTGTGTTGGGTTTTCGTTGCTGCACGCGGGCTTTCTCTAGTTGCGGTGAGCAGGGGCTACTGTTTGTTGTGGTGCACAGGCTTCTCATTGTGGTGGCTTTTCTTGTTGTGGAGCACGGGCTCTAGGATTCAGTAGTTGTGGCTCACGGGCTCAGTAGTTGTGGCTCACAGGCTCCAGAGCACAGGCTCAGTAGTTGTGGCTCACAGCCTTAGTTACTCCTTGGCATGTGGGATCTTCCTGGACCAGGGATCGAACCCGTGTCTCCTGCATTGGCAGGTGGATTCTTAACCACTGCGCCACCAGGGAAGTGCAGGGAGAGGTTTTTAATGAAAGGGTTAGTTTGGGCTACATTAAATTTGGGATGCTTGTTAGACACCCAAGTGGAGATATTGAGTAGGCAGTGAGATAGAGGACTCGAGTTCATGGGAAAGGCTAGGGCTGGAGATGTAAATTTGGGGATTGTCAGATGTTATTTTGAAGGAGTGAGACTGGATGAATCATTTAGAAAATGGGTACATAAAGGAAAGAAGAGATTAACTAGTTAAATAGTTTTAACAGCAAAGCCTTTCCCTTTAAAACTCCAAATTCCTTTCTCACGGAAGTTGGACTCTATCAAGATGGTATTCCATCACTATGTTAGTAAAAATGTTCTGGTCACCAAGTGCCATAGACCAACTGAAATTTAGTAGCATAAAGCAGCAACCATTTTATTGTGCTGACAGATTCTGTGGGCAGGGATTTGGATAGCACGGCAGGGATGGCTTGTCTTTGCTCCACAGCGTCTGAGGCCTCAGCTGGGAAGGCTTGAACGTCTGGGGGCAGTTATCATCCGGAGGCTGCTTCACTCACATATCTGATGCCTGGGCCGGGATGAATCAAAGGCTGATCTCAGCTGGGACTGTACACCAGCTGCCTCCGTGTGACCTCTCTGGCCTTGGGTTTCTCAGAGGATGTTGGTTGGGTTCTGGAAAATGAGCTTTCTGAGAGAATCAGGCCTTTATAGTTGCATATCAATACTTCTGTTGGTTGGAGCAGTTGTGGGTTTAGCTAGATTCAAGGACAGGGAACAAAGACCCCTTCTTCCAACAGGAGTAGTATGGGAGAATTGGAGGCATTCTAATGTGTGTGGCAACCACCAAAAATGCCCTTTGAATTTGAGGTTCTGCCCCCAAACCATAGTTACTTTGAAGGAAGGAGTTCTAACACAGGATCCATGGATATGGATTCTCAGCCCCAGTTATACGGTGCTCCATGCTAAGTGACCAGGATTACCTTAATATCTCTTCCAGGGAAAGTGACCTGGATAAATTCAAGAAAAGTCTCTTCCTTCTCTTCAATAAGTGTTGAACTATATTGTGGGTCTGTGACACTGAGATTTAGAAATTTAAGTTCCCTTTCTCTGCTTTATTTGTCTGTCTTAAAAGAATTTATTTCTAACTTACATAGCATTCTAGATCAATGGATGCTTTTCGACTCTTTTATTTGGGCTTTGACCAAAGATAACAGTACCTACAGGCTTTTTTCCCCAGCAACTTGCCCTCCTCCTCCCTTTGTTGCCTTCAAGCCTGGAAATTTTGACATGATGGTTTGCTTGCTCAACTTAACAGTTGTTTCTCAAAGGCCAAACTGTTTGTAAAAGTTGGTAGCTTGCCTCTGATTCCTGTGAGGGTGAGTTGCTCAGCATTCAAAGTTCGTTGGAAGGATGCTTTGCTTCTCTCTAGAAAAACCTCGAAATTCTAGGTAACCAATCATACAGGGTAGAGCTAATCTTGTTTTCCTAGATGCGGTTGCGTATTGGTGCCATCCTTTTTAGTATTGTAGCCATCGGTGAGTGTTCAGTAGGAACTTTTGCAGTGGAGGTGGTGTTTATATGTGTGAGTAAAGGAAGCTATAAAGGAAATACTCATTTGGTGTCTTAAATTTGGTATCAGAATGATATATGTGAGGGTCAGATGGTGGAGATGGAATCAAAACAAAAAAAAAGCCTCAGCCACATACCTAAGTACTGTGGGCATTCCGAGTTGAAGCAGTGGTTGGACTATGGGTAGGGTTAGGGAATGCCTCTCCAGCGGAGGCAAGAAAGGGACATATACTGATTCACTTTGTTACAAAGCAGAAACTAACATACCATTGTAAAGCAATTATACTCTAATAAAGATGTAAAAAAAAAAAAGGGACATATAGTGCCACCAAGGGGAAAAACATTTTAGGCAAGAGCATCTTTGAGAAAGGAGCAAAGTCTGTGGGGGTGGAGGCGAGGGCGAGGGGGAGATGAGTTGACTTGACATTTTGAAAGTCATCTTGAGGCTGGAGAGAGGAGCTGGAGGGGCCAAAGTTGGCTGAGGAGTTGGGGAGCCTTAGCCAGGGGTAAAGATTTTGGGTGGGACAGTGTGAAGCTGGTGTATGTTTGTTTGTTTTTTTAATTTTTATTTATATATTTTAAAAAATTTATTTATTTTATTTATTTATTTTTGGTTGTGTTGGGTCTTTGTTGCTATGCGTGGGCTTTCTCTAGTTGCGGTGAGTGGGGGCCACCCTTTGGTGCGGTTCGCGGGCTTCTTATTGCAGTGGCTTCTCTTGTGGAGCATGGGCTCTAGGCATGTGGGCGTCAGTAGTTGTGGCTCGCGGGCTGTAGAGCGCAGGCTCAGCAGCTGTGGCACACGGGCTTAGTTGCTCCATGGCGTGTGGCTTAGTTGCTCCATGGCATGTGGGATCTTCCTGGACCAGGGCTCGAACCTGTGTCCCCTGCGTTGGCAGGCAGACTCCTCTAACTACTGTGCCACCAGGGAAGCCCTGGTGTATGTTTTTGAACTGGGAGAGTTGCTGTGGTTTTACTCTTACTGAAAGGTCACTGAAGGGTCATCCTTGAATTTTTCAAACAGCAAAACTGAAAGAGTTGGTCTGCTTCTCAGAATACTTCTTACTGGATGCAGTGTCCTTGCCTGGGAGAATCTTATGCGGTCAGTGTTAGCTGTAATTCATACCAGTGGTTTATTCATTCCATTTTTTTTTTGAGTATCTGTTATGAGCTGGGCATCCTGCTGGATGCTGCGGGAGTGAAGGGAAGACACACTGGTGATCAAAAGCCCAGGCTCTTTCTGTCCTCAGGCTGGCAGGCAGTCTGGCATAGAGGTTACAAGTGCAAGTTACGGAGTCACAGTGCTCAGGTCCAAGTAAGGAGAACATCAGGATCTTTCCCAAAGCAGTGTCTCCCGGAACAGCAAACTCAGGGAAGTTTTAAGCTAAGGGACATGCATATTCATGAAGGGGCTTGGGCAGAGGGGAATTCAGCATAGAATTAGGGCGAAGGTCTACAGAGTCCAAGCTTTAGTTGATTGAAGTCAGGAGGGTCAACATCATTGTTCTATCCTTCACCTGGATGGGGGCCTTAGTTCCTGCAGAACTCAAAGATATATTGTCATGTATGTCTCTTGAGGAGGAACTAGGACTCTTCTTTATTACTTCGCTGTTCTTTGACTACCTTTTCTTTGTTGTGCACTCCTGTGCTCTCTTAAGATCATTAATTACTGAGACCTGTTCAAGGGCAAGCATTGCAACCAGGCGTAGATCACAAAATGGCTTAGGCCAAAATGGCTTCTCTTATGTTGAGAAAGCCATTCCTGGTTCACCTTCTGCAGGGACCCCCTAACCTATCTGCTTACAGACTTGTCACTTGTCTGCTTAAAACTCTACAGATCTCCCCATTACCCTTGGGCGAGAGTTCCTGTTTCTTTTTATGGCTTACACCAGAGCCTTCTCCAGCCTCATCTCATGCTATAGTTCCCTGATGCAGTCTCCACAGGACTCCGCTTCATTACAACTGCCTGGACCCCATCCTTGGGGATGATTATTCAGTACATGTAGAGTAAGGACCAGCCTCCAGCATCTCAGAGCCCCTCAGGTGATTGTGATGTGCATCCTGGGTGAGACCTGATTCTGCTCTTGTTCCAAGGTTCTCAGTCTGGCCACACCTTAGCATTGTCTGAGGAGCTTTTAAGTATTGAAACCTGGTTTCCACCCTCAGCAGTATTCCCATTTGGCATCTGGTTTGGTTCCCGGGCATCTCTATTTTATTTTTTAAAAAATATCTGCCCTTGGGCTTCCCTGGTGGCGCAGTGATTGAGAGTCCGCCTGCTGATGCAGGGGACACGGGTTCGTGCCCCGGTCCGGGAAGATCCCACGTGCCGCGGAGCGGCTGGGCCCGTGAGCCATGGCCGCTGAGCCTGCGCGTCTGGAGCCTGTGCTCCGCAACGGGAGAGGCCACAGCAGTGAGAGGCCCGTGTACCGCAAACAAACAAACAAACAAACAAAAACTGCCCTTGTAATTCTGATCTGCAGCCAGGGTCGGGAACCTCTGCATACGGAGGGCAGAATCCAGGAGTAGATGTTGTGGGAAAACAGATCCTGATTCTGGAGTGATTTACCCTTTCAGATCTCCAGGTATTTGAAAAGCCACTCTTCGTAATTTATATTTTTCTCTCCTAACCTCACTTACTGCTCCCCAAGTCTTCCTGGGCAAAACGTTCAAGTGCTTGGACTCCTCACACCCTGATTGCCCCTCCCTGAATGTGTTTGTTTTTTAATGCACCATTTAAATTGTGATACAATTAGAATATCACTAGGTGTGGGCCAGTTACAGCTGGACTAATAGATCCTTTCATTCAAATGCTATATATGTCTGTTAAAATATCATTAGATCACACTGGCTTGGTATTATGGTTGACTCATGCATTACTTAAAATCAATGAAAACTCCCACTGTAGCATTAAGTTCAGGAATTCTGAAAACGGACTTATTTGGGTTAGGATTCCAGCTTCATGCCTTTACTACCTGTCTGATCTTGGGTGAATCACTTAAAATTCTGTGCCTCATTTTCCTCCTCTGTAAAATGGGTATAAAAGTAGTGTCTATCTCATAGGGTTGTCGTGAAGATGAAGTGAATAAATAAATATGTCAAGTACTTAAAAGTGCCTCGCACACAGTAAGTGCTATATAAATATTAGCAATAACCATTAGTTCTTTGGACTGCTCTTAAACCAAGATTCTTATTTTTCATCTTTTTCATTCATTTGCATATCACTTGGTGTTTTCACCTTTAGTCTTTTTAGGACCTGGAGCTATCCTTAGGTGAACTATGGGTGGAGATATTGGATCAGGGCACCAACCCATCCCTCTCTCCCCTTCACTCACACCAGATCACAGCATTACTAACTCCTCCCTCAGGATGTTACAAAGACCCATTAAAATGCATGTAAGCAGGGAAAGCTGACTTTATCATTTAACAGGACTAATCCGATTAATTAATCTATGTTTCCCAGGGCATTGAGGAAATGGATTTAGTATAAGAAATGCTGACGAAAGGGATGCCATGAGGGGAAGGAACAATACGGCAATGAGGTGTACCCAGCACATATAGGAAGGATGCTGTACATCTGTTATTTTTTTTAAACGGATATAACAATCCTTCAAAAGAGGGTTACTTCCCCATTTTACTAAAGGAGAAGGCTGTTATGTAGTCAAGTAATATCTCCCAAACAAACAGCTGATAAATGGTAGGGAGGGCTCGCACCCAGGCCCATCCAAGGTCAAGTCTCTTGGTACTTGGCTTTACACCACACCGCTTCAGAGGAGCGTGTCTGGTTGGCGGAGGGGACGTGTGGCAAAGTGGGGGGCCACGTGGTGCTCAAATTTGGTTTGTTTTGTGGTCTTTATCTGGAGCTCAGACCTGTTCTCAGGCAACTTCAACCATGAACTTCGCACTCAGTAATTGACAAAGCGCATCTAGTTGTGTTACTTTCAGTTTAGAGAGGGAATTATGTTTGTTATGCTCTTGTTCTTTTAATCTGAAATATTTGTGATCAAATATGCTGCCTAAAAAAAAAAAAATATGCTGCCTATCCCAAATGAAGTTTGGAGAATATGTCCGTTTTTGTTTTTGTTTGTCAATTCCATAACACTATTAGATTTGAAATAAGAGGCCTTGACAATTCACAGTTTTCAGAATCTTTTTCTCAGAGGTAGCTGCGTGAGCACTAGATTTCGGGTGGTGCTTTTGGTTTTGTTTTTAACATCCTGATTATCCTTCATGGATCAAGGCACTAGGTTTTCCTTCCTTTTTGCTGTTAGCATTCCTGGTAGTCTCCGCCTCTTACACTTAACTGTAAACCTGATACATTTTACTCTCTGTGTTTCTGGATTTAAATTAGATAACTATACAAAAGTAGTACTAGTGATAAGACTTTACACAGGTCAGGATTTGGAATGGAAAAAATCATGTGCTCAGCACAAGATTCTTGAACTTTTCCAAGAATTAAAGTGAGATAAGAAGAATGAGGGATAGTAGAATTTGGGGGGTTGAATGTGCTCCAGAGTATCATTAAAACTGTTCTTTCGCTTCTCCGAGCTCTGCTCCCCAGTAATTTAGTACTTCTTTCTTTTTTCAATTTTGCCACCTTAGTAGGGAACTATAATTCAAGTTCTCTTATATCTCAATGTCCATTTTTTGCAAAGAAGTGTTTGTTTCTGACTTTAAAGCAAATCCTATTATTTGTAATTGAATATATTTGAATATTACAATGAGGTTAGTTCAGATTGGGCACTCAAGTGTTAATATTTTGTCTTTTTAGGAAATCAAAACTAGATCTCTGCAAAGACTTTTTATTAAAGGCAAACATCTAGTCTTAAACTTTACAAAGGAACTATTTGGATTTGTAAGCAAGGAAATTACATATTTACTACACAAGCGTACTTATTTCGAATTATCTTTTTAAATTTGAAATTCCAAAGTCTTAATGTCTAGGGTAATTATCAGTGCTGAAATAGTTAAGCTATAATATTTAAATGTGGACTCCCTGTCATTCGTTACACCTTTAATCCAACAGTGAAAATGTTATGAAGATTGAGTGTCTTTGTCTAGCGTTAATTGCCTTTTAGTTTCTCCTCATTTTTTTCTCCTCCCTAATTTACTTTAAGGAGTTTGCAGCTACCTCATATTATTTTTGGAATGTGGTATGGCGAGAACAAAAAAATTGGAGCTTATAATTATAAATAAATTCTGTGACCCTTAATGGAATTTTCAGGATTATATTGAAAACACTAATAGAAACCAAACAGTTGTTCTCTGGGCTTTAAACAGAAATCCCGTTGTATAGAAATAAGAGTTAAAAGAGAATAGAAAGCTGTAAAAATCCTATGATCCTAACTTCCAGAAAGAAATAAAACATATATATATGATGTACCCTGAGATAGATTAAGAGGAATTATATCAACATGTCCAACATGTCAGTTGTAGTTCTAGACAGTGTGATGATACGATATGGGTGATTTTATCTTTTGCTTTTGTATTTCTCCAAATCTTCCACAGTGAACATTATTACTGTTTTTTTTTTTCTTAGGCCACACTATGAGGCATGTGGGATCTTAGTTCCCCTGCCAGGGATCGAACCCGTGCCCCCTGCAGTAGAAGCGCAGATTTTTTTTTTTAATTAATTTATTTTATTTTACTTTATTTTTGGCTACATTGGTTCTTTGTTGCAGCTTGCGGGCTTTCTCTAGTTGTAGCGAGTGGGGACAACTCTTTGTTGCAGTGTGCAGGCTTCTCATCGTGGTGGCTTCTCGTTACAGAGCACGGGCTCTAGGCGCGCAGGCTTCAGTAGTTGTGGCACACGGGCTCAGTAGTTGTGGTGCACGGGCTTAGTTGCTCCACAGCATGTGGGATCTTCCCGGACCAGGGCTCAAACCCATGTCCCATGCATTGGTAGGCGGATTCTTAACCACTGCACCACCAGGGAAGTCCCAAAAACGTCTTCTTAAAAGGACTGGTTTCAGTAGAAATTAGTACCGTTTCTATGTTATTTTATACTTTGGTTGCCTTAGTCACTGGACCTTTCCTGACAGCAAAGAGGAGCTTAGTGTAGGCAACAGATAATATACAAGTATGAATAAGTATGTTCTATTTTAAACGCAGGTATTTATATAGAGTATGGCTAACACCCGAAGAAAAATCTTGGGACTCATTGCAAGGTAGAACAGAAATTATCTTTAGATTGCTTTCTGTTCTGGATTATTGTATACACCTGGTTTTCATCCCTCTCACTTTCACCCCTGACTCACTCACCCCTGTTGTAAATCCACTGGTGCCTGCATGTGAAGAGCAGGTGTTAATTTTAAAAGATGTTTTATGGAATGATGTAATGAAGCCTTTTGTAAGCCGTCTTGACTTGTGGTTCTCAACACATCCCTTGGTTTCTTTAGATTGAAGTGTATAAATGAGAACTGTGACTTGGACAGACCTTTTTTGTGTAATAAGTTCCCCGTTAGACAGTAGTCATCTGCCTTATGACTTCTTTTTAGTAAGTTACCCCAAGAGGTTGAGAAATTCCTGTTTTGAAAAGTCCAGAAAGTCTTTGGTGACTTGCTGTTTCATTTTTATTGTTCTTTTCTTTTCGGTTGTAGAAAACAGGATCACACTCACCTTTCCTTTACTATCTGTGAACCTTAATCTGAGTAAACGCCTGGAGAGAATTAAGAGAATGTATTGCCCTAAGCCAGCCACTGTATGGAGTGAATTGACTTGTCTCCTCTGTACTCAGAATGGTGCTGGGCACTCATGTTGTTGTGCAAATCGCTCTCTGTGTTCTGGAGTTCAGTGAAAGTGGTTATTAGGTCAGGCTTAGAATTATTCCATAGATAAGAAATACTTCAGTTAGAATTTAGTAGAGTTCTTCAGATTAACTTGTAATTTGAAAAACCAGAATTGAGATTGTTAAAAAAAGTTTTTTTCCAGTAAGACAATTACCACAAAGCCAGTGGGCAATGGTTTTCCTAGACAGTTTGGCTTTTGATCTCTTGAGGATCTAGAGTTCTTATGAAGAGCAATTGGTCTGATTGCCCTGTGGTTCCTGTTAGTTAAATATGGTTTGTAGCTAAGCAGCTGGTAAGGAAATCACTGTTTGCCCATGTTCTCCTTGAAAATACTACCTGCCCTTCGGCTTTAATTTAGAATGATTCTTTTTTTAATATAGAATAGCTATTAAGTATTACCTACAGTGATTAGACTGAGAAGTAGAACATGACATCAGTCATTTTTGGTCCCTTAATTTTATGGAAAATACTGTTAGCTGGTTTCTGGTTTAAGAAATAGCCCGATTATTATACTACTTACTAAAACTAACTAAAACCCAAACAACAAAAACCCTCTTGAGTAATGGACTAGAAACGAATTGGCAAATTTTCAAAAACTTGGAATTTTTTAATGGTATATGAGTTTGAAAATGCAAATATTCGTGCATGACTACATTGTTAATCCATAATTGAGCAGGTATAGTGTGATACTGCTTTATAGTTTTAATTTGGAACTTCAGGGAGCAGACTGTGATGGCTCTACATTTGTATCCAAGGTCAGCAATTAAATAATTAGTCTATTTTTTTATTAGTCTATTTTCCAATTGATTCATAACACGGGGGTTTATTATGAAAAGTAGGTGTCTATTTCTTTAAATCCTTTATTAGAACATGGCTTTGGGGTTACATAATCTAGAGCAGTAGTGTCCAATAAAAATAGAATGCAAGCCACATATGTAAAGTTCCTAATAGCCACATTAAAAGAAGTAAAAAGAGATGGGTGAGGGCTTCCCTGGTGGCGCAGTGGTTGAGAGTCCGCCTGCCGATGCAGGGGATATGGGTTCGTGCCCCGGTCCGGGAAGATCCCACATGCCGCGGAGTGGCTGGGCCCGTGAGCCATGGCCACTGAGCCTGCGCGTCTGGAGCCTGTGCTCCACAACGGGAGAGACCACAACAGTGATGGGCCCGCGTACTGCAAAAAAAAAAAAAAAAAAAAAAAAAAAAAGAGATGGGTGAAATTCATCTTAATAATATATTTTATTTGGGGAATTCCCTGGAGGTCCAATGGTTAGGACTGGGCGCTTTCACTGCCGGTGCCCAGGTTCAATCCCTGGTCAGGGAACTAAGATCCTGCAAGCTGTGTGGCGTGGCCAAAAATATATATATATGATATATATATATATTTTTTATATATATATATGTATGTATATATACACACACATATATAAGTAAAAAATATATATATAAAATTTAATCCAATATATCTAGAATATTAACATTTCAATATTAGCGAGATATTTTACTTTTTTTTTTGTACTAAGTATTCAAAATCTAGTGTATTTCAGTTTGAAACCAGCCACATTTCAAGTGCTCAGTAACCACATATGGCTACTGACTACTGTATTGAATTATGTGGGTCTGGAGTTTCCTACATTTACATGCAGTAGAATCTACATAAATTGGCATATTACGCAGATGTCTATGCAAATCAAGTCCTGAGAAACACAAGACAGATCATGGTGCTTTTAGCCTAGGAGGCAGATTTTTTTTTTTTAATTGGGGTATATGGTTGTTTTACAATGTTGTGTTAGTTTCTACTGGACAGCAAAGTGAAGTAGAGTTCCCTGGGCTACACAGCAGGTTCTCATTAGTTACCTGTTTTATACATGTTAGTGTTTATATGTTAATCCTAATCTCCCAGTTCATCCCACCCGCCCTTTCCCCCCTTGGTGTCCATACGTTTGTTCTCTACATCTTTGTCTCTGTTTCTGCCTTGCAAACTGGTTCGTCTGTACCATTTTTCCAGATTCCACAAATATGCGTTAATACATGATATTTGTTTTTCTCTTTCTGACTTACTTCACTCAGTATGACCGTCTCTAGGTCCATCCACGTCTGTACAAATGACCCAATTTCGTTCCTTTTTATGGCTGAGGCAGATTTTTAACTGGGCCCTAATGTGAATATTGTAAGAGAGTTCTAATGGCCTTTGATTTTTTTTTAAATTTTATTTTATTGGAGTAGAGTTGACTTACAATGTTGTGTTAGTTTCAGGTGTATAGCAGAGTGATTCAGTTATACATATATTTATTCTTTTTCAGATTCTTTACCCATATAGGTTATTATAGAATACTGAGTAGAGTTCCCTGTGCCATACGTAGGTCCTTGTTGGTTATCTATTTTATATATAGCAGTGCGTGTATGTTAACCCCAAATTCCTAATTTATCCCTCCCCTCCACGTTTCCCTTTTGGTAACCATAAGTTTGTTTTCAAAGTCTGTGTGTGTGTTTCTATTTTGTAAATAAGTTCATTTGTATCATTTTTAAAAATTAGATTACACATATGAGTGATATCATATATTTGTCTTTCTCTGTCTGACTTCACTTAGTATGATAATCTCTAGGTCCCTCCATGTTGCTGCAAATGACATTATTTCATTCTTTTTTATGGCTGTGTAATTCCATTGTATATATATACCACATCTTCTTTATCCATTCCTCTGTCGATGGACATTTAGATTGCTTCCATGTCTTGGCTATAGTAAACAGTGCTGCAGTGAACACTGGGGTGCATGTATCTTTTCGAGTATAGTTTTCTCCAGGTCTATGCCCGGTAGTGGGATTGCTGGATCATATGGTAGTTCTATTTTTAGTTTTTTAAGGGACCTCCATACTGTTCTCCATGGTGGTTGTAGGCCTTTGATTTCCTGTTGAGAGTAAAATTCGACATGGTTACAATGCTTCAGCATGTAGCATGCGCTTCAGTTACTGCTTTCATTAGCCAGTGTTTAGCATACATGTACCACTGCCCAGGTAGCATCGCATCGGTCCTGTGGCAGGTTAATCTTGGGGGTGGAGATGGGGGGCTGGGGGTGCGACTGCAAAGGAGTGGTAGCTGAAAATGCTCGGGAGGTGCCTAAGACATTGTTAAAAAAATCCCAAGCACCTAGGAAGCTTAACTTATTCCCCTCTAATGTTGTTGGAAGATTTAGTTTATTTATGGAAACATATTGGCCTGAGTGGGGCAAATACCTCGTCCTGACATTCTCATCTCTTTGCTTTACTGAACTTTTTCACCAGTGGAACTTAAGCCCTTGGTACTTGAGGAGGGGAATACTTTAGATCTGTGGCATAAGTGTAAAGCATACACTGGTTTAGAAAACTTAGTACAAAAAGAAGAATGTAAAGTATCTCATTAATAGTTTTTGTATGATCGCATGTTAAGGTGATAACATTTCGGTTATATTAGGTTAAAGAAAATGTATTATTAAAGTTAATTTTACCTCTTTCTTTTTACTTTTTAAATATGGCATCTAGAAAATTTAAGATTACATATGTGGCCTGTATTAGATTTCTATTGGATGGTGCTTAGTTTTTTTTAAAATTAATTAATTGATTGATTTTTGGCTGTATCGGGTCTTCGTTGCTGCGCCTGGGCTTTCTCTAGCTGCGGCGAGCAGGGGCTACTATTCATTGTGGTGAGCGGGCTTCTCGCTGCAGTGGCTTCTCTTGTTGCGGAACACGGGCTCTAGGCACACAGGCTTCAGTAGTTGTGGCAGATGGGCTCAGTAGTGTGGCTCTCGGGCTCTAGAGCGCAGGCTCAGTAGTTGTGGCGCACAGGCTTAGTTGCTCCGTGGCATGTGGGATCTTCCCAGACCAGGGCTTGAACCCGTGTCCCCTGCATTGGCAGGCAGATTCTTAACAACTGCGCCACCAGGGAAGTCCCTGCCTTAGACTTTTAATCGTTCAATTAAAGACTGCCGTGAGGGGACTGATCCTGCTTTCCTGAATATGTGCTTGAAAGCTTGATCAGTTGATGCCACCTTTGCAGTAGCAAGGGGGTATGCTGTTTCTGACCCCCAAGAAAGAGAAGGAGAACAGCAGCACAGCCCTCTTGAATTCTGTAAGGACCCCAGATTCTGAACAGCTTGGTGATCATTTAACTTGCTGCTCTGAGAACACAAGACCTGTCGGTTTTGTCACCAGTTTGCCCAGTCCTTTTTATGAAAGGACCAGTAATTAGGTGCTTATTCATGCCTTCTCCAAGAAATAAATCAAGCAGTCTAGTAAAGTGTACGTATTTGTATGTAGTCTACCTTTCAGTAAATGTTCTCACTGTCCCAGAGAACCATCTCAATATACTTTTTTTTTTTTTTTTTGCGGTACACGGGCCTCTCACTGCTGTGGCCTCTCCTGTCACGGAGCACAGGCTCTGGACGCGCAGGCTCAGCGGCCATGGCTCACGGGCCCAGCCGCTCCGCGGCATGTGGGATCTTCCCGGACCTGGGCACGAACCTGCGTCCCCTGCATCGGCAGGCGGACTCTCAACCACTGTGCCACCAGGGAAGCCCTCAATATACTTTGATCCATATATGCTTTAGTCTTTGGCTCCTACTCATAGTTATTTTTTACAGCTTCTTAAGACTACTTGGTCTGTATTGCTATTTCCATGACCCCAAGCTATTCAGAAAGAGGACTCAAGGTGGTTAGCTAGCTTGGCTTCTCCTTGAGCGTTTCCCTGGGGTGTTCCTGAACCTGGGGACAACCTGAATGCCTGGTTTTTAGCTTCTCTTCTTTCTCATCCCAGACTGAGAAATTTTAGAAACAAAATTACTCTTTTTTTTGAGTGGGAGAATCCCAGGCAGGTCCTTGCTTATGTGCTTAAACCTGTAGTCTTGGAATTAGCTCTCTGCCCTCCCTGAACACCCATATCCCACATTTTGTTCTTAAAGATCAAACTTAGGTTTACTGTGTTTCTACCTCCCAGTCCACCTAAAAGGAGTGTAGAGTGGAAAGAAAGGAACTCACATCTGTTGAGCATCTGTTGTGTGCTAGACACTGAGCTGGGTGCTCAAGAAATATTATCTCAGTAACCCTGAGGGGTAGGAATTATGATCTCTGTTTGATAGAGGAGGAAATGGAAATCTGGAAGTTAAGTAATTTCTCAGCTTCACATACCTCTGAGAGATAATGGATTCTAAAACATGACATCATGCCCACATTGTCATCCTGGTTTAGGAGAAAGAAGCTGCGATGTGGTTCCAGAGGTAGAGATTTGAATGTATATGTATTGTTTTGAACTGGGAGAAACATGGAAGATCCTTTACAAAGCACCTTTTATCCCTAATCACAGACCCGATGCCTGTGTTGGATAGATTGTTTCCCCTTACTGGGGCTTGTAGTGACCATATAAACCTTTGGTTTGCAGTGTGACCCCTGATTCCAGCAGAATGGCCCAATGGAATCAGCTACAGCAGCTGGACACACGGTACTTGGAGCAGCTTCATCAGCTGTACAGTGACAGCTTCCCGATGGAGCTACGGCAGTTTCTAGCCCCTTGGATCGAGAGTCAAGATTGGTAAGTCCTTCTTGAGCAACTCCCCAAATTGTTAGGTTTTAGTTTGAGACAAGAGACATGATCTGCTCTAACTTAACTCTTTGCTAACTATTTCATTGAAAAGCTTATGGGTACAGGTGATGGGATAAAAGAGAACAGAAGATAGAGAGGTCATTTTAGTCTTGGAAAAACATTTTCTACATTAGAAGGGCATCTGGGCAGCTGTCTTTTGGCACATTGAAGCAGCCTGCTTGGTGGTAGATGTTTTGAAGCCTGACTTTAATCTCATTTGCTTGATGAGATGCTCTGTGTGTTCTGACACTTCAGGGACATGCCATAGATATATATAGATATATATATTTTTTATTGGAGTATAATTGCTTTACAGTGTGTTAGTTTCTGCCGCACAGCGAAGTGAATTTTTTTTATCTGAATGAGAATTCTGTTGTGGGTAAAAGTTTGGGTTCGTACTTCTGATTCCCCTTTCATTAAGGGAAAGAAACACAGAGTCAGAGAAATAGACTCGTTCATAGAGGAGATAATGGTACAGAATCCCAACAACTATTTCCTTCACTTTTTTTTTTTTAATATTTATTTATTTTATTCTTTATTTATTTTGGCTGCTCCAGGTCTTAGTTGAGGCACACGGGATCTTTAGTTGCAGCATGCGGGATCTGTTCCCTGACCAGGGATTTAACCCGGGCCCCCTGCCTTGGGAGCATGGAGTCTTACCCACTGGGCCACCAGGGAAGTCCCTCCTTCACTTTAATGTATTCAGATCCACCTATTAATTTTGGTTTAATTCAGGCCCCTGACCTAGTTTTTCCAGAATTTGGTAAGGGGCCAGAGAGGTGATACAGAGATGTCAGAAGTAGGCCACCCTAGGTTGGGATGGCTTATTTGCTACTAAAAGTCTGACCACAGAGTTGACTGAGAATTTAAAGCAAAACAACATACCTGTTCACTCAAGTATTTGATAAATATAGAACTATGACAGTGGCTAATAGTATCTGGAATAATTGTTGATAATTTTTAAATTGATGACATTCATGGTTGCTGAGCAAGATGCATCTAAAGTGATGAGTGGGTTATAGCATCAGGTTTGCCTTGGGATTTTTCCTCCTTGATGGTGATTTCTGCGTGCATGCATGTGTATGTATGTGTGCGTGTGTAGGTTTTTTTTTTTTTTTTGCGGTACGCGGGCCTCTCACTGCTGTGGCCTCTCCCGTTGCGGAGCACAGGCTTTGGACGCGCAGGCTCAGCGGCCATGGCTCACGGGCCCAGCCGCTCCGCGGCATGTGGGATCTTCCCGGACCGGGGCATGAACTCATGTTCCCTGCATCGGCAGGCAGACCCTCAACCACTGCGCCACCAGGGAAGCCCCGTGTGTAGGTTTGAGAATCATCATTCTTTATCCTCTTCCTTTTCCTAGGGCATATGCGGCCAGCAAAGAATCACATGCAACTTTGGTGTTTCATAATCTCTTGGGTGAAATTGACCAGCAGTATAGCCGCTTCTTGCAAGAGTCCAATGTTCTCTATCAGCACAACCTGCGAAGAATCAAGCAGTTCCTTCAGGTGTGATGAGAAACTGAACCCTCAGAGGAGGGTTTTATCTTTCTTTCCTGAAAGTTTCTTTTCTCATTTGGCTAAATAATGAGAACATATCTTGTACTTTACATCCGAGGAGAAGTAACTAGCCCTTTGAGTATCGTCGCCTGAAATTCACTTCTTTGGTTCACTGAAATAATAATGTGATTGCTGTGTTAATCGTGTTATGTTAGTATGTTAATAACATGATTGTGATGAGGGCAGATGACTAGGAAGATGACTCTTACTTTTCAGTGTTAAAGGTTCGACCATAAATGGATACTCCTTGACAAAGTCAGTTGCCTCCCTGTAAGACTGGGATAACACACTGTCCAAAGACAGACGACCAAGCCTTCTCTCAGTGAAGTACAGCTCCTCATTACTGCCTTTCTTCCTCTCTTCTTCCCTTCATCTCCCACTATTTGCAGCCAGGCTCTAAGGTCTTTGCTGTGTTGTTTCATGTAGTAAATGTCACACTTTCCCTAATTTATGAGGAAGTTAGCAAAGTTCAGTCCGCATCTCCTTAGTCTGCTGCCACTTTTCATTCTCTTTCTCTTCTACGTACAGAGCAGATACCTTGAGAAGCCAATGGAGATTGCCCGAATTGTGGCCCGGTGCCTGTGGGAAGAGTCCCGCCTCCTCCAAACTGCAGCCACTGCAGCCCAGGTGAGGCCTGGGAAGAAACAAAGTGCTGTTGAAATGTGCTTCCTTTGTGTGTACAAAGATGTGCTTGCTCTTCCAGGGTCTTTAGGATGTGCACTGACCTATGGGGAGAAGTGGGTGTTCGGGGTTTTGGGGTTCTTTGGTTTTTGTTGTTGTTTGGGTTTTTTTTGGTTATTTTGGCCATGCCACACGTGGCATGTGGGATCTTAGTTCCCTGACCAGGGATTGAACCTGCGCCCCTTGCATTGGAAGCACAGAGTTTTAACCACTGGACCACCAGGGAAGTCCCTGGGTTTTGTTTTATACAATGAAAATAACATTTTTTTCCTGCATATAAAATGCATTCTACTTTTTAAGAAAAACTTTAAAACATTACAGAAAATTACAAGAAAGAAAGTTAAAAAACAAAGACCTGAAATGTCCCTCATTCCTCTTTTTTTTAACATCTTTATTGGAGTATAATTGCTTTACAATGGTGTGTTAGTTTCTGCTGCATAACGAAGTGAATCAGCTATACGTATACATATATCCCCATATCCCCTCCCTCTTGCGTCTCCCTCCCACCCTCTCTATCCCACCCCTCTAGGTGGTCACAAAGCACCAAGCTGATCTCCCTGTGCCATGTGGCTGCTTCCCACTAGCTGTCTCTTTTATATTTGGTAGTGTATATACGTCCACGCCACTCTCTCACTTCTTCCCAGCTTACCCTTCCCCCTCCCCGTGTCCTCAAGTCCATTCTCTATGTCTGCGTCTTTATTCCTGTCCTGACCCTAGGTTCTTCATGACCATTTTTTTTTTTTTAGATTCCATATATATGTGTTAGCATACGGTATTTGTTTTTCTCTTTCTGACTTACTTCACTCTGTATGACGGACTCTAGGTCCATCCACCTCACTATAAATAACTCAATTTCGTTTCTTTTTATGGCTGAGTAATATTCCATCGTGTATATGTGCCACATCTTCTTTATCCATTCATGTGTCGAGGGACACTTAGGTTGCTTCCATGTCGTGGCTATTGTAAATAGTGCTGCAGTGAACATTGTGGTACGTGACTCTTTTTGAATCATGGTTTTCTCAGGGTATATGCCCAGTAGTGGGATTGCTGGGTCATATGGTAGTTCTATTTTTAGTTTTTTAAGGAACCTCCATACTGTTCTCCATAGTGGCTGTATCAATTTACATTCCCACCAACAGTGCAAGAGGGTTCCCTTTTCTCCACACCCTCTCCAGCATTTATTGTTTGCAAATTTTTTTGGTGATGGCCATTCTGACTGGTGTGAGGTGATACCTCATTGTAGTTTTGTTTTGTATTTCTCTAATGATTATTCACTCCTCTCTTCATTGTCTTTTCCCAGGAATCCAACATTAATAGTCGGATATATATATTTTCATACCTTTCTCCAGGCTCCCATAAACTACAGAAAATACACACACACACATTATATTTAAATTGGTTTACTTTTCTGCGTCTTGCTTTTTTCATTTAATTATGTCATGTAAATGCTTCTAAGTCAAGTAGTATAAAGCTAACTCACTTAATTTGCTGCATAATACTCTGTGGTATAGATCTGCTGTAGTTTATTCAGTTATTACCCCTTCGATAGACAGTCACTTCTTTCTGGGTTTTTTTTTTCCTCCACTGTAAACACTAGTGCAATGCCTCCCTATATATCTTTATATATTCATGCTTTGATTTCTCTACTATGGATTTCCAGGCATGGACTTGTTAGGTCAAGGGGTGTGTGCGTGTGTGTGTATAAAATATATATAAATTTTTTATAGATAGTTCTGGATTGCTTTCCCCAAAGGCTGGAACAGTTCACATTTGCACCAGAAGGATATGACAATGTATTATTCTTGGGAGCCACCTGGGGGGATGGTTTGGAATTGAATCATTCAGGTTCATATGCATTTCTCTTTGTGGTTAAGTTTGAGAATAATCTCACTAGAGCTAGAGATACAATTAGTTTAGGGAATAGGGATTATGTGATGCTAACAGGCCCATTGGGGGAACACATATTGATATATGATAGTCATATCTATCTATCTAGATCGTCTAATCTATTATGTGTATATGTGTATGTGTATCCTACTGTGTGCTGGTTGTTATGGCACCCTGCTTTAGAGGAGGTTGTAGTCTGGGAGAAACAGAAAATCAAACAACTTTATAATGCAATAAAATACAAATTATTAAAATATACTAAAAAATGAAAAAACTTAATTAGATCAATAACCATAAAAATATATTGAAAAAGAGTTGAAAAAAATTACACTCCCCATCCCACCAAAAAAGCCAATAGGCCAGATGGTTTAAAAGTTTTAACAAACTTTTGTGGTACAAATTGTTCCAGTATCATTTAAACTCTTCCAAAGTGTAGGGGAGAAAACGAGATGTTTCCAGCTTATTTTATTTTATTTTATTTTATTTTATTTTTCCAGCTTATTTTATGAGGCTAGAATAATGCTAATATCAAGACCTAAAAAGACAGTGTAAGTAAAGAAAAGGTTAGGATTTTTGCATCCTGCTTAGTATACAAAGCATGGTTTATATTCTAGGAATGCAAGGGTGGCTTAACATTAGGGATTCTATTAATGTAATTCATTAAATTAGTAAGTTAAGAAGAAAAATTGTATTTTTGTTAGATGACAAAATTTAGTGTCCATTCTAGATTTTAAAAATAAGGAACTTTCGGGCTTCCCTGGTGGCGCAGTGGTTGAGAGTCCGCCTGCCGATGCAGGGGATGTGGGTTCGTGCCCCGGTCTGGGAGGATCCCACATGCCGCGGAGCGGCTGGGCCCGTGAGCCATGGCCGCTGAGCCTGTGAGCCATGGCTGCTGAGCCTGCGCGTCCGGAGCCTGTGCTCTGCATCGGGAGAGGCCACAACAGTGAGAGGCCCGCGTACTGCAAAAAAAAAAAAGGAACTTTCTTAACAAAAAAAAGAATATTTGTCAGAAACCAAAGGGAACATGATGTACAGTGGTGAAGCACTAATCTCATTAAAAACAGTTACAAGATTGAGGGTGCCTCCTGCCATTGGTATTTTTCTGACAGATCCAGCCATTGTAATAAGACAGAAAAAGGGAGTGTTAATGTTGGAAAGCAAAAGACAAACTTTTAAAAAAACAAAACACAATTATTGGAACTAACAAGGGTTCAGAAAAGTGATTGTGTTCAAGATAAATGTTTTAAGAATCAGTAGTTCTCTTATACAATAGCAATAATAACCCTCCATTACATGACAATGTAATGGAAGCAAAGATTTTCATAACAGGAAAGACATGTATATGATATGCATATATTATTGAAATGTATGATAAAATGTCTAGAAGGATATATACCGAAGCATTAATGTTGTTGGTTACAGGAGACTTATTTAATTTCCCTGAGGTGTTTTCTTTAATATCATATAATCAGGGAATTTTTTTTCTTTTTTTTCCCCCTTCTTGTAATAAAAATATGGTAGAGTACACATAACATGAAATTTACCATCCCTTCTCTTTTTCTTTTAGCTGTGCTGTGCAGCTTATGGTTGGGATCTTAGTTCCCCGACCAGGGATCAAACCCATGCCCCCTGCAGTGGAGGCGTGGAATTCTAACCACTGGTGCGCCAGGGAATTCCTGCATCATAACCATTTTTAAGTGTAGCATTCAGTAGTGTTAAGTTCATCACATTGTTGTGAACCAATCTCCAGAACTTTTTTCATCTTGCAAAACTAAAATTCTATGTCTATTAGACTGTAGCTCCCCATTCCCCCTGGACCCTGGCACCACCATTCTAACTTCCTGTCTCTATGAATTTGACTACTCTGTGTACCTCATATAAATGGAATCATACAGTGTGTGTCTTTTTGTGACTGGCTTATTTCACTTAGCATAAAGTCCTTAAGGTTTATCCATGTTGTAGCAGGTGTCAGAATTCCCTTCCTTTCAAAGGCTGAATACTATTCATTGTGTGGCCCTGTCACATTTTATTTATTCATTCATCTGTTGATGGACACTTGGGCGGCTTCCACCTTTTGGCTATTGTGAAGAATGCTGCTATGAACATGGGTGTACAATTTTTTCTTTTATTTATTTATATTTATTTAAATTTATTTTCGACTGCATTGTGTCTTCATTGGCACGGGCTTAGTTGCTCCGTGGCATGTGGCATCTTCCCGGACCAGGGCTCAAACCTGCGTCCCCTGCATTGGCAGGCGGATTCCCAACCCCTGCACCACCAGGGAAGTCCCCAGTTTTTTCTTTTTAAAGACAAAAATGTAGCAGGAACAAAGAAGAAAACACATCTAAGACTAATTGAGAGAGTCAGGGACGGCATCATACAGAAAGGAGAGGTACTGTTTGAGCCGAGACTCAATGCTTATTGTATGGGCTTCAGGCAGATGGTAAGGAGACCACAGTGTAGGGAGAAAGAAGATCGTGTTCAGACAGAAACAGGACTGCATGTATTCTTGGGAGAAGTGTAGAAAGTTCAGCATCTGACTGGGTAAAGGAAGATAAGGTGGTCAAGGGCCACATCATGACCATCTTCTTAGTTACTCATGCCTGGCAATTTGGCCTTGGAAGAGCAGTTTACCACAAGGGCCTTGGGCCCAGACCTCCTGGGTTTGAATGCCATAGTTCTGCCACTTGCTGTGTAACCTCAGGCAAACTGTTGACTCTCTGTGTTCCTCCACTGGGAATGATAATAGCACCGACTTCATAGAATTAAATTAATTCCTGTGTGTAAGATGCATAGAACAGTACCTGACACATAAATACGAAATAAATGTTAACTGTTTTCTATTGCTGCTATCATCATCCTCATCTTCATCCTCATCCTCCTCATCCTCATCCTCACCACATCTGTAGGAAATGGGGACCAACTAAAGAATTTTAAGCAGAAAGCTGATAGACTCGGATGTGGATGAGGGGGTAACTGATAATACTCACTGTTCAAGACTCGGGCGTCAGGGAGGTTAGCCAAATGGCACTTGTCTGTGTATCACTAGAGTTTGCTGTTGTGGAGAACCTTTATGTTTGCATCCTGTTCCATAAGATAAAAATAATCAATTTAAGCCCATTTGGATAGAGGCACTAACTTTGCCATGAGAGTTAGAAAAGCAGTAAGTGTCCCAAGAATGGTCCCAATCGTATTGATCAGGGGCTGGCAAACAACACCCAGGGCCCAAATCCCGCCTGCTGCGTGTTTTTGTAAATGAAGTGTTTTTGGAACACAGTCGCACACATTCACGTATGCACTGTCTCTGGCTGCTTTCATGCCGCAGTGGCAGGGCTGGGTAGTTATACAGTCATACAGACTGTATGGCCGAAAAAGCCAAAAAATACTTACCACCTGGCCCTTAGACAAAAAGTTTGCAGCCCGTAATAGAGAGCTACCTCAGCCCAGGCCTCACTGTTGTTTTGTCTGTTTACATCATCTCGCATATTCCCACCTGCCTTTCGTGGGTAAAGCCCGAGGAGACAGGAAGACAGGTGAGTGTGATCCCTTGTCTCCCAGGGCTCTCAGTCTAATTGGGTGATAGGTGCACAAACACTTCAAGGGAGAAAGACGTAGAGGAGGATGTGAGTACTTTTGCTTCAGGAAGTTGAATAAGGTTTCACAGGGGAGCAAACATTTGCACCGGGTTTGAAGGTGAGTGAGTTCAGCTGTGCTAGGCTGAGTGGACAGGGGGCCCGGAGTCAGTGTGGAAACACGTTATGTGTGGGGAAGGGTGGGTAGTTTGCAGTGACACAAGCACAGGGAGGGAAGGTTTCAGTTGTTGGATTGCGTGAAACATCTGTCTGTGCTGGGCTGGGACGTTTATACCTGGAAGCAGTGGAGAACCAATAGATTTTACTAACGTATCAGAAGCAGGTTTCTGTGGGTAATGACTGATCACATCTATTTTCTCCCTGTAAGTGCAGTACCAATTTAGAAATAGACATGGGAGTTGAATGCAGATTAAAATACCAGCTGTATTGTTGGTAAACAAGACCAAATACGTGACTTGGATGGGTAACCGTGGGGGCTTTATTTATCTATCTATCTACTTATATTGTAGTACAGTTGATTTGTAATGTTTCAGGTGTACAGCAAAGTGATTCAGTTATACATGTACATGTATCTATTCTTTTTCAAATTCTTTTCCCATTTAGGTTGTTACATAACATTGAGCAGTGTTCCCTGTGCTATACAGTAGGTCCTTGTTGTTTAGATACCTGTCCCCTGGGTCAGGTCTTGGGGTGACAGACTGAGTTTGCAGGGGCAGCACTGCCCCAGTCATCCTTATGGAACTTCAAAGCCCACTCACTAATGCCCGCTGAACAGAGACATAGGCCTCTAGAACTGCTTCTAGAAACCAGGCCCTCGCTTCTACCCCAGGAGTGCCCCAGGAAGGCAAGAGTGGGAGGAGAGAGGTACCAGCTTAAGTGCTGGCCCCTTCGAAGATCTCCATGTGCTAGAGTCTTTCTCCCAACCTCACTAATCCAATGAGTCACTCCCCCTGTGAAGAGAGTAAGGGTGGAGGTCGCCTTCCCAGAACTTCTAAGGGAAGTCTGTATTCTGTGGGCTTGGACAGGGTCCACTGGAAAAGGAGAGTATGGTTCCCTCTAAAGCTGGCATGTTTCGATCTATTTTGGAGACTTCTGGCAGCAGTGTAGAGAGCAGATTGGAAGTGAGCGAGATTAGACGCAAAGGGATCAACAGTCAGGGCTTGAACTGAGCCAGTGGGGTGAGATATCAGTTGGAGAGATTACGGAATATAGAACCAGGAAGATTTGGTGGCTCAGTGTGAAATCAAAGACAACCCAGAATTTCTAGTTTGGGAAACTGGGTATATAATGTCTTTCTTGGACTCTCAATTCAGTTCCATTGGCTGATATCTCCATCCTATGCCAGTAGCACACTGTCTTGGTCACTTGCAGCTTTTACGTGGTCTTTTTTGTCCGAAGACGTCCTATTACTTTGACAAAACTTATTTGTAAGTTTCATGTGCAATTCGACCTTTTCAAGGCACCAGCCTCCCCTTCTCCCCTGAGATAATATCTCTTGATAGGGAATTTCACCCTGGGACAGAAGGGTTTTTTTATTATCCCACAGAAATGTATTGGACACCCCCATGCTTTTTTTTTTTTTGGCCTCACCTCCTGGAGTGCGGGATTTTAGTTCCTCGACCAGGGATCGAACCCCTGCCCCCTGCAGTGGAAGCATGGATTCTTAACCACTGGACCACCAGGGAAGTCCCCCTGCCCAACGCATTTATTTATTATTTTTTTTTAATTTAATTTTTATTTTATATTGGGATATAGTTGATTTACAATGTTGTGTTAGTTTCAGGTGTATAGCAAAGTGATTCAGTTATACACATACATATATCCATTCTTTTCCAGAATCTTTCCCATATAGGTTATTAGAGAATACTGAGTAGAGCTCCCCGTGCTATACAGTAGGTCCTGCCCGATGCATTAAAATAGGCATCTAGCATCTGCTGTCATAAATTGTTGTGAATTTTTTAATATATATACTTACCTAGAATGAGTTTTCTGAAGGTAGGGGCTGTGTCTTAGCTCAACATGTAGTCTCCTAGTGCAATACGTAGAGTGGGATTATAGTATGACCTAGAGGTAAAAAGCCAAGGATACAGGTAAAAGTGTGAGAGCTTTCTTGGCACCAAACCAACAGCACCTGGAGAGCACCGGCTGCCATATAACCACCTTTCCCCTCACAGTGGCAGCAGCAGCTCAGGCCAAGCAGGAAGGGTAGTGGGGGTGAATGGGGACTAGACAGAGCTGTTTTTCTCCCCGTATCTCCAGCATTCACATGTACATCGGCTCCCTTTTTTGGCAGCAAGGGGGCCAGGCCAACCATCCCACAGCCGCCGTGGTGACGGAGAAGCAGCAAATGCTGGAGCAACACCTGCAGGATGTCCGGAAGCGTGTCCAGGTGAAGCAGGTCTAGGGCAGGAAGACTTTCCTTGGGGAAGTTGCATGTGGGTCCTGCCTGTATCTTCTGTGAGGTTTTTAATCCTATTCAGAAACTTCCTTTTCCCTCTCCCCAGGGAAATCCTTTTTACGTCTGTTTTGGTTTGTTTTAAACAGGATCTAGAACAGAAAATGAAAGTGGTAGAGAATCTCCAGGATGACTTTGATTTCAACTACAAAACCCTCAAGAGTCAAGGAGGCAAGTGAATATTAGAGACGTTAAAATCTCCCGTAGAAAGTGAGTTTGTGCTCCTTGAGTCTCAGGACTTGCTTGTTCAGACTCAGGGGAGTGGGTGCTCAGGGGCTGCTGGCGCTTAAGGGAGCCTAGTTACTGAGGATAGGAGTATTCCGTCAGCTCAAGGAGTTTCTCCTTCCTTCTCAGACATGCAAGACCTGAATGGAAACAGCCAGTCAGTGACCAGGCAGAAGATGCAGCAGCTCGAGCAGATGCTTACTGCGCTGGACCAGATGCGGCGAGTAAGAGCAGTGGACACCTCCACCTCCCTGCCTCCCTCACGTGCAGGACTTGGGCATCTCAGGGAAGAACTTGCTTGTTTTCTAATGAGTTCCTTCTCTGGCATTGACTAAAGACTGTGGTGAGAGACGGTCTGAGGAAATGTTTTCTGACTTTGTTTTTGGTTTCCAACCAGAGCATCGTGAGTGAGTTGGCAGGGCTTTTGTCAGCTATGGAGTACGTACAGAAAACTCTCACGGATGAAGAGCTGGCGGACTGGAAGAGGCGGCAGCAGATTGCTTGCATTGGAGGCCCTCCCAACATCTGCCTAGATCGGCTAGAAAACTGGTAAAACAGGAAAGAGAAGTTTTTCCTTTCTTTTTAGAAAGCTGTGCTAAATTATGGTCAGAACTGCAGGCCTAAAGAGTTGCTACTACATTTCAGGGGTGGGGACTTTAACATACTCAAACTTAGTCTAAGGGTTAAAGCTTTTACTTTACTTGGACAATTTTTTTTAATGAAAATGTACTTATATTGCTATATTTTATTTTTTTAATAAATTATTTATTTGGGTTTTTTTTGGCCGCATTGGGTCTTCGTTGCTGCACGCGGGCTTTCTCTGGTTGCAGCGAGCGCGGGCTGCTCTTCGTTGCGGTGCTTGGGCTTCTCATTGCGGTGGCTTCTCTTGTTGCGGAGCCCAGGCTCTAATGCGCGGGCTCCAGTAGTTGTGGCTCACAGGCTTTAGAGCACAGGCTCAGTAGTTGTGGTGCACGGGCTTAGTTGCTTCGCAGCATGTGGGATCTTCCCGGACCAGGACTCGAACCCATGTACCCTGCATTGGTAGGCGGATTCTTAGCCACTGAGCCACCAGGGAAGTCCCTATATTGCTATATGTTAAATATATTTGACTAATTGAAATAAAGCTTTTGGTTTAACTGTATTTAACACGTGGACTAAATTTTAAATTTTAGTTACTTTAATACTCTCAAATGACATGCTTTCTATAAGGGGAAAAAGTTCAAATACAGGATGTTAATAAAGAGAAGAAAAGACTTTAAAGATCAAATCATGCAGAGGTACTTAGAGTTAAAATTTTGGTGCCTGTCGCTCTAGACATCTGTTGTATATATAAAGATAGAAATCTATACATTTCACATTAGTAGGATCAATCTTTATATGCTCTTCTATAATCCGCTCTTTTACTTTCATTCATTCAGAGAATCTTGATGGAGCACCCTTGATGTGCAAGGCCCAATGATGAATATGCGGCACCAGCTTAAACTGGGAGAAACTTGACATGAATGGGAACCCAGATACACAGAGCATGAAACTGGAAATTTAGGACAGCTCTACATGAGATGCCCGTTTGTTCATATCCTCACTAACCCTGAGCTTTGCTGATTTACTGAGAGCAGTTTTAAATGCTTCCTGACCAGGGAACCAAAAAGCTTAAGTTCTGGGAATGGAGAATGTAGATGCCAGAAGGGAGTCAGTGAGCTCAGAAGTCCTGGTGCCGTCCTCCCCCGCCCCTTGCCTTCCACCTTCTCTCTTTGGGGTCTTTACTAAACTAGTCGGGGGCCATCAAAGAGAGGCACTAATATTCTCCATTCTTGGGGACAGACTTAATCAGCCTTTGTCTCCCCGTGTACTTTATCTATATGCATGTTATCAATATTTTGAAACATAGTATCACATCCTTTGATCCATGGTAGGTGAGGCTGAAAGGGCTCCTGGGGATCATGCAGTTCAATCCCCCATCTCTCAGGCAAGGGGACATCAAGGCCCACGAGAATGAAGGGGCCTGGCCAAGTTTGCACAGATAGTGAGGGACAGAGCTGGCTCAAACCCATCTTCTTGGGCTGTCTGATGTCCTGCGCTTCCCCAGTCCTCACATTTGGGTACAAAGACAAGTTAGGCTGAGGAAAGTGAGCATCAAATTCCTTATTTCATGTTCTCCATACCTGGGTTCTAATGTTTGTCACTTTCCAATGGTAACCCGATTAATGCCTCCTAGTGGCATAAGTTTTGACACTTCTTCCTCTATGCCTGCCTTCCTCTTTGAAATGTAAAATTTTAGGAAGGCACTGTTTTAAAAAGGCAAAATAGGGGGCTTCTGTGGTGGCGCAGTGGTTGAGAGTCTGCCTGCCAATGCAGGGGACACGGGTTCATGCCCCGGTCTGGGAAGATCCCACATGCCGCGGAGCGGCTGGGCCCGTGAGCCATGGCCGCTGAGCCTGCGCATCCGGAGCCTGTGCTCCGCAACGGGAGAGGCCACAACAGTGAGAGGCCCGCGTACCACAAAAAAAAAAAAAAAAAAAAGAAAAAATTAAAAAGGCAAAATAGGGAATTCCCTGGCAGTCCAGTTGTTAGAACTCAGCACTTTCAGTGCCAGGGACCAGGTTCAGTCCCTGGTCAGGGAACTAAGATCCTGCAAGCCACACAGCATGTGCCAAAAAAACCCCAAAAAAGGCAAAAATAAGTTTCCCTTTTCTAATCTAGTGCTACTGAACTGTGCATTTATAAATGGTCAATTTTATGCTGTGCATATCTTCCCACAATGAAAAATATGCCCCTTTCTTATGTCAGGGGACTGCGTAGAGGTGTTTATACCTGTTGTATTCCCTTCCCCTTCTCCAACTCACCTGTGTACGCGCACTTAGGTAACTGGTGTCTTCCTTATTTTATTGGCAGGATAACCTCATTGGCAGAATCTCAACTTCAGACCCGCCAACAAATTAAGAAACTGGAGGAGTTGCAGCAGAAAGTGAGCTACAAAGGGGATCCCATTGTACAGCACCGGCCAATGCTGGAGGAGAGAATTGTAGAGCTGTTTAGAAACTTAATGAAAAGGTAACTTAGAGTCCCTGTCCCTTTCCCCCATCACCCCCGCCCTCCACCCCCCCTCCCCAAAATGTCATTGAACAAGAGATTGGCTGACTTCCGAGGAACAGGACAGGGACTGACCCACTGAGTTGTGTGTGAACCACTGCCCTTCTCTTTCCCTTCCAGTGCCTTCGTGGTAGAGCGGCAGCCCTGCATGCCTATGCATCCCGACCGGCCATTAGTCATCAAGACCGGTGTCCAGTTTACAACTAAAGTCAGGTGGGCCACGGAACCTCCACTTCTGGCAGATACTGTATCAAGGGTCACTCTCAGGGCCAGAACAGAGCTGGTGGCCAGGGTTGTTCTGTATCCGCACAGGCAGTACTATGATGGGTATGGAACTTGTTGGCATGATATCAGCTTGCTCTTTGATTCTCCTGTCAAAAGCTAAAGAATGGTAATCTTTTTGAGGTTACCTGGGCATATTCCTATGATTCAGGCCCATTGTATTCCTAAGATTCCAGGCCTAAAGTCTTAAGCCATATGGAATCTCCATCTCTCCTGCAAAAGGGGCAGAATAATGCCAGTTATCTTTTGTTCTTTGAGCCTACTTTTCCCTGAGGATTTTAAGGGAAAGAATAAAGCTTAGTGATAATAGAAGCTAAGAGGCCACAGGGCAGATGGGTGAGGGGCCTGCAGGTGGAGTGTTACTTTCACATTCAAGTCAGAACAGGTAAGCTGGGGTTTGCCCTTCTGCAGTGAAATTTCCCTCCTCAGAAAGGTAGTATGGTGTTAGGTTTCAGGTTTAATAGAAAGAATACCACCTGCAGAGCATGTATTCCTGTAATATTTTTCATGAAATGGCTTTCATTATCCTTTGGTGAATCTCTCACAACTTTATCTAAGTTCTTAGTTCTTAGGCTTTCTTTCAGTCCCTTTTGGCCTGATGCTTGACTTAAGGTCAAACCCAGCACTCGTGGGAAGAGGAATTTGGGATTATGACTTACCTCTTTAGAATTGAAGAGTTAATGAATTTCATATTACTTCAACTAGAAGTTGCTGGGGGAGCCTAGTGACTTTTTTTTTTAATTGGATGTTTTTTCTTTGCTCTGAAACTTTTTTTTTCTTTCTTTCTTTCTTTTTTTTTTTGAGATAGATTGCTGGTCAAATTTCCTGAGCTAAATTATCAGCTTAAAATTAAAGTGTGCATTGACAAGTAAGTACTCCTTATCTTAGCTCTTTTTTTTCTTTTTTTTCAAATGAGGGACAGAGAAATGGGAACTTTTACAGACATCATGTGAACTTAGAGGCTTTATCTTCGTTCAGAGATCTTCGTTTCTTTAAAATGTTTTCAAAAGCCTTGCTGTGCATTGTCATTTATGTGCCTGAACAAAACCACGAAGCTGGCGGCACAGATTTGAGTTGCGATTGCTATTGTCACCTCGAGTCCCTCTTTTTCTTTATTCATTTTTTTACTTATAAATGTAATGTATGCATATTATATAAAACTGAGAATATATGGGAAAATTGATTTTTGTTGCTGTTTCACACTTTACCACATAATGGAATCCTTTTCAGAATTTGACAGTACCTTTAAAAAATTAAAATGCACTTACCCTCTGAAAAGATTAAAAAAGAGAAAATGTAGGTGATATAATTGTTTATCTGGAAATTTCATGAAAATGAATTGGAAAATAGTTACTAATGAAATTAGGGACTTGAGGAAGGTGGTAAGTTTAATAAATAAGCAAAAATTGATTACTTTAACCATAAATTAGCATCAACCAGTTAGAAATTATAATAGAAAAATGATCTCACAATAAGCAACAAAAATTAAAAATATATGGTGATAAACTTAACAGAAATATTTAAGACCTACTTGAAGAACACTGAAAGTTTAGTGAGGAAGTGACCTTTTAAAAATGAGGCGATAAGTCATACTTCTGGATTGAAGACTTAATTTTATTATAAAGATGTTGATTCTTCCCAGTTAATATAGAACCAACCAAAACGTGAATAGGATTTTTAAAAACTCTTGACTTGCTTTTCAAGTTATATCTTAGATGAAAAAAATAAGCAGAGATAGTTTTTAAAAAGGATTTGTTTATTTGAATTGTGATAAACATAAAATTTACCATCTTAGCAATTTAAAATCTTGCCCCAAATACTTCTTTAATAGCATCAAATATCCAGTTACTGTTCAAATTTACCTCATATTTTTTGTTTTCTTTTTTTTTTTATTTTTTAATTTTTATTTATTTATGCGGTACGCGGGCCTCTCACCGCTGCGGCCTCTCCCGTTGCGGAGCACAGGCTCCGGACGCGCAGGCTCAGCGGCCATGGCTCACGGGCCCAGCCGCTCCGCGGCATGTGGGATCCTCCCGGACCGGGGCACGAACCCGTGTCCCCCGCATCGGCAGGCGGACTCTCAACCACTGCACCACCAGGGAAGCCCCTCTTTTCTTTTTTATGGATGTATAGTTGATGTCAACCGTTTGTAAGGGTACAGTTCAGCAGTGTTGCGTATATGGACACTGTTGTGCAACAGATCTCCAGAACTTTTTCATCTTATAAAACTGAAACTCTATATCCATTGAAGAACAAATCCCCATTTCCCTCTCCCTCCAGCGCCTGACAACCACCAGAATGGTGGTTCTTTTGCTATTCACTCTCCAAAAGACTTTTTTTTTTTTTTTTTTTCAAAAGAATTTTTTTAACAAATAAAAATTATGGGGGGTGGCATGGGAAGCTGCCTTGCCCAATATTAAAATGTATCACAAAGTTTCAGTTGCTAAATGAGTGTGTTACCAGGGCAGGAATAAACTGATCATTGAAGCAAAATCTAAAGTCCAAAAATAGACTTCAGGTTTATATAAGGAATTAATATACGTTTTAATTGATATCTTAAATTAGCGAGGGAAGCGTGGATTATTCAGTAAGTCGTCTTAGGGAAACTTGGTATTGGGGGGATTTGAGTAAGAAGTTAAACGTTTCACTGTCCATCAGAATAAATTCTAGATATATCTTAAAAGCACAGCAAACGTATAATATAATGGTGGTAAAAATGGCAACCACTTTCGGAAAACAACTTGGCACTTTCCTAAAAAGTTAAACATGCACCTACCCTATGACCTAACCATTCCACTCCTAGGTATTTACCCAAGAGAAATGAAAGCATGTGTCCACACAAAGGGTTGTACAGGAATCTTCGTTAATAGACGAGTGTCCATCAACAGGTGAATAAACAGTTGGTGGTATATCCATGCAACGGAATATTATTCACCAACAAAAAGGAATGAACGATTGATACCCACAACACAAGGATAAATCTCCAAATTAGTACACTGAATGAGAGAAGCCAGACCAAGAAAAACACAGTACATACTTCATGTTGTCACTTATATAAAATTCTAGAAGTGCGAATGAATCTATCATGACTGAGAGCAGATCATTGGTTGCCTGGGGACAGGGGTGGGTGGAGTGTGGGATTGGGGAATGGGTCACATAAGGGCGTGGGGAAACTTGGGGATGCTGGATATGTTCATTATCTTGATTGGGCTGATGTCCCAGGTGTGTATAGTATACATATATCAAACCTCATCAAATTGTGCATTTTATATATGCAGTTTATTATTTGTCAATTATATCGAAGGTATACAAAAAAAAAAGAATGTGGAAAAAAAAGTAAATATAGGCTAGACATGAGGGAAAATTTTCTGATAGTGAGAACTTTAAGTTCTCAAATGTGATATATGGGGAATTCCCTGGCAGTCCAGTGGTTAAGACTCTGAGCTTTCACTGCCGAGGGCCTGGGTTCAATCTCTGGTCAGGGAAGTAAGGTCCCACAGCTGCATGGCCAAAATAAATAAATAAAAATAAATAAAATAAAATGTGGTATATGGAAAGGTATCTTTTGAATGGTTTAAAAGTTGATCCATTTTAATCTGTAAACTCCCACAGAATGTGCTGTTTAATAAATAGTAGCTGTTTTTCTAAAAGTATAAGTGAGTATATAGCAATGGAGAAGGACTTTTTAAACAGAACTAAAATAATTTTAAAAAGAAAAGAAAACACTGAGAAATGGTGACTATATAAAAAACGAAATATTCAAAAACACAGGGAACACACTGGGAAGAATATTTCAGCTACATCAATGGGATGCTCTGAGTTACAGGTAACAGTAAACCTCTGCAGAAAACCCAGTGTGGCTTAAATAATAAGGAAATTTGCAACCCAGTTTAACTAGAAATGCAAAGTTAGAACAGGTTTCTGACGGTGAGATCAGTGACTCAGTTGATGTCGTCAAGGACCCAGAATCTTCCGTCTCTCTTCTCTGCCACCATAAGTGTCACTGGCCATAAGTGTCTAGGGTTCCCTTGTGGGTTGCTGCATGTTTGCTTGTGGTAGTTAAGGCCACATGCCTCCTTGCTCATGTTCAGCTGAAGCTATGGAATGTAAGTACAGCCTGAGAGAGAATCCTTCCCAATCTGATTGAGACAGTAAAGGTCCTGTCCTCACCCCTGGACTGCTGCACTGTGGGCATGCTCTGTTCTGGTGAGCTTCATGATCAGGATCCCCTGGAGGTGGGGATGGGAAAGATACTTGACAGAGTCAAGGTTCTGTTAGGAAGAGGGGAGTAGAGTTTGGGTAGGCAACCAGCTGTGTCTACTACTTCAGCATGTATAGGATTGTTAATTTCACATAGAAAATGTAATTGAGTCATTTACAGAAATCCCCAGGAGAACAGCAGTTTTTCCATCAGAATAAATTATAGGTGTTCAAAGTAGTCTTTTGAAGAAACTCAGGGCCTTTTTTGTTACCACTGGTTTGTGTTCTTAACAGAGACTCCGGGGATGTTGCAGCTCTCAGAGGGTAAGTTCAGCCTGGAGGCTTCCTTGTGTTCCCGTTTAATCTAACTTTGTCCTCTGACCACTCGCTCACCTATGTGGTTGGTTTTTTTCTCCTGTGATTCAGATCCCGGAAATTTAACATCCTGGGCACAAACACGAAAGTGATGAACATGGAAGAGTCTAACAACGGCAGCCTCTCCGCAGAGTTCAAACACTTGGTACACGGGAGAAGCCTGGACTCACCTTCTCCCAGGGCCTCTGGCAGGGGGAGTGGTTAGGGGAGAGCCTCAGGTGACAGGGGATGCTCTTTGCTTTTCTTACAGACCCTGAGAGAGCAGAGATGTGGTAACGGGGGCCGAGCCAACTGCGACGTAAGTTTTGTTGGGGATGAAAGCCAAACTATAGGAGGGTTTTCTTTGAGCAGGAGAGAAAAAGAGCCTTCTTACTGCCCAGACGTAGAGACACCTGACCAGCTGCAGTCACCACAGGCCAACATGACACATCAGAAGTCACTCATGCCTTGGAGTACTCTGGCTCGGAGCATTTCCTTGATTGTCCGGGGAGTTAGCTCATCATTAAGGAGTGGAAAGTCCCTTGCCCACACCCGTGTAGTGGAAAAGAAGCCTTCCACCTTGCCTGGGACTTTCCAAATTCCCCTTCCAACTTCTGTGCACTGACATGGCTTGGCTCAGCTTTTGGTGACCTGTTTTGGTCACTGAGGCAGGATGGAAGGTTTCAACAAATCCGAATTAAACACTTTACCGAAAGAAAAAGAACAAAGCAATACGAATCCCCTTATTTCTTCTCTGCCTCCCATTTATTCAGATTATTGGACTCTTAGTGTTAGGAATAAACTTAAGGGACTTCCCTGGCGGTCCAGTGGTTAAGAATCAGGACTCTCACTGCCATGGACCTGGGTTTGATCCCTAGTTGGGGAACTAAGATCCCATAAGTCACGTGGCATGGCCAAAAAAGAAAAAAAAGAATAAACTTAAAAAAAAAAAAGGTAAAAAAAAAAAAAAAAAAGGTAAATGTGACCAAAAACTAGTTTTAAATATTTTTAAAATAAAACTGTGACACCCTATTCTTTTTCTGATATTTGTCCCCTGAGCTATTGTTACCCTCTTCTCTAGAACGTAGCAGGCCTTTTGAAAAAAAAAAAAACAAAAAAAAATGAATTTATAGTACTTGACAGCAGTTAAAAAGTGAGGTATGCAATGATACAGGAAAATGTATGTGGCATATTTATTTAGGAAAAAAGATGTAAAATAATTTGAGTAGTATATTAGTATATTTGTTTAAAAAAACTTACACTGTATTTTGTCTGTTCATGTCTGCATTACAAAATTCTAGAGGAATATCTACCAAACAGTGCTGCTGTTCTTATCCAGGGCTACTCTGTACTATCTCTGTAATATTTGCATTTAAACTGAACGTGTATTACTTTTGTAATTAGAAAAAGCATTTTAAATATGAATCGGAATTTCTAATAATTCATTGGCAATTCTCATTCAAAATAATGTCGCTATATTGCTGGTGGGAGTATAAATTGTTACAGTCACTTTGGAAAACAGTTGGGCATTATAAAAATGAACATACCCTGTAAACCAACAGTACCACTCCCAGGATTTAACAATAGAGGAATCTTTGCACATAGGTAGCAGGAGATATGTACAAAATGTCAGAGCAGCCTGATTGTAAGCCCTAAATACAAACCAAATGCCATCAGCACTAGAGTGGATAAATGATCTGCAGTATAGTCAGGTGATGGAATACTATACAGCTGTGAAAATGGAGAAATTGCAGGTGCACACAGCTACATGGATGTGAAAAGCAAGTCACAAAAGAATACACAGGGTGTGATTCCATATATATAAGATGGAACTAAACCAACGAAACCACACATACATTGTTTAGAGGTATAAATGTGGTAAAACCATAAAGAAGAGCTAGGAAATGATGAACTCAAAAGACAAAATAGCCATTAATTCTGAGGGAGGAGGCACAGGGATGGATGGGGTTGGGAAGGGTGCCCAGAGAACCTCAGTAGTGATGGTCTTTCCCTTAAACTGGGCGGTGGCTACACAGGTGTTCACTGTTTTGTCATTCTTTGTGCCTTACCCATTTTATACATAACCTATTGGATCTCCTTAGTATCACAATAAAGCTAGTAGGAGGTCAGGTTGAGGCCCATAGCACTGGAGAGTGATAGTGTTGAAGAGACCACGTGCCCCAGTTGTGTCTGTGGCCACCTGGTGGGTTGCCCTTCTGGATGGTGTAGTGGTGGCGTCAGGACTGAATACCATGCTCTCTGAGGAACAGCGTCCTTCTTCTTCTTGTAGGCCTCCCTGATTGTGACTGAAGAGCTGCACCTGATCACCTTTGAGACTGAGGTGTATCACCAAGGCCTCAAGATTGACCTAGAGGTGGGTTCTGTGACAGAACTGGGTAGGGCTGCACGCAGTGGTAATTCAGGACAAGACTTCTTCTAGTTGAGGTTTTTACTCCAGAAGGTGGAATGGTGACTCTTTGCTAAGCACTGTTTACTTTTGCTTCTCTTCCTCCCCAAAATACTTAGTATCCCACCTGAGAGTAAAGTCTTGCCTGAGTGCTTAGAAGATACATGTCTACTCAGCTTTCAGCAAACTTGATATAAAAACTCATATTTAGACATTGATCATAGCTGACTTTATAAAGTTTGGGCAAAACAGTCTTTCAACAACCAATGTCTTTAGTATACAGACAATCATGGCATTTACATGCTCTTTCCCCAACTTTCTTGATCTTTAAATTAAAGATACACCGGGAAAAGGAGGAACCCTAGTCTTTGATCCCTGGGACCTCTCTGTTTAATGGGCAGGTACAGCTTCGATTTCGTGGAGGATGCCTTGCAGGTGTTTTAAATGGGGAATCCGTGGACTGTGAGTCCACCGTGAGCAAGTTAGCTTTACAAGTTCCTGGTGATGTTCAGACAGCCGCCGAGTTCGGCATTCTTTCCGCTCTGGCTGTTGAGCTGACTCAGCCCCGCTCCTCCCTGAGGGCTGGAAGCGGGTGTGCTCCACCACGGCCTGTCCTTTATTCCAAACCCTGCGGGATATGCTGGATATGCGTGAAGAGGTTTGGGAAACCACGAGGGCCTTCTGCCTCCCAGCTCATTCCCCGCTCCCTCCACAGACCCACTCCTTGCCAGTTGTGGTGATCTCCAACATCTGTCAGATGCCCAATGCCTGGGCATCCATCCTGTGGTATAACATGCTGACGAACAACCCCAAGGTGAGTCGGGCCCCCATTTTTCCTGAGACTTCTCGGTGCCTTGGGGCTGTCACAGTACCTAGCGCAGCTCATCAGGCACCGCCCTCTCATCTAAAGGGGTAAACGTGTCATTTCCAATAGAACGTGAACTTTTTCACCAAGCCCCCAATTGGAACGTGGGATCAAGTGGCCGAGGTGCTGAGCTGGCAGTTCTCCTCCACCACCAAGCGCGGGCTGAGCATCGAGCAGTTGACAACGCTGGCGGAGAAACTCTTAGGTCAGCGCTTTACCTCTTCTCCCCTCACCCTCCTCGGAAAAGGAATCTGGCCCATGGGGCTGTTCATTCAGAAGAGTTTACTGAGCAAGGTGCTGTGCCGGGGCCAGAACACATGTGCTCCAGCAGGTCAGGGAGTCAGGACACAGAGGAGGTGTGCATCCTGGGGGTTGTTTTTATGAGGCGGGAGGCAGATTTCTTTTCTCTTGGTGGCTGTCTCCCTCACCCTTCCAGGGCACTACTTTATCCAACCATTGGAAGATATTTTAAGTGCGTGTTAGAGCTAGAAGCTTGGTATCCCTGTCTGTTTCTTCAAGAAACCGTAGGCTTGTTTTTAATTTTCTCCCTGGAAACAAAGCCTTAGTAGAATGCTTTGCATGCTACCTATGCTTTGTTCTATGCTGCCACCACATGTGACCCTGTAACTCAAGCTGTCAGCTTCTTAGTGTGTGCTGCTGGTCCCCGGACCACCACACGAGGCTAGTAAGGGCAGCTGGACTAAACAACAGCTGGGGTTGGGGGGTGTCAAATGATGGGGTCGGGTGTGGGACGGACGGGTGCACCATCTGCACACAACAGTGGCAACATTCAAATACACGAAAACCAACGGTTTCAGGGCCTATCGGGGGGCAGTTGTGCACGTGTTCTGTTTGAAGAAATAAGATCTTGATCCAAAACTGAAAATTATACTACTTTATTATTTTTTTCCTTCAGGACCTGGTGTGAACTATTCAGGGTGTCAGATCACGTGGGCTAAATTTTGCAAAGTAAGCAACCGTGTGAACTCCGTGTGGCTGCCTCACGGGAGGGGGAGGGGGAGGGGGAGGGGTGCATTACCTGCTGGGAGGTCATGGAGGACGCTGGGCCTGAAGGCCCTAGGCTCTTGGTCCAGCGGCCAGTAGCACCTGCCTGAGGCTAGATGGGCCTGAGGATTTTGGTGGCACCTCACCCCTAAGAAGGAAAAGCCTGGGATGGTGGTGGACTTGGCTTTCCCATTATTCTTTTCTCCAGGAAAACATGGCCGGCAAAGGCTTCTCCTTCTGGGTCTGGCTGGACAATATCATTGACCTTGTGAAAAAGTACATCCTGGCCCTTTGGAATGAAGGGTAGGTTGGAACTCTTGTGTCTGGCAGGGTGCGCAGGTGTGACAAGTCCCCTGCTCTCCCAGCAGGCCAATAGCAGGGCAACCCTCAGCCCAAATCTTGGTGTTTCTCCTCTTTGCCTCCAGGTACATAATGGGCTTTATCAGTAAGGAGAGGGAGCGGGCCATCTTGAGCACCAAGCCCCCAGGCACCTTCCTGCTGAGATTCAGTGAAAGCAGCAAAGAAGGAGGAGTCACCTTCACTTGGGTGGAGAAGGACATCAGCGGTACGCTTGGCTTTTCCCCACCCCACCTGGTGGTGAGCGCCGCTGCCGCCGTCGCCTCTGCTGGTTTCAGACACAGGCTGCCCCCTCGTGGGCAGAGATGGCCTCGCGCCCCCCTGCCTCAGACTTGTAAGGCACATCAGGGTGACTTCTTTTCTCTAAATTCTACCAGCTGGAGGATTGGTTTGCCAGTTTTGTTTTGCTGGCTCCAGGGACTAATATTTGCCTATTTAAATTTCATGCTTCATCTCCTTTCTTTCCTACCCTGTTAATATATCTTATGTAAATAGTTATCCAAGTGTATTACCTGTGGCCCAGCTGGATAGCCTCTCCCGAAGCCAGCGGAACATTTCCCCAGTGCCAGGCGACTGGGCAGGATATTCAGGGTATCGAGCGCTGGGTTGGCATAAGCCGTTCCCCCTTGAGGGAAAATAAATCAGGTAGTTTTCTCTGAGATCACCTGAGTCTTCCCTTCCCATTTCCCCTGACAGGTAAGACCCAGATCCAGTCGGTGGAACCATACACCAAGCAGCAGCTGAACAACATGTCGTTTGCTGAAATCATCATGGGCTATAAGATCATGGATGCCACCAACATCCTCGTGTCTCCGCTGGTCTATCTCTACCCCGACATTCCAAAGGAGGAGGCGTTCGGAAAGTACTGCCGGCCAGAGAGCCAGGAGCATCCCGAAGCTGACCCAGGTAGTTGTTGATTTTCCACGACAGCCATTTAGTTCTGGGGAAAAGTGGGAAATGGTAGGATCCTGGGAGGACAGATAAGGTAAATGCCTGAAGAACCTCTTTCTGGGAAAGAGCTTTGTAGTGAGTGCCTTTGGGGGTGGCTGACGGGGTTAGAGAGAGGAGAGGAATCAGTCACCAGGCTCTGCCCTACAAGAAGCACCAGTCTCAAGGGGGAAGCCGCAGACACACACCCAGCCATACCTGAAACACCGTGGAGAGAAAGCGAGGGCAGAATTCTCTAGAAACAGGATGCCCAGCCAGCACATAACTTCTTACAAAGCAGATGCTGGAAGGTTTGCGATTCAGACTTAAGTCTAGCGTGTTTCCTTTTCCCCATCACGGAACAATGTGAGCGGCGCCAAGAGGGATGAAGAAAGGCTTTCTGGAGGAAATGAGTGTTAGCAGCGCTGGAACATGGTTTAAGAGCACAAGAGTGGTGATTGAAGGGAAAGACAGCAACTGGTGGGAGGGGCGTGGAATTGGTCCTTTGAATGTGCAGCTCTTGAAAATAAGATGTTTTTTAATGTGCAAGAGCCCATGTGCTTATGTAAGTTATACATACATTTTCCACACTAAACCCTCGCTCTCTAGCACCACCGCCAGCGCGGAGGGCAGAGCCCCCTAGTCTGTTCCCATGGGCGTCTGGGGCTCGGACACTGGGTTCTCTGTCCAGATCCTGATGAGAACACTATAATTTGCTGTTCTTTGTTTTTATTTAAGTTTTCTTAATCACAGAGCCAGTAGTGGTTTAAAGGGATCCTTTGAGGTTGGCTTCCCTGTCCCAGTTGCTTTGGAAAAAACTGTTTTTGTACAAAGAGCTCTCCCACACACAAACACAAACCCACCAGCTTCCTTCCCACTTTTTCACAGGAGTTCCCTGTGAGGGATCTCTTGGGGTGAGAATAATGAGACTTAGAAGAGGGAGTTGGGGCTAATTGGCAATTGACTTTCCTTTTTCCTTTGTTCTGGGGTTGAGTCTTGGCCACACTCTAGGCCAGCGT
The DNA here is from genome assembly GCF_963924675.1 of Phocoena phocoena. Taxonomy (NCBI): domain Eukaryota; kingdom Metazoa; phylum Chordata; class Mammalia; order Artiodactyla; family Phocoenidae; genus Phocoena; species Phocoena phocoena. The sequence goes on from NC_089237.1 coordinate 19,345,932, forward strand.
AACAGCGTAACTCTCACTTCCTGTCTGCCCCTTATCTCTCCTCCCACGTTGTGCTTCGGTTTGGAGATCTGTTTATCAACCCCCATCACACTACCCTGTTCCTTCTGCAGAAGGCATTTAGGTCCAAGTGCTGGGCCCTTGACTAATTTTGCTTTCTAGGTCCAAGTTTCAAGTCTGAGGCTGCGCCCTCCCTCAAGCCTCCTATGTGACTGGGAGGCAAGGCCCTTTCCTGCCTGGAGACCTCAGTGTTTCCTCAGGGGCAAGACTGGCAGTCACAGGAAAAGAACTAATTACTTGAGTGCTTGTCTGCCTCCTGGGGCTGGGTGTGAGCACGGCAAATGGGTCAGCAGGTGTGGGGTGCCGGCAGGCTGCATGTGGGGTCCTCCAGAGTTGAGCAGCTGACCATTTCCTCTCCGTTCCCATCCTGAAGGTTGTTTTTTTTTTTTAAAGTATGAGCCCATTTTTAGAGAGCTCGTTAGTTGCTCCACGGCATGTGGGATCTTCCCAGACTAGGGCTCAAACCCGTGTCCCCTTCATTGGCAGGCGGATTCTTAACCACTGTGTTACCAGGGAGGTCCCTCATCCTGAGGGTTTTATTGTCTCAAGGAGATAAATCTGTCTCCTAGATTATCTTCCCAGGACTCTTCCCTCCTTCTCACTCAGAAGCTCACACGGTATATCCTCATGGCTTGAGGGAGACATTCCTCTGTAGAAATGACAAATTCCTTATCTTACAAATTAGATAAGTACATTTACAACCTTGTACTGAGCCATAAATCAGCTTTTAGTCTTAGTTCTCCTTTGTTTCTACTGTGGCATCTCAGGCCGAAGGTGTTTTTCTCAGCAACGTTGATCAGTTAGGGAATTAAACCCTTTTCTGTCTGGGGTGTCAGCTCCCCTCAGGTCTGGTCCAAAATGGATTCATAAGACACCAGAACCCTGCTTTGATAGCTTCTTTGGATTCGGTACTGAGTTAACCTATTTCTTGGCCAAAAATAAACTCATATGGGAGTCTAAGGGCCCCTCGGCAATGCCCTTTCTCTGGCTGTCATTGTACTTTCTGATCCCTCAGTTTCACCGTAAGCCCCAAGCTTTATAGCTGTGCTTCTCTCAGCCCACCCCACCCTGCCCCGCTCCATGCCTCCTAAGTGGTTTGTTCACCTGAATCCCCCAAATTCCATGCCAGTGTCTCCAGGGCTCTTTGACCTCTTGCTGTAAGCATTTAGCACTTAAAATTCATTTATTTCAGTCTTCACATTTCTAACTGTAGAACAAGAATCATAAATGACCAAGATGGGCCCCTCCCTCTTCTGCCTCCCTCTTATTTTATACTCGAGAGAGAAAAGCCCTTGGCCGGATCTCTTAGCTGTTGAAGACGTAAGGCCTCCTGTCACCCAGTCCAGAGCCATCCTCCCCACTGAGAGGCTCTTCTGTGTGCTGTAGTTATTCAACTGGGGGGTTACTAACACCCTCACCGAAAAATGTAATAGAGGCAGATAAGTGCTGATGGGAACAGAAGGTGTCACCCTCAGCTTTGGAACTGCATATTAGCTGTTTGCACGCTCTCTTAAAGACTCGGTGACTTCGGTATCTGAGCAGGACGTAGTGCCCAGACTGCGTGGGCTCAGTCCTGCGTGCGGGGGACTCGGAAGAGATACAACCAGGCTAGAATACAATCCTCAGTCCACATCCAGGCTGTTAAACTCTACATGATCGAGGGGAAGAATGAACACAAGGCTGGAGCTCATCTGAGCTCGGGTGGGACCAGGGTCGGCTGAAAAGTCTCAGGAAGGTTTGAGGGAAAGAACCGAGCTTCCAGCTGCAAGCACTGGAACATCGGAGTATACAGTGAGGGAGGGCAGCCCTGAGGGGAGACGGAAGTTCCAGACAATCTCTGGTCAAGGATGGAGTGAGTTTCAAGTCAGCCCTGGGGAGGCAGCCGGCTTCCTGCTGCCTGGTACCCAAGAGTGGAATCACAGTGAGTAAGCCCGAGTTTTCTTCTACCCAGGTGCTGCCCCATACCTGAAGACTAAGTTCATCTGTGTGACACCGTAAGTGGCTTCCCTTCCCAATTTTGCCTCCATTTCTAATGTCCTCAGTTATCCCTGGGAACAGGACACCGGGTGAGAGTTCTCTTGTGAAGGGTTGGAACCCTCCGAGCTATGCTCAGTCCTCAAAGTGACCTCGTGTGTTTAAAAAGCTTGAGCTTTTATTTTTCTGTTGGAGACCAGAGTTTGATGGCTTGTGTGTGTGTGTTTTGTTCTTTTTTTTTTTTCTCCATTGTGTCTTGTCAACCCGGCCCTCTCCCCTCCTGCTGCTCCCCATTTCCTACAGAACGACCTGCAGCAATACCATTGACCTGCCGATGTCCCCCCGCACTTTAGATTCATTGATGCAGTTTGGAAATAATGGTGAAGGTGCTGAGCCCTCAGCAGGAGGGCAGTTTGGTGAGTATATGGCTGCCGGACTCTGTCCCCGTGAGGGAAGTCAGTCCCCTTGGTGTGATGCTCCCACACGCACAGCCAGGCAAGGGGCACCTGGACTGGTAGAAGGAGTTCTCGAACAGCGCTGTCCTATAGACGCGTGCACCCCCACGCCAGAGTAAATTTTCTAGCAGCCGTGTTAAAAACAGTGAAAAGGAACAGGTGAGGTTAATTTTACAAATGTATTTTCTTTAGCCCAGTAAATCCAAAATAGTGGCATTTCTGCACGTTAGAGACAAATGAGTGTGGGATTTCCCTGGCGGTCCAGTGGTTAGGACTCCACGCTTGCCCTGCATGGGGCATGGGGTCAATCTCTGGTTGGGGAGCTAAGATCCCCGCAAGATGCACGTGCGGGGCAGCTAAAAAAAAAAAAAAGAAAAAAATGAATGAGGTTTTCTTTTGTACTAAGTCTTTGAAACCTGCCCCGCGTTTTATAACCACAGCCTGCCTCGGTTGGGACTAGTCACATCCCAAGTGGCTCCAGCCTGCTGTGTTCAACAGGGCAGCCTTAGAGCTTCTTTAAACCTGGGGAGTTGGGAATGAGTTAAGGTAGGAAGAAGGCTGAGCTCTTCCAGAAGGGAGGGGAGAGAATCTGGATTCTCTGACCCCATCTTGATGACCAAGGGACAGGGGCAGGAGACTAGAGGGCAGTGGCAGCCTGAGCTTCTGTGCCCCGAAAGGCTAGGGGTGCGGGCCCCGCCAGCTGTAGGGCTCAGGCGACTGAACTGGCTCTCCCTGTGTGTCCCCCCAGAATCCCTCACGTTCGACATGGAGCTGACCTCGGAGTGCGCTACCTCCCCCATGTGAGAAGCCGAGGACGGAAGCTGCAGAGAGAGGTGACAGAGGCACCGACCCATGTTCCACCAGCCCTTAAACAGCCCAAGCCCAGATCAGCTCAACTCCCAACTCTGTGGTTCCAGATTTTTTTGTCGTCTCTCATTTCGGTTATCTTTGAGCAATCTGGGCACTTTTTAAAATACAGAAATGAGTGAATGTGGGTGATATGCTTTTATCTAAATGCAAATAAGAATGCGCTCTCTGAGGCTGTGACCAGGGGGTGTGGAAGGGGTGGCGAGAGGGAGAAAGAGGAAATGTCTTTTTTGCCCCCCTGCCCGCCTTTCTCAGCAGCTTGTTGTCATTGTCAGACAAGTGCCTCTGGTGCCAGCGGCATCCCTCTGCCTATTTCTGTAAGCTAATGCCACAGTTGTCTCTAGCTACATCCTCCTGGCATTGCACTTTTAACCTTGCTAACGTTCAAATAGAAGATAGGACTTTCAAAGCCCCTAGGTTTCTTTTTAAACTTAAAAAAAAAAAAAGTTTTTTAAAGGGCAAAAAAAAACACTGTATCAGCATAGCCTTTTCTGTATTTAAGAAAACTCAGTTAATTTCCTCCTTGGTGCTTTAGGCATTCAGCTTTCTTCAGGCTGATAATTTATATAAACCCTGACGTGAGCTTCAGATCCAGCCCTTAACAGACATCTGAAGATGTGGCTTGGCCTTTGGTTTTCATATAGGAAGGTTGAAGGAGACCCTAAACATTTTAGACTTTTTTTGATAAACAAAATTTTTATTTTCCCCTTTCACCTACTGGCCTGTTAGTAGGTGAGGCTGGGCAGAGGGGCACTTACAGCCTGCTCGCCTTTCCTCCCCGGACTTCGCCCCTGTTTCCGAGCCTGCGTGGTTTCTTGTGGGTGCCTTCTAAGGGATGGGATGATTCTTCCTCTCCCCCAGTTTACCTGAGCCCCTCTTGTGGCATGGCTCCTTCCCATGTCTAAAGGTCCCGTGTCCTGTTTGCTTTAGGCATCCTAGTCTCAGGACCTCCTGGAATAAGAGGGAGAGAGCTACAGGTCGAACATGAGTCAGACTGTGGGGCCCCAGTCAAGGGTCTAGTTGAGCTCAGGGATTATGGTTCTTATCCCAGCTTCTTGGTGATTTCCTACGGCACCTGTAATCACTTCTTCACTTGGTTAAGCCAGGGGCAGAGGCTTAGTGATAAGCTCGAGGTCTGTCCCTCACGTGAGGGAGTGTACATCCCAGCCTTCCCCCAGCGCTGGTGACCTCTCCTCCACATGGGGGCCCCCCTCGGTGAGGCAGGACAACTGGCATTTTCTGTGCACCTCAGAACACTTAGCAGCGTGAGAGGTGGGCTCTGATACGGGGCCTCCTCAGACCCAGAGGCACGGCCAGACTGGGTGGTCCATAACTACCTTGTCTCAGTCGACCAGAGTTTCTAGGGAATGCTATGCGTTACACCCAAATTCACCAGTTTTTGAAGGAGGGGGACGAGACCTTCTCTCCAAGACAAACGGGTTTGATAGGTGGTACGGAGCACTCTCCCTTTAGCAACACTCTCTAGATCATAATTAGCTTAACTCGAGGGACCTCAGGTGAGGATCCCGGCTTCGCTGGAGCAGAAGCTAAAACCCTGTGGCTTTTAGGTCGCATGTGTTTCTGGTTTTAACCCTGATTATAGCAAAAGCCCTGAGAGGAGCTGAGACTTGTTTTGGTCCCTCCTTTAAAAAACGCAGTGCTCCAGGACCTGCCTGCCTGACCCCTGCCCAGCCGAGGGATTCCCATGGATGCCTAAGCTACCCACACGGTGGTTTGTGAGATGCTGTCCTGACCACTGCATTCAAATTTCAATGTATACTTAATAGTGTAAAAATTTATATTATTGTGGGTTTTTTCTTTCTTTCTTTTTTGTATATTGCTGTATCTACTTTACCTTCCAGAAATAAAAGTTATATAGCAACCGTCTGCTGGCACGGCAGCTCTGTCTGGCTGGAGGCTCGGGGTGGTCCCTCTTCCCCTGCTTTAGCTCTGAAGGGGTCTTACAGGCTGAGCCTGGGTCTTGAGAGGAGCTGGTTGACCCCGGCCCCGGGCTGGTGGCCTTAGCCTCTCATGCCTGAGTAGACACAGGCCCGCCTCTGGGGCACCGAGCGCCTCCCATCTTAACATTAGCCGCCAGCCTCCAGCTCAGGGGTACCTGGAGGAGCCAGGGGTCCGACCCCTCCCGCACGGAGGCAGCTTGAGTGGAGGCCTTCCTGCTCCCTCTTCCTGCCTCCCTCCGCCCTCCCTCCCGGGACCTTTGCAAGCCGCGGTGTCCTGTCTGGGGTCAGATAAGCTACCTAAGGGGGGTTGGGGCGCAGACACTCCCACCACCCCAGGCCTCGCCTTCCACAGTTGGCTCCATTATCACTTTCTCTTCAGTTCGCTCCGTGGGTCAACACTTAACGGGCCGCGGCTGCGGGCCCCGGGCCGTGGGTGGTGATAATTCACAGGCCGCGGCGCGCACTCGCCTGGCTCCCCCTCCCCCCCGCGCCGAACACCGTGGAGACGAGCCGGTGCGGGAGATACGCGCCGCCTCCCCCTGCAGAGATGCAGCTCCAGATTAGCGCGCTCCCGGCTCGGCGGCTGCCTCCCCTCCCGCCCACCCCCGCCAGCCCCGCGCCGGGCCCCTGCGCCTGTCCCGGCGGGCTGCGAGCCCTTCTTCCCTCGCTTTGAGCCCTGAAGAAACCTTGTCGTAGGCTCTTGTTCCCCGCCCCCGCCCCGGCCCTCGGCGACAGTCCCTGGATCCCCGATGCCAGTGGGGCCAAATGGGGAGGCTGTCCTCTCGCCCCGGCCTCCCTCCCAGGCTCAGGCCGACCGTTTGAAAACGCGGGAACAGGGGGATGGTGCCACCTGCTGGTCTCTGGGAAGAGGCCAGGGGAGGAAGGACCGTTGTGAGGCTCCTGCAGCTTCCCCCCCATCTTCCATCCAGAGGGGTTGAGAATGGTCTGGGCGCTGGCGCTCAGCTGCCACCTTGGAGACTGCTTATAGCAGCAGCTGACAAGGAGAGGCAGGGACCAAAGTTCTCCCTTGCCCCCGGTAATTCCTGCCCCATCCTTTCCCAAGACCTCAAGTTCTCTAGTCTTCTGAGAGGCACTTAAAGTATTGGGGTGGGGATGGCACCCTTAAAACCACAGAAATGGGAGCCGACTGGCAACTTCAAGCTACACCTTACAGCACCAGCTACGCGGGAGGAGAGAAACAAAACGACTCCAGCGGTCCCCATGACCCAGAAGCCATTCCAGCAAATTTATGAAAAAAGATATTTTATTCAAAAACACTGTTTACACAAATGTGTAGCCTTTGTACAAATGCTTCCCATCCCCACCTTCCTTGAGAGACGTTTCAACCTGGGACTCACTCCTTCCGCTGTCAGCTGCCCCTGGCTGCGTGTGGCAGCTTCAGAGGGAGGAGCATGTGAGGTCGGGAGCGAGGCCTTCGCAGACCACAGCCAGTTATGCAGCTGTGATGAGGCCTATTCCAGGTTCTACCTCCCAGCAGAGTGGGCCTCGAGCAGCTTTTACCCCTCCCTCCAGACTCCACAGGTGAGATGCAAGCCCCTGGTGCTGCCTCTTGCAGGTTTTTTCCAGGAGGGGTTTGGGGATCAACAATGCAAGTCCTGGGCCTCCTGTTCACCACATCCTAGACCAGTCCCTCCCCCACTCCCCACCCCCACCTCTTCCATAAGTAAGCAAGGTTGCAGACAGAGAGGTGAGGAAAGAAGGCTGGGGCCAGATGGAGGGAAGGGGATATGGGACGGAAAGAGCAGGAATGTGGGCAGCAGCATTACACACTTGAAGCTGGAGCCCCCTGGCTGGGGACCAAGAGGCCAAGGAACTCCATCCTCAGAGCAGCTCTGACAGGCCCGATGCAAAAGACCCGTTTCTGCCGTGTTAGGGACATGAGCGCGGATGGCCTAGATTAGCTCTCAGTTCACAAAAAGCCTGGTGTCCACAGTCATTAGATAAAGTATAGAATATCACTCAGAACTGGTCTCTTGATTCTTCCAACCTCCATCCTGAGGGGAAGAACCAAGAGACCAACGTGTATGTTGCTCTGTACGAGAGGAGATGCACGTATATATGTGCACACACACTTGGGAGGCAAAGCATCTAACTCAGGAGTAAAACTTGAGCTTAGAGACGTTACCTGTCTCCTTTCCCTTCTTGAATCATTCCATTCAAATAGGTACTGAGCAGACAAAGGCTCTGGCAGGAATAGGTTTGCCTGCCCGGCGTACCTGCAACTACAGAAGCAGCCCAGTCTCTTCCACAACAGACAGACCCAGTGGGCTCTTGGAATGCCTCCATCTGAAGAAAAAGGCAGCCACATACCTAGGACTGCAAAGGCGAGGCAGGCACACCTTGTACACAAACGTGCGCATATGCATGTGGACACGTGCTGCCGGCAAAGGCGTCAATATGCACAGCGATACAGAAACAAAATCACAATGAATATGAACCCTGCACGTTTCCAAAGAGAAGTGCAGCGTTCAAACAAACATTCACGAGAGCGAGCCTCTGGCAGAGGTGAAGAGACCAGTAGGCGGGGAGAGGCGGGGGTCCAGACTGTCCATAGGGCGTCGTAAGAGTTCCTCCACGTGCCGGGCCACATCCATGGTCTCATCCAGGTCAAATTCTCCATCCTGGTCGAGGACGGGGTCAGGGCTGGTAGAGAGAGAGGGACGTCAGAGGGAGCTGGCATGCCTCACAGCCCCAAGCTCCTGGAGGACAGCGTCCAGCCTGCTCCCCACTCAGACCAGAGTCTCATGGGAGCAGGACCCGCTCTGGCTAGACTCTTACACCCCAAGTTGAATAAGTCAGTCACTGGCTTGTTGGGAGACACCCCAGTTCTAGTCTCATCGCTCACGACCTCATCGAGCGATCTCAGGGGAATGAGGTAGTTGGGTGAATGAGCTGCCCGTGAAACCCCAGGCACCATTCACTGAGCACCTATGAAGGCCTGGGCCTTTCAACCACGTTACACCAACCCTCACAGCCACCCATAAGGCAGGTATTTACTCCACTTTATAGAGGAAGAAACTGAGACTCAATCATGTTAGGAAACGTTCAGGGCCACCTGGTTGGCAGGTGGAGTCAGGATTGGAATTCCGGTCTTTGTGACTCCCAAGCCTGCGGTCCTCCCACGGCAGCAGGCCACCCACAGCTTGGAAGAGAATTAATTCTCTGGGAACTCAAGAGAGGAGCAATTGACACCCTGTTCCCACACAACTCCTAAGAACAACTACCCCATCCATAGCTACCCTGTATCAAGCCCTTATAACAGTCTCATCTGTGCTAAATGCTCTACCTGCACTCTCTCACTTAATCCTGACCCCAGTCCCACGTGGTAGGTCTTTTTGCCTCCATTTTACAGGTGAGGAGACTGAGCATCAGAGAGGCTCAGTAATTTCCCCAAGGTCACACAGCTAGTCAGCACCAGAGCAGGGACCCTGCTACGTGTAGTTTCAAAATGCTCTATGCTTTTCATTGGCTGATCTCACCCACCCTGCACCTGGGCACGTGCCAGAGCCCGGCCCGGCCTGGGTGATCTCAGACCTAGAGGAGCTCTGGGTTCCTTGCCCACCAGTCCTCTGGTGCCCAGCCTGAGGCCAAGTGCCCAGTTCCTCCCCTCTGAGCCCCAGGAGAACACAACCTACTTCTGTGGGTACATGTTATAATGAGCCTGGGGGCACACGGCTGGGGAGGGGGCCTGGTCCATGTAGGTGGCGCTGCTCCCGGCAGAGTCCGCAGAGGCGCTCACAAACCTGCGAGAGGAAGCAGAGCACAGCCTCAGCGGGGAGGGGCTCGGGGGCCACCTTCGTGTCTTTTTCAGGTGCGGAAGGACAGACAGCCCGCTGAGCCCGGGGCCCTGGCTGCAGGAGCGGGGCCCCGGGTACCGGGTACCGATGCCCTGGTGACCAAGCCCAGCTCCCTCCCCAGGAGGGGCGGCGGTGATGGGTATGGAGAGCCAGGTGCGGGGGTGAGAGGAGAAGAGAGGCAGCAGGAGACCAGAGCTGGACCCGGGACACTTACTCAGGGACCACTTGCTTGATCTGTGGCTTCACGTATCCGTCCACTGCCTTAGCTGCCGAGGGCGGGGGGAGAACAGTGATGAGAACTGAAGTCTCTGGGAGCTCCCAGGGGAGTGGAAACCCACCTGTGCAGTCTGCCTCCCCCCACATTGCCATGCGGCCTCAGCAGGGATGAAATTTCCCACAGATTCCCAATAAACACCACCCAGGCCCTGGCTTCAGTCTCATTTTGCTTCCTACACTCAACTTGAGGGTAGGTTTGAGGGTGGAGAGTGGTGAGGGCAGCTGATCAAGATGGGAGTCCACTATCTGTGGGTTTGCATTATGGCTCCTCCCCCAGCACTGCAGCCTCTTCCTCCAAGGGCACAGAAGTGAGTCCCACTCAGTGTTTTGCTTTGCAGGGAAGAAAGCTGGGTCAGAGGTTTTGCTTTCCCTTTCTTCAGTTGTGAGCCCTGAAATCCTCTCCACGTGCCTTGCACCATCCCACCGACAAACACCCACAGGGGAAACAGCCCCTCGGCTCTTCTGGGGGCGTCCCCACTGCCTAGCCCCGGGAGTATCTGGGCAGGACGCACCGAGCACAGGGGTATAGTACTTGGAGAAGACCTCATCCTTGGGCCGGTCGGGAAACACGTAGATGAGATAGCTCAGGTCCCCCAGCCGGTCGGCCAGGGACCGGATGGAGAAATCCCGCGTGGTGAACGGCTTCAGATTCCACAGGTTACGGTCGGCTGTGAAAAGGCCAAGCTCATTCCCACAACCCACCGCCCTCGGGAGGAGGATCAGAGCTGTGGGGCTTCAGGGCAGGCTGGCAGAGACATCAGGGCTTTTACTAGCCTGCACGGCAACCCCACCCCTGTGCTCCTCGGCATAGGGCAATGAAATGACCACGGGCAAGCAGATACCAACAAGGCTGGGTCAGGGCAGAGAAGGACTCGCCCAGCAGTTCTGGAGTCCAGGAGGCCAATGATTTTAGGTTCCCCCCAGTGGAAAACAACAGAGAGGGAATGTGCTTCTGAGCAACACTCCTCCCACCCTCCAAGCTCAGTTCCCATGTCTCCCACCGGATACCTCCTAAGGATGCAGGCCTGATGGAGAATAGGCAACGAGGAAGTGGAAGACAGGGCCACTGGGGCTAGAGTGTGGGCACGTAGGGAACTCACGAGAGTCAAACTTCCAGGCAATGGTGATGCCCCCTATTTCTGAGTCGCTAAAGCGCAACAAGAAGGTGCCGTCGGGCTTGTTGATGAGCAGGTCGTGGGCCTGTTGCTTATTCACAAAACCTAGGATGGCGCTGGGTGCATCGAGCATACAGTGTCACTGCTGGCAGCAGCCCCTGCCCCCTGAGCCCATGACCTCCCAGACCCCATTCCTCTCACCCGTCATTCCAATGGGGCTTGTGATGTTTCTTCAGCACCTCCATGACCCCATCGAACCACTGCCAGAAGGTGTAGTTCCAGCCTGGCAAGTTCTCCTGAGAGCCCCCAGGAAACCTCAAGTCAGGGCTTGTGCCCCCGTCGTCATGGGTGGTTCAGGGAACACTCAGTGCCCTCTTGTCCTCACCCAGACCTTCTCCCAGTTCCTCATCCGACTTGCCCCACACTCCAGCAAACTGCCACAGCCCCTGCTCATATCCTAGGGAACCAGAGAGGACACTGGCCTCTTGTCTCGCAGACAAAGGGGTCCGGGACAACCCCACGGGGTGGGGGGCGGAGGTGCAAAGAATTGTCCAAGCTGGATGAGACCTCCAAAGTTATTCCTGCCCAACCCCTTCGCTTTACAGATGGGAAAAGCGTAGCACAGAGGAGGGAAGGGGCCTGGCAACTTAGTTAACACATCGAGGGCTAGAGACCAGGGACCCTGACTCCCAGCTCCGGGTTCCTTCCACCGTCCTGCTTTGGCTCTCATGGCCGCCTGCGTTCCTTGGGGTACTAGCCCCCGTCTCTCCTGGTTGTAGCAGAGGGGGGATGGGGGTAGAGGGGGGCCACTGACCGGGGGCAGTAACCCGTGTGTGAGGTGGGGGAAGGGTGGCAGGGTGGTCCCAGGCAGGCAGCGGGCGGCGTCCCTCACCCTGTTGAACTGGGACCAGGACACGGACATGCCGTTGTAGTCCTCGAGGTGGCTGCTACCGCTGTTGAAGAGCTTCTGCGCCAGGAACACGAGGTTCTCCTTGGTCAGGCCCCGGTTGCTCTGCACTTCGGCCTTGAATTTCATGTTGAGCGCCTCGCACAGCTGCGGCCACAGGACTTTGTCAGGCACTGCAAACGGCACCCTGCCCTGGTGGGGAGAGAAAAAGGAAAAAAAGGCAGATTGAGGGAGTAGGAGATATTTACACACACACAGACACAGATACCAAGAGATAGAGGGGACTGAGAAAGGTCCAGAAAAGGGGACAAAAATGCAAGGGAAAGAAAGAGCTGGGGGCAGGGGCAGAGGGGTGGGCATACAGGGATGGAGACCCAGACCAGGACCCTGGGGAGAGAGATCAGGGACCAGAACCCCAAGACCACACTCACAGACCTAGGAGACCCCAGTCCCTTGACCCAGAGCCCAGACAGAGCCTAGGACATGCCGAGGGCAGGCTGTTCACACCAGCTGCCCCCTGACCTCTGGTCTGGCCCTAGGGTTGGGGAAGGCCACTCAGCAGGGGCCCTGGGGTTGGGGCTGACCCTGGGAAACTCCGAGGGGCCGAGGTGAGGGCCTCATGGGGACTCACCGGCTCGGCAAAGGCATTGTCCCATAGCACGGTGGCAGTGGCGTTGTGGTCCTGGCTGCCATGAACAATGACAACCACAGGAAGGGACAGGGTCTACGGGAATCCAGGGAATGAGGGGTGAGGGCATATGACCACTGTCTTGCCCTCCTCTTGGCAGAGACCCCCAACCCTCATTCCTCAAGCCCCTCCCAGCAAAACTAAACCAAAAACAAACCAAAAACACAGCATACTTCTTCTTGGCCCATTGCCTAAATTCCGCGGGCTGGTGCGGGATTAAAACCTCGCAGATGGGCACCAGCAGGGTGACATTAGGTTTTCTGAGAGCATCACGGGGTAACTGGACTGAGCCTGTGTGAGGATTCAAGTCTCTGGCTTTCCCAAGCCAGCCGGGCAGCCGGCAAGGAGACGGGGGAGCCGGGTCTCACCTTCACCTGAAACACAAGCTCATTGCTGCCAACACTGAACTGAGATTCAAACAGGACCGTGAACTTCTCCTCTGTCACGGACTCTGCGCCTCGCCGGTCAGCACGCTTGATCCTCTTTAGCGACTGCAGGAGGTCAGAGGGGAATGAGGAGAAAGCCGCTGGTTAGAGGATTCGGCTCTGGGCAGGCCTCCCTCCATGGGCGGGGCCCTGTCCTCACCATGTTCCTGAAGTGAGCGCTGAGGGTGCCTGTGGCCTGGTGATACTCCATCACACAACAGTTGTTCAAGATCTCTCCGCTGAACTCACTGCGAAGCAGAGAGGAACCCATCTCTACTGGGCCCAGGCCAGGAGCACCACCCTGTCTGCACCCTGGGCCCAGACTTCTCCAGAAAGCCCTGCCAGCAGCCCCTGCCCCTCCCCTAAGAGCATTTCTCCGAGTGTCCCTGGGCTCGCTTTCTCATCAACCTGAGAGCACCCGAGCAAAGTCGCCAAGGGTGGGGCCTGTGTCTCTATCATTAAAATTCCTTGGGTATCAAGATTGATGTGGGGACTACTGAGCCCCCGAGCCACAGCTACTGAGCCCGCGTGCCACGACTACTGAAGCAACGTGCCTCGAGCCCATGCTCCGCAGCAAAGAGAAGCCACCGCAATGAGAGGCCTGTGCACCGCAGCGAAGAGCAGCCCCCGCTCGCCGCGACTAGAGAAAGCCTGCGGGCAGCAACAAAGACCCAATGCAGCCAATAAATAAATAAATGAATGAATAAACAAATAAATAAATTTAAGATTGATGGGGGCCTTCGGCAGTTTCTAGCGCACCTGAGATAAAAATCATGACCACAGCCTACAAAGATTCCCGAGATCAACCCCTGCCCACCTCCCTGGCCTCACTCAGGACAAGCGAGCCCACTGCCTTGTCTGTTTGCTGAACACGTACGCTCAGTGTCTGCCTCGGGACTTCTGTACTTGCCCTTCCTATCTCCCCAAACACTCTTTTTTTTTTTTTTTTTTTTTTTTTTTTTGCGGTACGCGGGCCTCTCATTGTTGTGGCCTCTCCCGTTGCGGAGCACAGGCTCCGGACGCGCAGGCTCAGCGGCCATGGCTCACGGGCCCAGCCGCTCTGCGGCACGCGGGATCCTCCCGGACCGGGACACGAACCCGCGTCCCCTGCATCGGCAGGCGGACTCTCAACCACTGCGCCACCAGGGAAGCTGTCCCCAAACACTCTTGACCTTCTCATTCAGGTCTCCACTCAAATATATCCTCAGAAAGGCCCTCCTTGACTACCCATGTACTGCAGGCACTGTGATATTGCTTTATTTTAATTTTCTGTCTCAGGGTTGGGCAGGGAAAGAGCCAAGTTCTGTGTAGATCACAGCTGTGTCTCACTGCTCAGCACAGGTCCTGGGACACCCAGCAGCGAAATACTTGTTGATTTACTGTGTGTGCGAAGTGTACGCCAGGACAGAGTGAACTGGAGCGACATGGGGCCACATCGCAGTGCAGGACAAAGGGTTTCGGAGGGGGAGGCCATGCTGTCCCCATCACCCAGGACGCCTGCTGTAGCACACAGGCTGAGCTGAGGGAGGGGCAGATGGGAGCAGGGCAACGTACTTGCGGGTGTTCTCGTTCTTGAGCAGCGACTTGGCCTGCTGCTCGCTGATGATGGTCGCCTGCACCTGGGGGGGGTTCATGTGCACGTTCAGCTTCCCGCCCACCAGCAGGCGCACGGTGGCTGCGAACTTGGTCTGGGTCTTCAGGACCTGAGGGGGCTGCTTCTCGATGATGAACGTGCTGCGGGGACACAAGTGACCAGGTGACGCCTCAGGGCACGGCGCTCCGGTCCCGCCCTCCGCGTGCCGAGGCCGCCTTGCGCGGGGCACAGCAGGCGAAGGAAGGGCTTGTGGTACAGCCCCCGGTCCCGGGGGGGCCGCTGCGAGTCGGGGGAGCTGGCAGGAGGGGAGGCAGTGAGATGAACTCAACAGCTGAAACGCGGGGAACAAGCCCATACAGTGTCCACGAGAGAAACCGGGCAAGGTGAACAGCAAGAGGCCACAGCAACAGGCGACAGAGGGGGGTGGGATGAGGGTGTGAGGCAGAGACAGAAGGGTTCAAGCCAGAGCGCCCTGTCTCTAAAGACCCTGCTGCCCACGACCCAGGCCAACCGGATGGGGCCTGGGCGAGGCCAAGAGGCAGCAATCACCTGGTCACCAGGGCTGAGATGATGTCTGTGATGGTGGCGTTGACCTCAGCCAGCATCTCCTCCACGGGGCCGGGGATGGGCAGCTGCTGGCAGAGGTGCTCAGCTCTGCGGATCTGCTGCCGGTTCTGCCAGATGATCTCCGCCAACTTCTCACACCTGCACGGGAGCCCCGAGGCCAAAGGGAAGGACAAAGCCTTCACCCTCTTCCTCCAGGCCAGAAGCCAGAAGGCTCCCAGGCTGGGGAGAAGGCCCAGACCCAGCTCCACCCCCAGGAAGGCTCGGCGCCCTAGCCGCCCGGCCTGTCCACTGAGCAGAGCACGGCTGCCCTGCCTCCCAGAAACACAAAGAAACTCACAGGAGGAGCGACCTGACTTGGGTCCAACCAGCCTGAGCGTCGCTCTGCACACCTGGCCCCACCCCACTCCCTCACCCAGGGACGCCCCTCCCGGGGAAGGTGGCACAGGACGGGGGCACCAAAGTCTGCATCAGGAACCAGACCCCTGGTGAAATAAGACCCGTGCCCCGTCAGAGGGAGCCGGCTGCTCACGTAAACACAGGAGCAGGACAGCAGCCAGTGGCACCACGCTGAGCCCCTGCCGCCCCCGCCTGGCCCCCCATTACCATTACCAGGATTGTAGCACGTCCAGGCTGCCCTCGGGGGGCCCTCCGTTCCCCGCCAGCTGCTGCCGCCGCTTCCACTGGATCAGCTCGTCATCCAGAATGATGGTCTGCTGCTTCCGCAGCAGCTGCAGGGTCTTCTGGTGCTTCTCGGCCAGCTCCTGCGGGGCGGGCGGGCGGAGCGGCCCTTCTGGGCTCTCAGAACACCCACAGGGCCTCCCCTCACCCCTTGCCGACCCGCTCTGCCCTGCGTGCCCACACAGCGGGGAAGGCTCTGGCCTCCTGCTCTGCTGGGTCCCGCTCTCCTCCTGGCTCTCTCCCTCCCTCAGGTCCACGCCCGGGAGGGGAGGGACGCAGAGCCCACTCACCACGCGGTACTGCTGCAGCGTCTGGGCCTCGCGCTGCAGCCAGGCCTCCAGGGACACCTGCTTCTGCTGGAGGGCCGTCTCCCGGCTCAGACGCTCCTGGGGGTTCAGCTGGGCCAGCTGGGCAAACTGAGCTGGAGGAGGGCACAGGACACCCACGACCATGACCTCCCCGGGTCCAGCAGGGAGCCCCGCAGAATCGCACTCACCTGTTCTGGAGGCAAAACCCTGGAGGGGACACAGCTGACAAGTGGCCCGTCAGGGTTCCACAGCCCCCAAAGATGAGTGGGCTCCGTCCCCTGGCCCCCCGACTCTGAGCTCCCCTTGGGGAGTGGGGAGACGGAAGCTCGGGGTACAGCTGGGGAGGAGCCAGCCCATGGCCTCCCTGCCCGCCCAGCCCTCCTCTCCCCACGCGGGGTCCGGCTTAGAGCCACCCTGCCTGGTCTGAAGTGTGTCCTCGCCGTTTAGAAGGTGGGTGAACTCGGGCAAATCACCTCACTCTCCCCTGCCTCAGCTTCCCCAGGTGTAAAATGGGAGAATCACGGCACCTGCCCCAGTGGCTGCTGTGACGTTAAATGAGCAAAAATGATACAGAAAATACTCAGGAAGCTGCCTGGCACCATCAGCTCCAGGTGAGAGTCAGTCCTCACAGTCAATGGGTTACAGGACGGGATTAAAGGCTCATGGAGCAGCTCTCAGCCCCAACCTCACAGGACAGAGCCGCATCAGGAAGGCCCTGCTCCGCGGGGCTGAGCGCAGCAGCCTCTCCTCGGGGAGGTGGGGGGGGGGGGTTTCTCCAGGTGCTGAAGGGGCCTCTCCTCGGGGAAGTGGGGGGGGGGTTTTCTCCAGGTGCTGAAGGGGCCTCTCCTCGGGGAAGTGGGTGGGGGGGGTTTCTCCAGGTGCTGAAGGGGCCTCTCCTCGGGGAGGTGGGGGGGGGGTTCTCCAGGTGCTGAAGGGGCCTCTCCTCGGGGAGGTGGGGGGGGGTTCTCCAGGTGCTGAAGGGGCCTAACATGTTTGTCCAGGTTGGGTCACCGTGAGCTCAGCAGACCAGCCGGAAGAGGGAGAGAGACAGAGTGTCCAGGGCCACTGGGGACACGAAAGCAGCAAGATTCTCTCAAGAGAGGGAGGCCGCTTCTCTCCACACCAGCTGTCAGGCATCTCATCGATGGCAGGAATAAGGTAACGAGGCCTCACCGACGAGGCCTTTTCAAAAAATCTGTTATATAATACTTAAGACCCAGGCAAGTACTGATAGAAAGGATGATACAAGGAACACCTGTGTATCAAGAAGCCCACTTAAGGAAGTAAACATTTCCCCAGTTAAGCACCTGTACACCCTCCCCTGCCGGCATCCCCATCCCTCCCTCCACAGGCAATCACCATCCTAGATGCTGGCATTCCTACCCCCACCAATAGGCTTTTGGAACGTCCCACGGTCTTACTGGGGCTGAGTCAAGAAGATGAGAGCGTCGGTCAGCAGGTCTTGGTCAAGTTCCCGGCAGGCCTCTGAGGGCCATGTCACACTGACCGAGGCCCTGCCCTATGGACGCACAAAAGCAACTAAGGACACACTAACGCAACCCTAGACAGCCAGGAAGGCCCAGAACTAGAAGAGAACTTAGAAATATGGCTCCAACATGACTGCGGGGGACGGAGCAGGTAAGGAACACAGCAGAAGAATCTGGAGAGCCACCTCGGAATCCTGCCGCCCACAGGGAGGTGGTGGGGATCCCAACGCCAGGCCCAGCCTCCTTATGCAAGTGACCCACTTAGGTCTCTCCTGGCAAATTGGAGACGCTTCCGGGAAGGACGCCAGGAGACTTGAGGCAGCTGTCTGCTCCACTGGAGGGAGCTGAGACTTCCCTTGCACAGACAGATCAGTAGTCTGTTTCTGATGGGCGCACTTGATCAATGAGACTGAACTGACATTGCACGATGGGGACAAACCCAAACCAGAATCGGAACCCAACCTCACAAGTAGGAAACAGAAAAGCCCAGAACAGGACCATCAGTACTGTCAACCAGTCAACGGCCTTGGGTAGAAATAATAGCCTGAAATGTCCTGCTCCCTAATGTAGCAGGAGGGCCTTCCTTTCTTTCGGGTCAGTCTGGGATGGATTCAGATCGGAAGAAGAGCTGCTAGAATTATCCCCCCAACATTTCCTCAACAGCTGCTATGATTCAGGCAATGTGCTAGTCTCAGGGTACAGAAAACACTGACAGGGCAAGGTAGGAGGAAGGCTTAAGTAGTTAAATTAAAATAGAATCTTAAAAAATTTAAACAATTAAAAGGAAGAACAGAGGAACAAATACTGAAAATGGACAAAACAAAATAAATATTAACATAGGGACCTCAATTGCTATTACATTAAATATTAGTGGACTAAACACCTTAATTAAAAGCAAAGATTGTCAGAATAAATAAAAAAGCTGGACTCAACTATATGCTGTCTACATTTCAAATTTTAAAAAGCATGGATAAAAATATGTTTCTATGTAAAAAATAGAATAAGAAGGCTGGAGGAGTAATACTAATATCTGATAAAGTAGATTTCAAGGCAAAGAGTGTTACCAGAGCTCAAGAAAGATATTCCATAAGTATTAAGGTGTCAATCAATCAAAATGACATAATAATTCTCAATGTATATGCATCTAATAACAAAGCTTCAAAAATACATAAAAGAAATATTTACATAAATAATTGGAAAATTACACAATACTATAGGAGATTTTGATACCTCTCTTTCAGCATCTGATAGAACAATTAGGCAAAAAAGTCAATAAAGATATATCAGTGATTCTTAAAGTGTGAACCAGGGATCCCTGAAGGGTTCCTAAGACCCTTATAGGAGGTCCACCAAGCCAGAACTATTTTCATAAAGTTATAGGACCTTATTTACCTTTTTTTCTCTTATTCACTTATAAGCATAGAGCAGAGTTTTCTAGAGGTTACAAGATATGTGATGTTACAACAGATTGAAAGCCAGCTCCAGCTATCTCCTATTAAGCCTAACATTAAAGAGATTTGCAAAAATGTAAAGCAATGCCACTCTACTCGCTAAACTTGGTGTGGGTTTTTTAAACTTTATTATGTTAACATCATATATTATGTTATATATGTTAACATTATTGAATTTATTATTGCTATCTTAAAATAAAACAACTTCAGAACATACATTCAAGTCCACAAAATACATTCACCAACACAGAGCATATGCTGGGGCATAGAACAAGTCTCAATAAATTTACAAGAAGAGATCATATAGAGTGTGTTCTCTGACAACAGTGGAATTTAACAATGAAATGAAAATGAAATCAATAATGATACGACATCTAGAAAAACACCAAATATTTGGAAATTAAACAATATACTTCTAAATAGTATATGGTAAAATAATTAATCAGAAGAGAAATTAGATAATATTTCAAATTGAATAATGAGCATATAGCATATCCAAAATGATGAGATGCAGCTAAAGCACTGATGAGAGGGAAATTGATAGCTCTAAATATATATACATTAGAAAAGGAGAAAGGTCTAAAATCAATGACCTATGGTTCTACCTTAAGACACCAAAAATAGAAGAGTGAAGGAAAAGGCAGTTTGATACTTCTTGTTCTCACTAGGATGGGGTGGTACAGCTCTGGGATCAATTTGAAGTGAAGGAAGATGAGCCACATTTCAAGACTCTTAAAAGTGTACCTGGGGTGAATTTCTTCTGAGTTAATTTTTCTTTCCCTACACCCTTATCATGGCAGTCACTAGCAAATTATAGACCTAGGAGACAGGAGAATTTTCCACTGTCACCTCCTCCTCCCACCTTTACCTCCTATTAGGCTCAAGAAGGGGCATTCCTGGAGTTCCACCTCTCCCCAGCCTGGTTCAACCAGGGGACTCCCAACCTAAGTCCTCCCTTTGACTGGGGAACACTTTGTCCATATTCATTCATTCATTGATTCATTCATTGAGATATTCACTGAATATTGGTTAAAATATAGTGATTTTATGACATATCTCTAGTTAAGATCCAGTTCTGCAACTTGCAAGAAATCCAGGCCAGGGCTTCTCTGGTGGCGCAGTGGTTAAGAATCCGCCTGCCAATGTGGGGGACACAGGTTCAAGCCCTGGTCCAGGAAGATCCCACATGCCGCAGAGCAACTAAGCCCATGCGCCACAACTACTGAGCCTGCGCTCTAGAGCCCGTGAGCCACAACTACTGAGCCCGTGTGCCACAGCTACTGAAGCCTGTGCACCTAGAGCCCGTGCTCCACAACAAGAGAAGCCACTGCAGTGAGAAGCCTGCGCACCACAAAGAAGAGTAGCCCCGCTCTCTGCAACTAGAGAAAAGCCCACGCGCAGCAACGAAGACCCAACGCAGCCAAAAATAAATAAATAAAATAAATTTAAAGAAACCCAGGCCAAATTACGTGTTCTCTTTGAACATCAGTTTTATCATCTGCAAAACAGGAATAATACAACTACCTATTTTTTAGGGCTGTTGTAAAGGTTGTAGTGAATAATGCATGCAAAGCTTTTAGCCTGGAGCCTGGCCCATAGCGGGGGCTCCATCACTGGGAACGTTACTCCTCCCAAGCTTCGGATAAGGTTCTGGGGAGACAGACGTGGATCTAGCCCCAACCCTTCAGGAGTTCACAAAGTGGTCTCACTCCCGTCCCCCAGACACACGCTGCCCTCCCACACCAGCCTCACCCTGGATCCTCAGGCTCTCTTGATACTGGATGATGAAGTACTCTTGAGTCTGCTGTAGCTTCTTCAGCTCATTCTCTGTGTCTTGCGTGACCAGTCGCAGCTCCTCAAGTGTCTGGTTGATCTGAAGGTGTTTCTGGGACATGGCATCAACCAGGATCCCAGAAGAAGAACTACCCTGGAGACATATCAGGGGAGAGTGTGGGCAGCAGTAAACTGGGCAGTGAGGATGGAAGAAAACCTCAGGCCCTGGGGAATGCCAATACTACAGACACCAGATGCCAGATCTAGAATAAGAAGGAAGGGTACTTTGAGTCAGAAGGAGAGTCATTTGCCAGAATGGGGGTGGAGGAAGAGAAACAGGTGACCTGGCGGACTATGGCATCTTCATAAAGCATGGAAGAAACTTCTATTGCAGTTCTAACCTCCACCAGAGTATCCCACACAGGGTCCATCTGAGTTCTCTCTGGAGAGACTAGAACTCAACATGTCCCAGGAGTTACCTGGGTTTTCCTACTAATGATGATGACCCCTCACTTCGTAGTCATTCGCTGACCCGGTGCCATGATGCCACCTGTGCTAGGTGCTGGGGACACAGTGGGGGACAAGGCTGTGGGAACACACATCATCTGTGTCCTCACTCGAGACCTTCTTGTGACTGAGGGAAAAGTGTGAACCGCTCACAGGTGGCATCCTGGAGACCCCAAGTGAAGTGACAGGGGAGGCATCCACAAGGGCTTTGTGGATCCAGTCATTTAACTAACCTGGTCGGATCTATTCCTTCAACCAAGTCTTCAGGGCCTTTCCAATGACCTGCTCTCAGAATAAAATCCAAACTCCTTCCACACCCTCCACGGCCCTAGCCGATAGCCTCTGCCTACCCTACCCGCAGCGCCACTGCTGCCCAAGCACACCAGCTACTTTCTGTTCCTGAATACATAAGCGTGTTCCTGCCTCAGGGCCTTTGTATTTGTTGTTCCATCACCCTGGAACATTCTGGCACCAAACCTTCCTGCTGGCACTTCCAGTGGCACCTTTTCAGAGTGACCCTCTCTGATGAGCCAATTTAAAACAGGACCTCCCTTACCGAAGGTCTTTTTCTTGCATGTTCTTTCTTTTTTCTTTTTTTTTTTTTGCGGTACGCGGGCCTCTCACTGTTGTGGCCTCTCCCGCTGCAGAGCACAGGCTCCGGACGCGCAGGCTCAGTGGCCATGGCTCACGGGCCCAGCCGCTCCGCGGCATGTGGGATCTTCCCGGAACCGGGGCACGAACCCGTGTCCCCTGCATCGGCAGGCGGACTCTCAACCACTGCACCACCAGCGAAGCCCCTTTCTTTCTTTTTTAAAATTTATTTATTAATTTGTTTTTATTTTTGGCTGTGTTGGATCTTCGTTGCTGCTCATGGGCTTCCTCTAGTTGAGGCAAGCGGGGGCTACTCTTCCTTGCGGTGCGCGGGCTTCTCATTGTCGTGGCTTCTCTTGTTGCAGAGCACGGGCTCTAGAGCGCAGGCTCAGTAGTTGTGGCACACGGGCTTAGTTGTTCCGCGGCAGGTGGGATCTTCCCGGACCAGGGCTCGAACCCGTGTCCCCTGCATTGGCAGGCGGATTCTTAACCACTGCGCCACCAGGGAAGCCTGCATGTTCTTTCTTGTCTGCCTCCCTGCACTAGGATGTGAACTCCTTGAGGCCTAGGACCTTGTCTGTCTTGTGCCCCACAAAATCCCCAAGGCCCAGGACATCAGAGGGGTTGAAGAACAGCTTGATGACTGGGAGAACAATTATTTACCCCCAACCATGACCTGCATCGTAGGCATGTATTTCTTAATTGCAGCCGAACTCATTTGTACATTTACAGATAGCTCTGTAATTGCACCAAGTCAAGAGTTGTACCAGTTGACCCTCTGTGACCTGGCTTCTGCCCAGTTGGCTCCCTTCTCCCCAGTAGCACTGAACACTTACAATTCTTCGAATGTCATAAGGTGGCTCGCGCCTTCCTGCCCTCACATATACTGCTGTTATTTTTGACTAGAAAACTCATCCTGCCTCCTTCCTCCCTCTTTCCCCACTGTAGTCGGGCATCCTTTTCCTCAGGACACCCTCCCCTCCACCAGCCAGCCTGCTCCAGTCTGAGTTGGATCCTTTTTCCAAAGAGGCCCGCTTAGCACTCAGCTGACACCTAAAGAATCTATCATCGCCTGAATTCCCTTTAGGTGGAGACCAGGACTTTATCTGTTTTTCCCGTCCTAGTCCAGTGTCAGATGCACAGCAAGACCTGAATAAATGTTTACTGAATGAACTCTCAAATTCTTGAAATCAGTCTCCACCACAAGTAAATAATAAATATGACTTCGCTCCAGGCACTAGTCTGTGGTCTTTACCTGTGGGATATCATTTCATGAAATTCATTTTGCTTTATTGCAGATAATATACCATTTGTACCATTGTCCCAGCAATGTCTGATGCCTTTATGATTTCAGAACATGGGGGACGAGTCCCTGCTCTGCCTCGCTAGGCCTCGCTTCTCTGAGCTTGCCGGGTTACTTCTTCTGCCATAGACCTCGGCTCTGCTTCCCCTCATAGACCACACCAGAGGATATTTCTTCTTTTGCCTCCAGCCCCGTTTATTGAATGACAAATCTTTCCCCTGGTGATGTGTAATGCCATCACTGACTGACATAGATCGCATCTCCTGACGTGTATGTGTGTTTTTAGGGCTTCCTTTTCCGTTTCATTTGTGTTTGTCTATCCTTTGCCCACATAGTATCACACAATAACCCTACAGGGTAGATACTGTGACTGTCCTCCTTTATAATAGAAAAAGACAGAGGCTCAGAGAGGTTAAGTAACTTGCTTAAGTCACACAGCTAGTAAGTAGTAGAGCCAGGGACTGAAGCCGGGGAGTGGGGGTCGGGTGTCAGTCTACACCTGCATGTGATACTGCCTCTCATACTTGCCCATGTCTTTTATTTCTTTGGTGCTTTCTCATGCCCGTGTTTATAAAACATATAAAAGCAGGTAGAAGGACTTCCCAAAACCTCCCCCCAAACCCATGGACACTCACATTGTTGGCTTCTCGGACCAGCCTCTGTTCATTGTACAGAATATGGCGGATGCAGCGCACCAATTCCATGGGACAGTGGTCGTACGTGTTCTGAAAGAATCCAACAGCAGCTGCCAGTGGCCATCCTCTGCTCCCACCGTGACCATTGCAGAGCCACGCCCACCCCTTCCTCTCCTCCAGCCCCTGCCTCAGCTTCCCCTGGGAAGCCTCAGGAACTGTCACCAGAACCTCTATCTCTCCTTGACTTGATTTCCCCTCACAGATCTTCATATTTGGTTTGCAGTGCATTAGAAACAGTTTACAAAGCACTTCCAATCTGCCATCTCCTTTGACCTTGTGCATCATAGAAACCCTATGACATAAGCAGAAACTGTTATCCTCATTTCACAGATGAGAAAACTGATCCTCAGAGAGATTAAGTACTAGTCCAGAGGCAAACGACTGAGCAGATGACTCAAGACCCAGGGCATCCAATGCCAAGGTCCACTATAGTCCTGGCCCTGGGTTCCTGTTTTGCTCCCCTCTTCCCACCAAGTTTCTCGTGTTTCCTGCCTCTTCTGGGATGGACTTTTTATTCTTCTGACACCCTGCTGCTGGTACTTAAGAAGGGCTCTCTAAATATTCAAGTGAGTTCCAACAAATGCTCAACTATGATTACCACCCTCACCCCTTTCCTGCTGCCACAAAAACTCCCTCTCTCCCCTATATTCCTTCCCCCCGCATCCTCAGGTGAAGGAGAAGCTACACCTTACATCCAAGACCTTAATTCAAGGCTCCAGGACAACTCTGTTCCTCTTGCACGCGACTTCAGCAGCTCTTTGAAAAGCCTTTAAAAGAGCCGCAAGAGGGATGTGTGGCTGCCTCGTTGCCTCATTTCTAGAACCTGTCAGTATTCCTTTCTCTGACAACAGAATCTTGACTTGCTCTACCCCCATCCCTTCTGCTTGATCTGCCCAGAATGCAGTTTCACCCATCCCCCTTCTCTTGGGGACAAACACGCCCCACCTCTTGCTTTATAATATGCTAAGGGGAATCTGACAGGTCTGATTTAGAAAGAGGGGGTGGGGGAAATCGAAGCACAGAAAGGTTGCCGATAAGCTCAGGGTCATACGGTGAGTCAGTGGCCAAACCAGGAAAAAAACCAGGGGTTCTGGTGCTGGAAAGAGAAGGCGGACACCGCACCCTGCAGATGCCCGGAGCTCATACCCACCTGGAGCTGCGTGGCGTAGTGCCCCAGCTTGATCTTCAGTAAGAACCCATCTTCCCCTACTTGGTGCTCAGCCTTCTTCTGCAGCTCCTGCACCAGGCCCTCCAGGAGCTGGGTGGCCTGGGGTCGGTCCTGGGGGTTGTCCAGGTCGATGGCATCCCTTGGGGCAGGGCAGGAGAGACAAGCCTACTATGGTGCCTCCTTGGGCATGGAGGTCAGGCACCAAGAAGGACGTGGAAATCCAAGGCTCGTGCCCACAAGACTTGTTCCTGGCAGCTCCACAGGCACCAGAGTCTAGAAACATTCCCTCTCCAATCCCAGACTCCCATTTCCCTGTTCCCCTTTCCCAAGGACACCGCCCCTTCTGCACAGAGCGGGACAGACAGGACCAGAATCTCACCAAACCACAAAGAGGAGACCTAAAGGCCAAGGGGCCTGGATGGCACCAGGCAGGGGCACCTACCACGGCTGGCTCTCGATCCACTGCGCTAAGTAATGCCGGACCTCGATGGGGAAGTGCTGCCCATACAGCACCTGCATCTGGCGAAGTGCATCTCCCTGCAGCTGTTGGGCCTGGATCCAGCCCGCCATGTCCGTTCACCTAGCACGAGCAGAGGGCTGAAGAGGCGCCTCCTTGTTAGAGGCGAGGGCTGGGCCTGCCCCTGGCCCTGCCATGCCCACCCATCCCTGGACCGCGGTCAGGCCCGGCCCCTCCCCTCCCACAGACACGCTTTCCTGTGCGGGAAGAGAGAGGGTGAGGAGGGGAAGGCCGCCCTTCCCTCCAGCGAGGAACCCGCTGAGGCTTGGGGAGGGGCTCCCGAAAGGCAGGTGCCCTCCCCCTCTTCCTCTCCCCTCGCCCCACCGGGGCTTCCCCGGGGTGGGAACAGCTAGAAACTGAAAGAGAAACTTGATGGCGGAGGCCCACGGGCCCTCTGGGGAGGGCTGCAAGAATCCCCCCACTCTGCTTCGAACCCCGAGTCCCCATTTCTGGGAACGGGGGATATTCCAGCCCAACGTTTGGGCAACGTCACCGACGGTTCCCACTGGACGGCTCTGTCACCATAAGCACGTGGCTGGGGTTAAGGAGAGAGGGCTGGGGAGACAGACACTCCCTCTCTTGGGCTGCGTCCCCCAAGCTGTGCCCCGAGGTCTCCCACTGTCCAGTCCGACAGCGCCCCCTGCCCTCTGCCGGCGAGGGTGGCGTCCACCCTCGGCCCCCTCCCTGCATCAGCGTCCCGCGTCCCTCGTCTCTCGTCCGCGCTGCGCGCTGCGCCGAAACTCCCTCTCGGTCCCGGGGACCGTCCCCTGCACCCCTACGGCCGTCGGGCTCCGGGTCCCGCGGTGAGGGGGCCGGGGCAGCAGCCAGGGGCGCCCTCTGGGCGCGCGCCGCCGGGGGCGCGCGGCCGGGCCACCCACCTGGTCGCGCAGAGCCGTCCGGCTGCGGGGCTGACGCTCGCTCCCTGCCCGGGCTCCTGGCGGCGGCGGAGGCGGTGGCGGCGGCTGTTACTACAGGAAGGAGCCGAGAGCAGCGATTTCCTCCTCAAAGGTCAGCTGCCTCTGATAGACCATACACAGCGCGCGAGCTCTCGCCAACACCCCTCCCAGCCTCGGTCGCTCTCTCCCTGCCTCCGCCCTTGGTGGCTACCTCCCCGGCGAGTGCACAGCGACGGCGGCCGCGGCCGGGCCCCAGGCAGCGAGGCGGGGCTGGCGCCGAGCACAGGGGCTGCCCCGATGGCCGGGTCACCCGGGAGTCCCAGCCAGCCCTCGCCGGCGGCCCCGCGGAGCTGCCGCGGACCGTGCTGAGCAAGAGGCGCAGGAGTGGCTGGAGGATGAGGGTGGTAGGGCTGGGAAATCCCGGGCTCCGGAAATCCCAAAGCAGGGCCTCAGTTTTCTCATCTGTAAAAAGGGAGGAGGGAAGGGTTGGACCAGCCTTCCAGCCCTGGCGTTTGTCATCCTGTGAGTCTCTAGATTTAAAAAGTTTAGCGCGTGTTTGCGTGTGTGTTTGTGTGGGTTGGGGACACAGCTTTTGTAATCTCAGAGACAAAGCGTATTGAGGGGAAAGACTGGGGATTCCAGAGAAGACAACTCACCCAGGGGGCCCCCACCGCCCCTCCTTCCATCGCTCCCGCCACTGTGCACCCCCGCCTGCAGTAGAAAAAAGAAAGAACCTTGGCAGGCAAATGTTTCAACCCCCTGAAACTATGCAGATAAGAGATGGAGTCCAGAGAGGGGAGGGGGCTTGCGTAGGGTCCCACAGTGGGCACAGGGCCTAGTCCACAGCCTATGGTCCATACATGATCCTGCCTCTCCACTCACCCCAGCCCAGTCACATCTGAGGCTGGTCCTGTCTTCAGAAAGTCCAGGGAGGGGTGTCTTGAATCGTCACAAGCTTAGGACTGCCTATATGCCTTGACAGAGCAGGGAACACCTTCCCTGAGCCTTGCCTGGGTCCCAGCCCCCTCCCTGAG
This sequence comes from Phocoena phocoena, assembly GCF_963924675.1. NCBI lineage: Eukaryota > Metazoa > Chordata > Mammalia > Artiodactyla > Phocoenidae > Phocoena > Phocoena phocoena. The sequence continues at coordinate 19,373,044 of NC_089237.1, forward strand.
AGCCCCCCTACGGGGCCTGTGGAGTTGGGCAAGGCTGCCCTGGAAGCCTTCCATTCCCTTTACCCAGCTTCCCTCTCCTCTGGGGCCACCCCCATGCCTGGCAGCTGGTATTGGCAGCACCAAGGGAGGGGCCAGTCTGGCAGCCCACTCAGGGCCGGCTGGGCCAAGACCTCATGTACTGGGGGCAATCATTCTCCTCTCCCTCTCTCCCTCCCACCCTAATTCCTTCTTGGACCTGCCCTTTTCTCTCCATTCCTTCCCCCCCTTCATGTGCCCCCCCATCTTCTTACCGCTCACTACTTCCCCACTTTCATTCTTTCACTTCAGAGAAAACCCGAAGTTTAAGGCTGCAGAAGCTGGATTGTCTCCCCTTCCCACCCCCGACACACTTCCATGTGTGGTCACGGTCTCAGTTGGCAGGATCACAAGGAAAGGAATTGAAAACTGTAAAGGGGTTCAAGGAATTGGGGAAAACTTGCTCTAGGGAGGAGGAAGCACAATGGCTCTCCCTCTTTCCTTCCTCTACTCTGTGCAACGGATCCGGCAGGGAAGGGTCTGACACACAGCTAGGGGCTCACCTGGAGTGACAGCCAAGTGTCAGAGCTGGAAAAAAAACGTAAAGGTGATTTTACAAATGGGGAAACAGAGGCTGGAGAGGGGAAGTGACCCGGTCAGTGTCACGAGGACACAGTGGGTTGCCCGATGTGGCACCTGTGCCCTCCAGCCTCTCACTGTTAGCAGGTGGCTAAGTCAGTCAGTGGGAGCGGATTCCTCGAGTTTCCAAGTCCTCTGAGCCATGTCTGGAAGGCAGAGGACCACCCTTGCCATGCAACCGCATCTGGGCATTTGGAAAGGGTGGGATGGGGATGCCAACTTCAGAGTGGGGGCCCTGCCTCCCCACTTCCAGGCAGTCGCCTCTCCAGCCTCCTCCCCAGGGCCTGCTGGGGCCTGCTGTTCCAGCTGGGAGCCCTGCGCACCTGGCTGGATGGGACGGGGCTTGGCTAGGGGGGTGGGTCCTCCTGGGTCCTAAAAAAAGGGCTAGCATTGGGGTGCCCGTGAACAAAACTGGAGGGATTGGCCTAAAAGGGTGTGCCCCGGTGCCTTCAGAGCTCTCACATGCCCCCCTCTTCCCCTTGTGTCCAGTGGCGACAGCTGTTTCCCTGCACCTCTGGATCTCTCCCCATTTGGCCTCTCTGTGAGGCCCTGAATTCGGGTGTCCTTTGTTGCATGTTTCTTCCTCTTGCTTTTTGATTCTCCATTTGATTCTTTCTCTCTAAGTCTCTGTCTGGGTCTCTGTTTGATTCTGCCTGGGTTGCTCTCCATTTCTTTGTGCCTCTGTTCTCCTTTTGAGATGCAGTGGGAGGGGAGGAGCTTTGGAGCTTTCCCAGGATGGGCAAAGGCCAACCAAGAGAGGGGAGGAGGGAAGGGTGTCAGCGTTAGGCTGGGGGCAGAGGTGACTGTGGTTAGGGCTCCGGATAACGCAACTACCCGGAACTGTCAAATTTGGGGTTTCTTTTTGCTTTCAGTCCCCTGGTTTGGTCTCTGCTATTTCCCACCACAAAGCAAAGCACCCTGGTGGTTTTACGGGCCCAGACTACAGAGGAGCAAACTGAGGCATAGAGAATGGGGGGTTCAGGAAGATCAGAAACCTCCTCGTGTCTAGACTGAGCTGGGGTCCCAGGCTGCCGCCCCTAACTGCCTCTCATCCACAATTCCAAGTCACAGCATTACATGGGGAATGAAGAAGGATTAAAAAAAATTCTCACAGGAAGACATTCCCCAAAAGAAGACTGGCTGCATTTTCATAGGAATCATGGTACCCCCTAGCCTAGTGTGTAGTTCACGCTCTATGCACATATCTTGAACTGAATTATGGCATATTCATGTACAAACGTGGTTGAACTCTTCAACTCAATTGATCTTTGCAACAGCCTTGAAGGTGGGCAGAACCAGAATTTTCCCCTTTGATTAGTCCAGGAAAGTGTCCTGTCCACAGCAGTCTGGCCAGTAAATGCACAGCTGGCACCAGGATCCAAGTTGCCCGGCTCTGTGGGCAGGATCTCCGTACAACCTTTTGTAATTTTCCCTACCCCGAGCGCACACCGTAGTCTTCACTCTAGCCCATGGTTGTTTTGTGGCACCAAGCGTGGCGCCTCCATCGCTACGCTGGTCCCTGCCCCTGCTCTGTTGAGTGAGGCAGTGTGACCTGTGTGTTACACAGAGGTGGGTTTGAGTTATACAGGAAGGGAGCAATGATCCCAAGTCCTGTTTCTGGCCCTTGGAGACCAGGTTAGCTGTGTGAAGGAGGCCCTGCTGATGCCCCTGCCTTGGGGAGAACGGATTGAGGTCACCTTGACCTAACCGTCCCTGGGGGTGGGGGGAGATGGTACAGAGATGCCTTTGTCTCCTCTGCTCCAAGTCCCTTCTTCAAGGAGAGTTCCTGTTGTGTGGGAGCCAGAGGGGAGGTGGGGGGTGAAGAGCCTTCCCAGGAAAGCTAGAGGTGTTCCAGGAAGTATCTCTGTGCTCCAACAGAGCGGGGATGGCCAAAGCTGAAGCCCGTGGGCTCCTGAGCGTCCTGCTTCACCCCCGCCCTGCCTCTGTGGGGACCTTCCACCTCCGCTCCAGCCCCCACCCTTAAGGCTCCTGGAAGGGGGGACACAGGCCTATGCTCAGCACATACTGTACCTCCGAGACCAGTGTCCCTCCTCTCCCGGAATCTCCTCACCCTGGTACCTCCCTATGGAAATGCCGCCCATTCCTGTCCCTGAAGACAGAGTGGTACCTAGGGAGAGTGTACATGCGCCGTGAGGAATTCGGCGTGAATTCGGGTCCCGGGGCAGCCTGTCCACCCTTCCTGCCCCGTCCCCTGTCCTCTACCACTCTTCAGGGAAGTCAACTTACGGTGAAGTCACCAAGGGAACACGAGGCCTTTCAGCCTGAGGCATAGCGACTGTCCTCTGTTTCTGGGAACGGAGTGAAGGGAGGGGTGCGGGACTGACCCAGTGAGTGGGAGGGGGAAAGCCGGCCTTCCTTTGCCCAGCTGCCCTGTCCACCTGCCTTGGGAGAGAAGCTTGCAGGACAGGGAGAGGAGGGGGTGAAATGTCTGGGCCGAGCACACGTTCCCTAGTAAGGAAGGCAGAGAGGAGTCCACCTTCCTGGCAGCAGGGGTAGGCCCGGGAGAGAGAAGAGATGGGCCACGAGCACTGAGCTGGGCAGGTGATGGACCTGGTGACTGTCCTGAGCGGCCCTGGATCAGGTCTGGCTCCCATTCTCATTCCCAATAACTACCAGGCCCCTCTTCCCGCTGAGCTAGTTTCTCCTCCTTCCAGCCCAACAAGAAATCTTTTGTGTCTTAGCCTGCCCAGTATGGACCTCAAGCCCTCTGGGCATTACGTGAGAGAGGGGTTGTGCATCTCCTTTCCCCCCCCATCCCCCATCACTCTGACACTTTTCTTTGTTATGACCTGAGCAGGTTCCTTGCTCTCTAGCCCTGTTTCCCATCGTTCTAGTTTATTGCAGGCACAAACCCACCCACATCTTCCCTGCCTGCTCCCAGCCTCCAGAATCAGCTCCCCAGCCCCAGAAGCTAGTGGGGTATATGAAGTCAAAATGACTGGCCCAATGCCCCATCCCCTCCTTACTGGCTACCAGCCTGGTCTTCATTTGCTGCTGTGATGGACCCCAAACACCAGCCTTCCCTTCGCTCTGTGCTTCAGCCATGCAGTTCCCCCAACGCGCTGACCTCTCTCAACTCCAAGCCTTTGCTGCCTCTGTTGCCTCTACCTGGAAGGCCATTCCTCCCTTAGCCATCTGGTGACATCCTCCTCGTCTTTCATAGGGTCAGTGTGGCAGAGGGGAAAACGCAGAGGTTTTGGCCATCAGACACTCAACAGATAGGAAGGGCCTCAGAATGGAGGTTTGTCACAGCCAGTGGATCAGAGGGGGCTCTGTCGGTGCCAGGGCTTGATTCTGCCAGAGTGTGGGCAGCAAAAAGAGCTGGGTTAGGTCTCGTTCCAAATCCCAGCTTTGCCAACTTAGCAGCTGTGTGACCTGAAACTACTTTACTTCTTTGAAAGGCAGACCTGGCTCTGCTGTGTGACTCCAGGCACATGAGTCTGCCTCTCTGAGCTGAGTGGCCTCTTTTGTAAAAGGACAGCAAGACTCACCTCCTCGGATTGCTGTGAAGACTCACTCACAGAGCCGAGCGCATAGTAAGTAGTTGCTCAGGGACCTTAGCCAGTATCTGCCCTCCTGGAGCGCCTCAATCCTGTATGGCAGGCCTCTTCTTATGGCTCTAACTAGTTGCCTAAAGCCCTGTGTCTTACTGCTTGGTTTGTCATAGTGGCTTCATAAATACTGCTGGATTAATGAAGCTCCCTAAAACAGCACGGGGCTTCCCCAAGCTCTGACAGCTCAGCGGTTCCCTCTCTCTAGTGCAGACCCCTGTTTCCCTTTCACACATCCTGACTCACAGCACCCAGAAGGCTCTCTCCTCCACTGCCCTGGCCTCTGCCTGCTCTGGTCCTACTGACCTGTTTTCCCACCCATGGCAGCAGTAGCCTCATCTTTGCCTGGTGCTGGGCTGGGTTTTGAGTTCCTAACCCACCTGGCAAGTCAGGAAACTACTGGCTGGAGTGACACTCTGCTCCCTCGTATGTGTCAGCCCCACCCTCTCTGGATGCTACAGCATTGCCCCAGGACTCTGGATGGAAAGGGCACGATGACCCCGTCCCAGGAGGCGGGGGTTGGGGGTGGTGGTGCCTCGGGCTTTCCAGAGAGCCCTCCCTTTAACTCTGGCTGGAAGGGAGCCCAGACAGATGAGGCTCAGAGGAGCAAGACAGGGAGTGCGAAAGAATCTCCAGGTCTGCAAGGAAATTCACATCCCTCACCCACATCCCACATACCAACCACCACACCCGCTGCCAGCTCCCTCCTAGCCCAGCAAGATGGCTGCGGAAAAGAAAGAGAATACTCATTTATCAAGTGCCTTGCACAAGCCAGGCATGATGCTTTCACAAACGCTCTCTCTCTACTTTTTACTTTGAAAAAATGTTCATGTTCCCAATGTTTTAATAGGTAGCATAGGACATGAGACAAAACTCAGAAGATTTAAAAGGATATACGGTGAATAGTTAGTCTCTCTCCTTTCCCGTTCCTCAGGTCCCTTCCACAAGGGCAACTACAGTTACTACAGTCTTGTGTGTACTCCCAGAAAGAGTCTATACGTTTACAAACATAACTTATACCTTCTATGAGTTACACATGAGGGAAACTGAGGCCCTCAGAGAAGTGTAGTACTTTGACTAAGGTCACACAGCAGCTAAAGTGGCAGAGCTGGGATTTGGAACCAGATATCACTGTAAAACTCAGCTCTTTTCTCTGCCTGCGCTCTGGCAGAAGTAAGCCCTGGTACTGACAGAGCCCCCATGAACCACTGGCTATGACAAACCTCTATTCCGGGGCCTTGGAGATGTCTCTGCTTCCTGTCTGCTGAGTGCCCGAGGCTCCAGGGGCCTGTATTGACTTAATAGGGAGGAAGCACCCACCTATGGAAGAAGGAAAGTTCCCGCAGGTGTCCTTTTGTGGCTGCTGTGTGGTAGGGACCAATCTGATTCCCGAGGTACAGAGAGTTCTGGAGAGAGAAGCCACATGAGTGTGGGTCTCTGGCCAGAGGGGATCGTGGTTGTGGTTTCAGCTACATTTCCAGAAAACAGCCTCACGATCTCCCTGTGGCTGGGCAGGGCTGAGGGAGGATGGGAAGCATGGGGGCTGTTCTCTGTGGAAGCCACGTGCTGTTACATGCGAGCAAGGAGAGGAGGCTGGTGCAGAGTAGAAGGGACGCCTGGACAGGGCTGCCCACCAGACTTCCAGGCTCTCCCTCAAGCCTCTCTCTCTCACGGGTCAGGCCAGGGTGGGCTAAGAGATGACCCCAACTCTCTGACCAGTGGACATCTCTGTATTTGCAACTATGTCTCTGGCAGCTTCCCATGTGGGCTCTCTGTAGAGTCTTTCTGGATCCTACCTTCCCATTCCGTTTCTTTCTTTCTAGGACTCCTTCTGTGTCACATCTCAGTCTGCTGTCCCCTCAACTTAGGGGACTATGTTCCCTGAGGCCCCGGGAGAGCCAGGAGACCCAGGTAGGGTCTCACCTCATGTGAATTGGAAGTAGGGAGAGGTAGGTGTTGGATGGGCCTTCCTCTCCCAGGTTGACAACATTCCTGTTCGGTGGAGGTAGTCACCAGAACATTCTGTCCTTGGTGTCTATGCACACAGCCAGCCAGATCTAGCTGTGTGCCTAGTAGTCAGTCACAGATGTGCTATGAGATGTACCTGCCCCGCCCTCCCAGCACTCAGACTCGCACCCTGCTGCCACTGATGACCAGCAGCTAAGGCAACTGGATTGAATCCTAGACCTGACCAGTCCTAGGAAGAGGGGTGTAAATCTTAGCTGTTACTAAAAACAATAATAATAGTTACCAGCCCTATAGTGCTCTACAGCATTCGAATCACCTTACATGTACCAACTCACTTAATTCTCACAACAATGCTCTGAGGTAGGTCCTATTAAGGTCACTATATTACAATGAGGAAATCAAGGCAAAAAGCTTGCTCCAGGTTGCATGGTTCAAGGAGCTGACCATGAGTCTGGTTCTAGATTCTGTGCTTTTAATTACTATGCAGTTCTCCTGGTTTCCATTTCTATTCCTAGAGTGTAGGGTTTGTTCTTCAAATATTTATTGAGTGTCTGCTCCGGGCTGGGCACGGGGTGGGAGCATTTAAAGGTGAATGGGATATTGTGTGCCATTGGGGTAGAGAGACATGTAAACAAGAAATTGTCCTTCAGCACGAGAGGTGCCATAATAGGGGCATAAACGTGTGGTTGGAAACAGGGAGGGCGAGGTTCGTACTGCCTGGAGCAAGCGTCACCTAAGGGCACACACTGAGTGGCAGGAGGACATTCCAGGCAGAAGGAACGGCATGTGTGCAGGTATGAAAGTTTACAGGAAAGAGAAATGTGGTGTGCCTAAGTGTTGAAACCTCCTGGACAGTAACTGTCAGAGGGGTTGCCAGAGAGCTCAGGGCTGGTGCTTCCGTCCAGCTTCCTGCTCCAGCCTGTCCTCGTGCTCTGGCCTCCAAGCTCCCGGTACCTACTCTGTGCAAAGCACCGTGCCAGGTGTTGGCTCAGAATGTGGGATAAAAGCAGTAGCCTGGGTGGGGGAGAAAGAGTTTGTGATCAGCTGCAGACACAAAGATCTTTGTGGCTGGTGTTATTTTGGAGGTGAAGGGAAGGCTGCTGGGAAGAGCTGCTAAAGGTGGATTATGGGAGAACAAGAGGACTTGCAGATCTTGGTCATCTCTGGACAGGAAGATTATCAGATTGTAGGGAAGGGACGCTCTGTGTGCATCTGTGGGGTCCTTCTTCTTTTGCCCCTGCAACTGGGTTTCTGGAGATCTGACATGTCTTGCTTTGGTGCTGGCCCTTGGAGGGTTGCCAGGGAAACCACTGGTCAGCTCCACAAATGTAGCGAGAGGAGAGTGGGTGACTCAGGCTGCCTTCTCAGACACTGCACCCCCTCCCCATTACATGGAAAAGGCCCTCAGAGACTCCCTTTCTTCTGGATCCTACAGAGCTGATCCTGCTTATTCTTCTTTCTCCAGATAGAGGAGAGAGTCCCTCCCGTAGCTCCACTGGTGGGAGCTAGCAAGATTCCCCAGAGAGGGAAATGGTCTCAGACACCCCTGTCCCCCGTAGATTCACTCTGGAACAGTGGATGGATCTACTCGGCAAGGGCCAGTTGTAAACTCCTGCTGTGTCCCTTCAGGCTTTCCTCTTGCTCTTCCGTGTGGTAAGCAGCAGAAGCCCAGGCTGAAACGCCCTCCAGGGAGCAAACCCGGGGCAATTATTGATGGGTCTGCGATGGACTTCTGACCTCAGCCTGGGAGGGACTGGACCCAAAACGCGGACCTCAGCCCGGGCGAAGGGAGGTGGGCGGGCCGCAGAGGGGGATGCCAATCAACAAGACCACAACAGTCGGGCCAGCAGACCCCACCCAAACAAAGCAGCATGTGCTCGCGGCCCGCGGCCCCGGCCCGAGAGCCAAGCGGCAAAGCCGCCCCCGCTCCGCGAAGAGGGGCTGCGCGCGGCGCCGGCCCCACAGAGCGCGCTGAGGGGGTTCCGGGCCTCTCCAGGGCGGCCGCGGAGTGGGGGGGGGGGGGGCGAGGGACCACGGGGCTCGCGAGCGCGCGCCGGGCGGAACCAGGAAGCGGCGCGCGCTGGCGCGGGGCGCGCTCGAGGCTGCGGACGACGCGCGCGGCCGGGCCTCCGCGCGCGAGCGGCGCGCGCGCCCCCGTGGGCCCGGGCGAGAGGAGAGTCGGCGGCCGGAGCCGTTACCCCGGGCTGGACCGAGCGCAGGAGACTAAGCGCGGCGGTCCGGCCGAGGGAGGGAGCGAGCGAGCGAGCGGGCGGGCGAGCCAGAGAGCGGACGGGAGGCAGCCGCTGGCGCCCGAGGGGCCAAGCGAGGTAGGAGCTGCGGGGCCCGCGGAGGGAGGCCGGGGAGCCGGCCCGGGCGGGGCCCCGCGCCCCGGCCGCCCAGACGCCCGGCAGGGCCGCGCTGTGTCGCCGCCATCGCTCCCTGGGCCGGGAGGACGGGCGCGGGGACCGCGCCGCTGGGTGAGGGGGGCCACGGGGGGCGAAGGCTGGGGGCGGGCGAGGGGCGTCGTGCGGAGGCAGCGGCGGGCCGGAAGGGGCAGAGGGCAGAGACCGTGCGTGCGCGTGTGTCGGGGTGGGCTGCCGTCGGCCCCCTCACACCTTCGTATTGCAGTTCGGAATAGCGCCCGCCGGCTCCTCGCTTTTCTCCCTTTTTCAAAAGGAGAAAAGGGTATCTGCGACTCCTGGGGGTGGGATGAGACCGGTGGTGCCCGATGGGGTGGGGGGTTTTAGCCAAGCTTCAAGGAACAGCGCCTTATAAGGAGTCCAGACGACAAATACGAACGTTTCGATCAGGCTCGGGGGTGCAGAATCCCTCATCAGGGACCCGCCAGGCCCCGGCTTTTGCGTGTGGCTGTGGACGCAGTGCGTTCTTTTTTTCTAGCCAGGGATAAAGAGTTAAAAAGTGCTCCTGGTGTTGGGGGTAGATACACAGCGTCGGAAGGGGAGTCGTTGTGTCACCAAAGCTGGTCTGAGGCTAAAGGAATCTGGCAAGATGGTCAGGCAGATCAAAGAGGAAAGAACTTGTGTGGAGCAAGAGGCGTTTGCAGACACTTGTAGCCAGCAGTGATGGAAAAGGCGAGGGAGAAAAACAAGCGCCAGCTTTTAGGAAGAGGAGCTTAATGAGAACCACAAGAATTTTAAGGGCAAAAAGAGATAGCGATCCTCTCTTTCCCAAAGAGCCATGGCAGATCTTTTTCTTCTCGACCCCTCTGATCCTGTCATTGTATGTGATACCGTCGTATCAAATAAATAGTGCTCAAAGTGGGTCGTGGAATGTTAGAGCTGGAAAGGACCGCGACGGTAATGCTCCATTCTTTTATTGTACAAATGAGGAAACTGAGGCCAGATAGGTGGAGCGATTGGCCTGCTCCATTCACGCAGCTGTTTAGTACTTCAGAAACTGAAATGTCGGTCTGAAGACTCTCAGATTAGTGCTCTTCCCTAAGCACAGAGAAGCAGTAGACATTTGCCTAAACACAGTTCCATAAATTGTCTCTGGAATGTCCTCGGGGAATGCCCCTTGAAAGGGCTAGTGTGTCACCAAATTATTAAACTGAGCTTAGGTCCTTTTCTCAGTCTTCAAATGGTGTTTATCATCCGCTTGTATCTTAGGTTTCCAAAGGGCTTGGATAGCCGCCTGGGCCATAATAAGCTTTCAGCTGTTGAGTATACTATTCTCAATTTTGTTATCGTTCAATTAAGATAATAGAACTTTGCCTCTTTCCTCAACACTTTTCTGTTATTGTTTATTTGTTTATATTATGTTGGTTACATTGTTCCTATTCATTGGCTGTAGTTCTTAGAAGAGGATGTATTTTATTTAGTGTGCCAGTCATTTTTTTCTAATTTCATAACACTACGAACATTAGATCAGTTCTGATAATATCAAATGGTGGAATTCTGTTGATTGACTTTTTTTCAAGGCTTTGGGGTTTTTTTGTTTGTTTTGGTACCAATTTCCATCTCTTGGAAGATCACAGTTAGAACTGATATTGTAAATGGGAGAAGGGGGCTGCAGATTTTAAGAAAATTTATTATGTGACGGTTTGCGACGTCTGTTGGTCTAACCAAAACAGCACCACACCTTTGGTCAGGTAAGTGTTATCTAGTATGATTACTTGTTTTCTGTAGCCCTTGGAAGATGAAAATTTCAAGCATCTGGTTGACACACAGGGAAGGAATGGAGAGATCTTTTTTTAAAAAGCAAAACATCAGAAAAAAACACAAGAGTTGATTTCTATCACAAGCAGTTTGGTTATTGCATAACTTGGAGCTAACCTGCACAGAATCTTTGCTGTATACCCAACTAAATAAATTATCCCCCCCTTCTCACTGGTCAGGATTCACATTTTTGCCCACAGGCTGTTAGTATGGATCGTGTTAAGAAATTTAAGGTGTCTGTGTTTCTTAAATGGGTACTTCATGATATATATGATGGAAGGGGGAAAAAGTGTTATCCTTGTTTGGAGTGTTACAACATGTATATTTCGGTCAGCACTTCCTACTGTGCCCCAACTTCTCGTTTCATCTCCATTTTCTTGCTCTCAATTGATTTTTTAAAAAATTTAATTTACATATGCAAAAACCACATCAGGACTAGTAAAAAGCATCACTTGTTGCTCTTTGGGTACTTACGTCCATTTGTTTCAAGTTATATTGTTACGTTAAAATTATTTCAAATTATATTGAAAGCATTTGTGATTTGTGTTAAGTATATGTTTATAAATGTGCTTGTGGTGGTTCATTTGGCTTATTTTTGTGTAGGTAATACAGGTAGTCTTATTATAAAAGCAAGGTGTTCTAAATAGGGAAATAACATGCTCAAGAGTAGGTTGCAGGTTGAAGGTAGAATCAGAGGAAGCTTAACTCTTCTAGTGCCCTACAAACATGTATGTATCTCATGAACTATTCACAGATTTCTGGACTACCAGTGACACATATTTCCTCCCTTCTATTAGAGTGTAGATTACCACATTATGCCTACGAAAGGAAGCAGAAAACCTTCTGTTTTTTCTTAATGTGTTTTGAGCATTTGAAACTTATTCTTTTAAAAAGTTAGGACGTTTCTAGGTTACTGAGATCTTCAGAAGAATATCCTTTTACTGCATGATAAAGTTTCAAAATACCTTGACTCTGGCACTTCTTAATAAAAATAATGTTTAAAAGTTTGTTCGAAAGTATCACTGTCCCCAGTTTTGTGTGGTGTTTAAAGGAAAAGATTTTTCTTTAAATCTGAGCTTTGTTAATAGAGCCGTTCTAAAATCAGAAGTATTTTTTTCCTCTGTAGTGTTGGAAACACAACAGTTTTATGCTTATTTCTAGGAATAAGAAAGTCAAATTTAACAATCTAGTTTCCATTGATTAGACAGTTTCTTGTGCACTTAAATTGTGAGCATCACAGTGATTAAATTTTTTAATTGCCTTCTGTTAATTGTCATGTCCTTATTTTAAGTAGCCTGTTTACATTGGATGTTTTCTTATTAGTGATGATCCTTTTACTATTAAAAAACCTAAGCCAGTTTGGAGAGGACTTTACATATCTAAATGTGTTCTATTTTTACTAATCAAAGAGAGGAGTAATTTACACGTGTTCAACTTTTAGTTGAAGGAGACCCTCACTTTTGGTGGTTTCAGGGTTTTAGATGACGTTTTATTACTTTTGTTAGTTTGGTCACACCCGTGACTTCCTTGGAAGGTATCTTTGAAGTTTGGTTTCCTTTTTTTTAAAATGGTAATATTGGGGTGGGGGTGCTTCCTGTTTGTATTTTCAAAATTAGGTCCACATGTTAACCTTCTCATGGTGTCACATTTTTATCTTAAACATATAAAGACGAGCATCAGATGCCACGTGGTTTGTCTTTGACCCATTGTACTGCTTCATGACAGCTCTACCGAGTACCCAATTGGAAAGGCAAGACGTCCCAAATCCTCCCAGCTCCCTTCAAGGTTTAGCTGCCTTGGAAGGAATCTTAACTACCACAGCAAAGGTGCAATTAACAGAAAAATGGGGCTGCTGCTTTCTGTTTTCCTCCCAGGTACCTAGAAAATGCACAGCACTGGGACTTACCTGATGGTGCGGTGGTTAAGAATCCGCCTGCCAATGCAGAGGACACGGTTTCGAGCCCTGGTCTGGGAAGATCCCACATGCTGTGGAGCAACTAAGCCCATGCACCACAGCTACTGAGCCTGCACTCTAGAGCCCTCATGCCACAACTACTGAAGCCCGTGCGCCTAGAGCCCGTGTTCCGCAACAAGAGAAGCCATGGCAATGAGAAGCCCACGCACTGCAACGAAGAGTAGACTCTGCTCGCCGCAACTAGAGAAAGCCCACACACAGCAACGAAGACCTAACACAGCCAAAAATAAATAAATAAAATAAATAATATAAATAAATAAATAATAATTTTTTAAAAAATGCATAGCACTAAGATAGAGTGAAAACGCGTTACGTGTAGCTTTGAATGTCAGTGCTTTCAAGAGGGGTTGCCATAGGTTTATAAGCTATAGCATCTATTTAGCAGTGACTGTAGCCGTTTTTCTGACCTCACCTAAAAGGCACACAATATCATGGAGGAGTTAAATAAGCACAAGGAGAAATTCAGGGTATGGTGGTGGTAGAACTTGGAGGAATCACCCTCAGCCATAAAACTCTTCCTAGACCCTCCTGGATAATTTTTACGTGGTAGGTCCCTTTTAATACAAATGTTGGGGTATGAGTTATTTGGAGCCTTGCGGGGAAGAATATCCTTGAAAGGAGTACGGATAGTATTGTTTCAGTGATTGAAGCAAGTGGCCTTTTCCTAGCCTTCAGCTAACTTTATTCTAAGAAGTGTAATGACTAAATAGACTCCTAATTAAATTGGCATTCGAACATGTTTGCAGTGTAGGGGCAGTTTCTCTCTCCTAAACTTTCTTTTGGATCACATCACTAAAGGCAATACTGCATTAGCGTGTTGCATAGTAATGCAGTTTGCAAATGAGGTTAATATGTAGAGTATCTTGACCTCCCATCCCTCCCCCCGACCCCATAGTCAAGAAAGGAGGAGTTATATGTCATATACTGGATATTTTCTTCATTGAGTTTATTTATAATAATTACCTCCATTTCTCATGTATTGTAGTACTATTAAGGTGAAAAATACATATATTGATTGATAAAGAACATTTATCTTTTGGAAGCTAGCTTGCAAAATCTAACAGTCATTCTCCATTTGTGCCTCCATTGCCTTTGGCACTCTGATTAACTCTTTAAAAAATTCGTTTCCAGATTTCTGTTATGAAGAGAAATATCTCCATATTCTATTCACTGCTAGTTTTTTGAGGTGCCTTATGCTGACTCATTTTTTAATTATACTAAGATATAGAGTATGGTTTGAGAGCAGTAATGAGATTCTCAGAAGATATGAAAACTTCCCTTTCTGACTAGTTAGAGAAAGATTGGGGAAGACAAGGGGAAATACATCAATGAGCCATTCAGTTATTGTTATTTGTTGGGATTAATTTGGTGACTAATATTTTCAACGCCCATCAGGCTAGTAAAAGTGGCTTTGGCTTTACCCTGCAATGATAACAGGACAAACTCAAGTTTTCTCTAATACTGCTTGTTTTTCCTAGTAGGGGATTTTTTTTTGCATATGGGAAATCAAGCCAAAGCTACCAGTAACAGTCACATCCATGATTTGTATAAAAAACTATTTACCACCCTGGGCTATAGCTCTACTTACCGTAAGCTCATCTGGGAAGGTGTACTAATTATTTATATAATAATTATTATGCCATCTTTCAAAAAGTGATCAGAAAATTAATTTTAAAATACTTCAAATTATGCCCCAAACCTAAAAGTAGAAAGAGAATAAAAATAATACCTAACATCATTCACTTACAGTGTGCCAAGCAGACACTGTTATAAGCTCTTGCCACGTTTTAACTCATGATCCTCAGAGGGGTGGGTATTATCCTCAGTTGAAAGATGAAGAAGTGGCCAAAGAGAAGTTAAGTAATTTGTCCAAGGTCACATTACTGCTAATGGCAGGGCTGGATCCAGACCCAGGCCGAGCTGATTCCAGAGGCTGCATTGCTACCCACTGCACTGCGAAGGAGAGCAGGCAACTGCAGCTTTGCAGTGAGACATTTGATTTCTTTAGGGCTTATAGTTCTTAATTTGTGTCCCAAAATGCCCTCTTGTGTTTCTTTAATAGAAATTTTTAAATGTATATTTGGAATTTTTTTGAAGTTTATGATGGTGATGATAGGTGTTTTTCCAACTTATATATTCCTGATGGAAATTATATTAAAACAGAGAAAGTCTTAATTTAAAAAATTTTTTTAATTTCATTTTTTAAATTATTTTATTATTTTTGGCTGTGTTGGGTCTTCGTTGCTGCACACGGGCTTTCTCTAGTTGCGGCAAGTGAGAGCTACTCTTTGTTGCGGTGTGCAGGCTTCTCATTGCGGTGGCTTCTCTTGTTGCAGAGCATGGGCTCTAGGCGCGCGGGCTTCAGTAGTTGTGGCATGCAGGCTCCGTAGTTGTGGCTCGTGGGCTCTAGAGCTCAGGCTCAGTAGTTGTGGCGCATGGGCTTAGTTGCTTCGCGGCATGTGGGATCTTCCCGGACCAGGGCTGGAACCCATGTCCCCTGCATTGGCAGGCGGATTCTTAACCGCTGTGCCACCCGGGAAGTCCTGAGAAAGTTTTAATTTTAACTATAAGTTGTCCTTTGTTGTCCTACTAGCGTTACCATGTACATCACAGGAGAAGGGCTATAAGCTGTCTCTTTGGCTTCTATTTATAAACAAAAGGATCTTCTTTGCCAGTGTGGTTTGAGACCTGCATGTTTGTTGACTGAGAATGCAAGTATCCAGCACATTTTATTTACAACTTTATTTTGAAGGGGTTTATGGTCCTGTTCTTGTTTTAAAGCTAGTAATTGTGATTTTTGAGCTAGAAGGACTTAAGAATTTTAATTTGGGGGGATAATTTTTAAGGCCACTGAATTTATTGTGTGTTTAGAGCTGTGGAAAGACCATTAGAAGCTAGTCTCAGAAATATATTCCTTTTCATATCTGATGCTTGTTTTCTATCAGCACTTTTCTTAGAGGTGGATTGTGACATTAAGTCTTGGAGACAGAATTCACAACCCTAAAGTGCAGTGATTTGAATTTGAGAGATCAAGTCAGGGATGAAAAAAACCTTCAATTTCCTGAGCAGAGAGTATGAACTTGCTCAAATAAACAGAGGATGTTAGCTTCCAGGGTTGTCAAACTGTCACCTTTGACCAGGGTTGAATTTTCTTTGAATGTTGACAAAAGTTACAATGTCAGTGGAAAAAGCTTAATGTGAAGTATCTATAACTCAGAATTTCCTTATGTTTGTGTCACTGAGATCCTACAATTAAAGGTGTTTTTCTTGTTTTTTTTAATATATGTCTGATGAGTTTAAAAAGCCTTCAGTGGGAGTTTCCAGCCTTTAGGTGAGAGTCAATGAGAAAGTTTGTGAAAAAATATTTTGTATTGTCTAAAATTCAGAGCCTATAGCTGGTAGTAAATCGCTATGTTTTTGTAAAGAGTGGGATTTTTAAAAATCCAAACCTGGGGAAATGTTTTAAATAAACTATATTTTAAAATATCATTGTAGAGAAAGAAAGAAGAAAGAAAGAAAGAAAAACTGTTCAGCACTTAATCTGTTAAAGTACTAAAAATTGGGATTTATCAGCTTCATAATATAGCATTTTACAATATATTCATTAATGGTTTAAACTAGGTAAAATATTCTCTCAGAAATAATGCTAATTCTATTTTTCCTGTTGTTTCATGTGTGTAAAAATCTTTTGATCCTCTTTTAGGCTTGAAAAAAGTAGCATACTATGTATCTACAGAAATATATAGCTCTTTACAAAATGAAACAGTCACTTCAGCCCATGGATTTATGTTTTTAGGATTTGTGATCTGTTTCTGGTAGAAAGTAAGAAAGAATGATAGCGAGAAATGGACTTTGTAGAGTCTTATTCCAAAAGGTATGGAAGGTCTAATACACAGGGATGCAGTGCAAATATTCCTCGTTCTTTTGTTGTTAATTTTTCAATTGGGTAACAATATTTGGAGACCCTGAATGTGGGCATATTTTAAAGATGAGTTTTTCTTGAAGTGAATTTAAATATCAAGTAAAAATACTAAATGCACTGTAATGTGTGTAGAGATTGGCCTTACTCCTTAACCATTGAAGGTATCAAAACAAAATAGAAAATATTTGGCTTCCTGAATGGTATGGCTGCAGTGAACATGCTGAGTTGGCCATGAAGCATAATCCTTTTCTTTTGCAATACCAGAGCAAAACACATAATTTTAAAGGAACGCGTCCTTAGGATAACTTGTTACCTTAAGCGCACATTTGAAATTTTGTTCCAGAAAAGTAACGTCAAAATTTATGGTTTTGAATTTTTACTATCCAAGTGTGAAAGGTCTAGTTGGGACAGAACTGAACATTACATTCCAATTATATTGGTAAATTTGAACAGGACAAATATAAAAGCAGTAGCTTTCAAAAAAAAAAAAAAGCAGTAGCTTTTATGAAGTAACTCATAAAAGAAATATATATGTACATATAGGCATTAAGAATAGGCATTAAAAAAAGACTTCTTCTGGGTTGTGGGATTTTGGATGTATGTATGTATGTGTGCACTTCCTAGTGTATTCCCATTTTTCTGTAATAAATAGGTAATAATGAATAGGAAATACTTTTGTAATCAAGAAAAAAGTTATTTTTAATGAATGGGTAAAGAAAATGTGAGAGAGATCACATGGAATATTATTCAGCCATAAAAAGAAGGAAATCCATTGTGACAACGTGGATGAACCTTAATGGCCTTATACTAAGTGAAATAAGTCAGACAGAAAAAGGCAATATTGTATGACCTCACTCACATGTGGAATCTAAAAAAACCCAACTCCTAGAAACTGAGCAGATTGGTGGTTTCCAGGGGAGGACAGTGGGGAAATGGATGAGGCTGGTTAAATGGTACAGATTTCCAGTTATTAAGATGAATAAGTTCGGGTGATGTAATTTACAGCATGGTGACTATAGTTAACAATACTATTGATATATTGTATATTTTAAGTTGCTAAGAGAATAGATCTTAAAAGTTCTCACCAAATGCCAGTTGTAACTGTGTGAGTCGATGGATGTGTTAACTAACCTTATTGAGGTAATCATTTCACAATATATACTTATATCAAATCATTACATCTGCATCTTAAACTTATACAATGTTATATGTCAACTATATCTCAATAAAGCTGGGGAAAAGTTATTTTTTAAATGGCTTTTGCATATTGATTTATCTCAGAATGAGAAACCTGTTTTTGTTTTCAGTTAAGGAGCAGAAAAACAAGCAGTTTGTGATGTTTATGTTAAATATTTGGCATGATATACTTTTTTGGTATGATTATATGACATCTTTTTTGATGAACGGTATTAAAATCATTTAAATTGTATTTAATGTTTTCAGAGTTAAAATAACTTGAGGACTGAGTTATTTCCTATATTTGGTGGAATGTTTCATATTTTTATATATAAGCTGATGGAGAATTATACTGTTTATAAATATAATAAATAAATTATATTATTTTACTTGTGTATGTGCTCTGCTAGGTTACCATTCATTTCATATTGAAGGTGTTTGTTTTTATTCAACTTCTGAAAAAAAAATGGTCTCATTTAACTTCTTGCAACCCTGAACATTGTTATTATTTCAATATATTTTCTGCATTTGCTTTGTTTATTTATTTATTTATTTATTTTTGGCTGCGTTGGGTCTTCGTTGCTGCGTGCGGGCTTTCTCTAGTTGCCGCGAGCGGGGGCTACTTTTCGTTGTGGTGCGCAGGCTTCTCATTGCGGTGGCTTCTCCTGTTGCGGAGCATGGGCTCTAGGCACGCAGGCTTCAGTAGTTGTGGCATGCAGACTTAGTAGTTGTGGCGCATGGGCTTAGTTGTTCTGCGGCATGTGCGATCTTCCCAGACCAGGGATCAAACCCGTATCCCCTGCATTGGCAAGTGGATTCTTAACCACTGAGCCACCAGGGAAGTCCCTCCACATTTGCTTTTATACTGCTTTCTCGCTCATGATGATACCTACAAAGGTTGCTAGGTTTATAGATTTCTTTTTCTTGTAATTCCATTAGTCATGCTTAATGACTTCTCTGTGTTTATTATGACATTCATTTGGGAATATCTGGTAAAGTAAATCTCTGGTGAAAGACACTTTCTTTTGGGTATATGTCATTGCTAATACAAGAGACTGTGTTTTGCCTTAATTAAATTCAAATTAAATAGTTTCTTTGTAGCTAAATCTAGCTTTAAAAGCATTTTAACATTTTAAGGAGTTTAAGGAAGAAAAATGAAAATAAATTACAAGTTGATGCTTTAGGAGAATTGTGGTACATAGCTCTGTAGGTCTTATTACTTTGCAACAAATAAAATTACAATCTTAAAAAAATATGTATTTTTGATCCCAGCAGAACACCTACATATTTTATGTAAAACTCAACTCAGCAAAAATCTACCTTAACTTCGATTGTGCCTTGTAATTTATTGTAATGGAATTTCCTATAACAGAATTTTATTTTAAGTCAGTTTTGGGAATACTGAAACATAAAAGAGATCATATAGTACCTTTTGGTGTTTTTTAATCCTAAATCCATAAGTAGTTCATTCCAATTCATGAAGATAATAATAATTATTATTTTATTTATTTATTTTTTAAATAGAAGTTTTTATTTTATCTTTTTGGCCGAGCAGCGTGTGGAATCTTAGTTCCCTGACCAGGGATTGAACCCACGCCCCCTGCAGTGGAAGCTCAGAGTCTTAACCATTGGACCACCAAGGAAGTCTGATGATGATTATTTTTTGAAGATAATTATTTTTGTGCATTAAAGATAAAGCTATAAACGTATATTGCCCAATATGCCTTCATAAATAAATCCTGTTGATTTTATTATTCTTTTTTGCTTATCACTTCTTACCTCCTCTGCCTCCTGAAAATGTGATAATCTCATTTAATCCAAAATTATGTTTTCCCTTGGTTTCAGTTCATTTATAGTTGCTGATTTTCCCTGTAATCTCTTTTATCACTGTGATATTATTGTGACCAGTTAGAATAATTCCCTTCTTCCCTTTTGTATCTGAATCATCTTCACCAAGCCATGAGATACTTTAGAAATTATATAAACTGGGACCTCAAATTTAGCATTATATATTTCACAATATGGCATCAGTAAATTACAGAATATTTTAAAATTAATATGTGAAATGATTTATTGCTTTCTTCATTTAGAACTAGTTACTTGATAGTGTTCTATCTAGCCTTTATTTGTTTTTGAGAACTTGGCTGTCCTCACAAAGGTGAGTCTTTTTCTAAGTCCATAAATCTTAAAATTATCTCAGTAAAGGAGCTCAAATGTATGTAAGATTCAAATGACTGTAAAAAATGATTACTTCTCTTAAAAGTTAACATTATAATTTTGTTTGAAGCTCTCTAATTCGCTTTTTGTTTCTTAGCTGCTAGAGGGCTTTTGGGGATTGTGAGCATGTGTGTGTGTGTTTAAAAATACTTCCAAAGTGAGTAAAGAAATTTATTCCAAAATTTTACGGTAATTGGGCTACCAATCAAGGCAAGACTTAGTAAATACTAAGTAAATATTTACTGCTAATGGGCAGTGAGCTAATACGTTTTTTAAGGCAGTTAGACAACAACTTGACCCATTAAATTATATACACCAGTGGTTCTTAACCATTTGTGGACTAAGAGACCTTTTGAGGCACTAATGAAACCATTGACTCTCTTCCCAGTAAAATATGCATGCACATAAAAATCTGCATACATTTCAAGAGGTTCGTGGACTCAGGTTACAAACCTCTACTGTAAACAACCATCTCTCTGTTAACACAGATAATGGAGATGAGGGAGTATGGAGAAGAAGTAACAAATAATTCAAACGTACTGTTAAAACAAACCTCTTATTTTGTTATCTGGGGACTCAGAAGGGGCTTATTTCCCCAGGGAACTAATAAATGCCAATTTACTTCAACATTCTTAAGGTGTGTATTCCATTGTATAACCCTACTGTAATTTAGTTAATCCATTAATAATTGATAGTTGTTTCCAGTTTTTTACTTCTGTAAATAACACGGTAGTACAGATCCTTAGGCTGAGTGGGTTTTTTTCACATTTACCAGACCATCTCCTTAATATTAAGTTGTAGAAGTGGAGTTGCTGAGTCATTTGCATAGATAGTGCCAAACTGCCCTCCAAAAAGCCTATCCCAGTCTGCATGCCCACCAGTAACTAGTGCATGAAGGGAATGGCCATTTTCCCACATCTGCCATTACTAAGTGTTGACAACCTTTCTCTCTTTGCTAGTCTCTCATATTTGTTTGTGTTTCTTTGATTTCTAGCAGTGCTTCACAAGTTCCCTGGCCATTTTGTTTCCTCTTTGTGATTTGCCTCTTTATATAATTGGCCTGTTTTTTTTTTTTTTTTTTTTTTAATTGGCCTGTTTTTTTATTACATATGCTTGAGTTTTCCTCAGAGATCTTTCTGTCTTACATATTACAAGTAATTTTCTCCATTTTTTTTTTGACTTGCAACTTAGTATACTATTTTTTTTGCAGTACAAAAATGTTAAATTCTTACGTAATCTAATTTAATAATCTTTTTTTCTCTGATCTGGCTATTAAGACATACTTACAAAAATCATACCGACCAAAGATGATAAAATTTTCATTTGTATTTTCTTTTAGAATATTTTATGGTTCTTTTTTTTTTTCATTGTCTCTCAATCCATCTAGAATCTGTTACTGTGTAAGAAGTGAGGTGGGAATGTAGCTTTATTAGTTTTCCTGAAAATAACAATATTATTTGTTGATCACTCACTCACTGTGTGCCAGCACTGAGCTAAATGTTTCACAGGTATTAACAGTTTCCACCTAAATCAGTTTCAAGTGACTTCGCCAGTTATCCGGAAAAAATCCACCACTTCCCACCAGCTCCCTCTTTTCCCCATTGATAGGAAAATCCATCTTAATGTATACCAAGTCCTCATATATGTTCAGATCTGCTTCTTCTCTGTCCGTTTCCATAGATCAGTATGGCTCTGAATACACCACATTGTTTATTTGGATCACTAAAACTTTTTCAGAGAATAAATCAGAGAGGTCAGACTTCACATGGACTTCCTTTGAAATACGCACTGGGATAGGATCTTAATATGACTCAAAATGAATTTCACATTCTTTGAACAGATGGTGGATAATCATGGGTAGTTACATTAAAGAATCACTAGATTTAATCTTCTTAAACATACCTTTCTATAGAGATTATGTGACAGAATAGTAATTTTTAAAAACAATAAGCTGTACGCTTTCAACTCAAATAGTGTAATTTCATTCTGACGTTTCAGTAAGTGTAGTAAAACTATATATTTTAAGTTTTTTAATTTAAAAGCTTAGAATTGCTTTCAATATTTTTTCTTCTAAGCAAAGCATAGAAGGAAAGTTACAATTGTTACAGATAAGACACATATGAACTAGAATACTGTAAGAGTTTTATAGGAATATGTGAAATCTTTTATGTTATAGACAAGCAGCTTGTCCAGTATAAATATAAATGTAATTTTCTAGAAGTAACCTTTAAAAAAGGTAAAAAGAAACAGGTGAAAGCAATTTTAATAACATATTTTCTTTAACCCAGTATATCCAAAGTATTACCATTTCAACATGTAATCAATATATAAACTTAGGAAACATTTTACATTCCTTTTTTGCTGCTGAGTCTTCAAAATCTGGTGTGTGTTTTACGCACACAGCATATCTCAATTTAGATGCAAAATTTTTACCAGAAATACATGAAGTGTTCAGTTTTCATAAAACTTTTAGTTGATAAAGTAGATTCACATACCCAGGTTGTTCCAACGTAGTTGAAAGTTTTCCAATAACCAAATTGAGCATCATCAATTTTAAGTTTACATTTAAGTTGATTAAAATGAAATAAAAATTTAGTTTCTCAGTCACACTAGCCCCATTTCAAGTGCCCAGTAATAGCACGTGTGGCTTATAGCTATCCTATTGGACAGTGCAGTTACAGGGCTTCTAAAGAAGTAAAATAAAATACAGGCTGTCTCCTACTTTTAACATCTGGTTTACATATAGCTCAAACACAGGTAGGATCTCTTGCCCTCTGGGAACTGCTCTACAAGGGATCAGAAGCTTTTCTTACCTGAAAGAAGATGATACCCCTAAAGCTTCCCACCAGACCCCACTCCCAAAATGCACACAGATGTACACAGACTCCTTTTTTTTTTGGAAACTGCTGCACTGAGGCCGGTTGAAGCATTATCCACATCCTTGGAGGCCCTTTCTTTCGTTGGGAGTAGAAGAGCTGTTAGTGCTTTGTAGGAGCTGGGATGGGCAGGAGTAGAGGGATTACTTTGTTACTAATGGTATCCCTGACTAGACATTCTAACTTCTTTTCCTTCAGAAACAAAATTATAAAGGGTCATTAGGTTTTGTAGGATTGTAGATCAACTGGGGTTTGGGGGCTTACGTAGGAATTTTTCATCTCTTTATAACTTTGTTTCTGTGGGACAGTGTTTTGTGTTCCAAACAACAAATATGCAAATGCATTTTGGATTATGATTCCATTTGTAAGGTGACCAGGAAGAAGGTGTGGGGAAGAGGTTGGCAGTTGCCTTATTACAGAAGGTGCAGGCGTCTGAGTATTGAACTTGGATGCATCGGCCTAAATTGTCTCTTGTCACCTATACGACCTTGCTTACTCCTCTGGAACTAAAACAACCCATAGTGTTTTAGGTATAACTGAACTATCAAAACTGCTTTTAGGCAGAGTTTTTTGTTACTTTGTTTTTTTTTTGGGGGGGGGGGGTGTATGTTGTTTCTGAAACTGAGTTTGCCTGTAAAAGAATCATATTCGTCTTTTGGTCTTAGCTACTATTCATTTTCATGTTGTACATAAAGTTGATGCTTGAAATTTGAGATCTAGTTACAGATGAAATTTTTCCTTTCAAAAGAGATTTCCCCCCTAATGTTAGTTTAATCTTAGGAGATACTTTACGGAGGGGAGTAATATTTAGTTATCATCGTGGGGCGATGGTAACTCCACCTTTATGTGGAAGACTGAACCAACAGCTTCAGAAGGCCAACTCAACCCTCTGATCGTCAGGCCTTCCTACTTAGTTTATCTTTTTTTTTAAATTTATTTATTTGGCTGTGCCGGGTCTTAGTTGCGGCATACAAGATCTTCGTTGCTGCATGCGTGATATTTTTAGTTGCAGCATGCAGGCTCCTTTAGTTGTGGCATGCAGGGATCTTTAGTTGCGGCATGTGGGATCTAGTTCCCTGACCAGGGATTGAACCGGGGCCCCCTGCATTGGGAGCGCGGAGTCTTAATCATTGGACCACCATAAACTACTTAGTTTATCTTAAATGTCTTTTTAGATCCCTGGTTCTAGAAGGAACCTTTGAAGAAATGGATAGAACTTCTATGCTGCTTTGAATATTGGCAGACTCTAAGCCAAATGCAGTTGGCTTTTTAATGTTAAATAAAGCACTTAGTAGCTTTTACTCCCAGGTAGCCTTTAGGAGCCCCTTTGTTTTATTTTATTTATTTAATTATTATTTTTTTGTGTGGTATGCGGGCCTCTCACTGTTGTGGCCTCTCCCGTTGCGGAGCACAGGCTCTGGACGCGCAGGCTCAGCGGCCATGGCTCACGGGCCCAGCCGCTCCGCGGCATGTGGGATCTTCCTAGACCGGGGCACGAACCTGTGTCCCCTGCATCGGAAGGCGGACTCTCAACCACTGCGCCACCAGGGAAGCCCTGCCCCTTTATTTTAATATGGTGTCCAAAGTAGGTTAATTGTAACTTAACACATCCTGGTATAGTTTACTGATTGTAAATTACTCCTCAATAAAATTGAGAATTATTTCCATAAAGGAAAAGTTCCTTTTTTCTCAAATATATTATGACAGCCTATTTTAGAATATTTAAAATATTTCCTTAAAGGTGAAAATTTAAGAGCGTATATAAAAACCATTGTGCTCCAAGGGGAAATCTGACTCTTTTGTCTTAAAATTCATTATATTCATTACATTAAACAAAAGATTGTTGTGTTGAGTTGAGAAACAGTCAAGTATTTCAAAATATTTTTGTTATACGTAGGTTTTCACTGTGATGTATTTATTTTAGTGGAATTTGACATATATTTTATTCCATGGGCAAAAGAAGAAACTAACTAAACATTTGCAAGCCATCTGCCACCTTGTGCTGCTATGCATTGGTGGGGAAAAACCTGAGTCCTATTATGAATTTTAAACTCTGTGCTCTATATTTTTAGTACCTTGTGGAAATTGAATCTGCAAATCATCTCTGAGAGATAAATGATTTGATTTGATTGTGACAAGCATGAAAGTTATCCTCTATATAAAACTATGTCTCCTGGGGAAAAGCTGGGCTAATACCGCACTGAAATGACCTTAACGGTGGAATCCTTGATTAGACCTGCATTGTTTTGCACGTACTATAGCTCCATAAAGATGATCGACGTCCATCAGGGATGAACAGATGTCCTGGCTTTATCAGAAATTGCTTTCACATTGCCAAGCCTTTCACAAAAGCCAGTCATCACCCTTGTTAGTCTGATTTTGTTGAGATGCTTTTAAAACTTTTTTCCAAATATTGGTTTGAATGCACAGACTTTGCTGTTTACTACTTGTAAGATTCTATGTTAGTCAGGTACGGTGTCCTTCTCCCCTAACAGGGAAAAAAAAAATTAAAAGCAAAAATAGAAAGTATAGCATAGTCTGTATTTACTTAAACTTTAAAGTATTTCATATCAGGTACTCGCATCTAAGTTCCAGAAAAGGCACATCTGTTTTGTTCACTGCTATATCCTCAGGAGCTAGAACAGAACCAGGCATATAACAGGTCCTCGACAAGTATTTGTTAAATAAATATGTATAGTTTCTATGAGTGGGTCGATGCACTTACTTTTGTTTATGGCAGGAAGATCCTCATCTCCGATAATAAAGATTGATTGATGTTGAAGGTACCTTAATTCCATCTGTTCCCCTTTAATCTTAACATAGAGGGTGTCTCCAGAGACCACTTCAACCCTCAGTAGGGCTGAAAGTCTACCTTTTACTGTGGAAGAAAGAAAAGAGAGAGGAAAACCAATTCTCTTTATTTCCTTTGGATTTTGGAGTTAAGGATGGAAGAAATTTGAGTTTACTAGGCAGGAACTGGCCTTTTTTCCCCATTTAAAAAAATTGTGTTTGTGTTACCATCTTAACCATTTTAAAGTGTACAGTTCGGTGACATTACTTAATGTCATCCCACATCGAAATGGTACCTGTTAAACAATAACCCCCCATCCCCACTCTTCCCCAGACTCTGGTTACCACCATTCTACTTTCTCTCTCTATAAGTGTGACTACTCTAGGTACTTCATATAAGTGGAATCATATAATATTTGGCCCTTTGTTTCTGGCTTATTCTTTTTTTTTAAATGTTATTATTATTTATTTTATTTATTTATCTTTGGCTACGTTGGGTCTTTGTTGCCGCGCTCGGGCTTTCTCTAGTTGCGGCGAGCGGGGACCACTCCTCGTTGCGGTCGCGGGTCTCTCATTGCAGTGGCCTCTCCTGTTGCAACACTAGGCGCCCAGGCTTCAGGAGATGTGGCTCACGTCTCCGGAGCACAGGCTCAGTAGCTGTGGCTCACGGGCCCAGCTGGCTGCTCTGCGGCAGACGGACTCTCAACTGCTGCGCCACCAGGGAAGCCCCTTTTTTTTTTTTTTTTTAATATGGCCCCTTTGCTTGGAGACTTGGCAATTTTTCTTTCCCCCATTTTTTAAAGTTTTTCCTTTTGTACCTAGATCTAGCAAGTGATGCATACACAGTAAGTGTCCAAAGACAAGTTAATTCAGCAGCTTGTTGCATGCCACTAGGGGGTTATTAAAGCTTTGAAAATGTGATTCCTAATCTGTATGTCTGTAGGCTTATCTCCTCCAAGTCTTGCTGATAAACCTGCACTGACAATAATATCAGAGATTAGTCTTTCTCCGTGTTTCATAAAGCAAATTGTTCTCCTTCTTATAGCCTGATTATGAACTGGAAAATTACTGGCACGTTGTTGTAATTGTTTATACAGGCATGAAGACAAACTCTACACAAGGACAATAGCTACATGAAAGGTTTTGATTGCAGCTTCATTAGGAAATTACATGCTCCTACTCATTTCTTTTCTCTCTTTTTCTATTCTCATTATATCTTCCTCCCTCCCTCTCTCCATCCCTTTCCTTCCCTTTTAGTCTGTCATCCCTCCTTCCATCTCTTTCTTCCTTTCTTTTTTCTTTCTTTTTCATTCTCATTTTCCTGAGTAGTTGCTACAGAGACAACCTGAACCTAGGGTCCAAATATAATTAAAATAATTGTAGCTCTCTATCAGTCTACTTGGAGGGACGGGGAAAAAGAGAGTACGAGAACTAAATATCTTTTTTTAAAGATTGGAAACTAACTTGTTGAGGAAAAAGAAATATGCTGGGAGATCTAATTGGTAAAGAAGCAAAGAGGAAGAGAGAGGGAGCATCTTGAAGGATGATTTAAAAAGTAACCTGTGCAATTGAAATTTCAAGCAGAATCGTAATCCATGGACTATTTTAGAGCCTCTTACACAAAACATTGAACATGAGCTTGGTTCTCCCACTGTATCCCCTGCTGATTTGCACTGGGCAGATCATTTCTGCCTTCCCTGATTCCATTTCTCAACCTGTAAAATGGAGGGTCAACAATTAGGTTCAGAATCATAAGACTTTGAGTCAAAGCCATGAGAACACGAAAGGTAATTTTTTTTTTTTGCCATACGCGGGCCTCTCACTGTTGTGACCTCTCCCGTTGCGGAGCACAGGCTCCGGACGCACAGGCTCAGCGACCATGGCTCACGGGCGCAGCCGCTCCGCGGCATGTGGGATCTTCCCAGACCGGGGCACGAACCCGTGTCCCCTGCATGGGCAGGCGGACTCTCAACCACTGCGCCACCAGGGAAGCCCCACGAAAGGTACTTTCTAAATTCAGTTTTTATGATGTCTACAAATGCAGGTGTTAGTATGCCAGAGACAGAAGTTTTGGGGGTTTTTTTGGTAAATTTTTTTAAAACATCTTTATTGGAGTATAATTGCTTTACAATGGTGTGTTAGTTTCTGCTGTATAACAAAGTGAATCAGCTATATGCACACGTATATCCCCATATCCCCTCCCTCTTGCGTCTCCCTCCCACCCTCCTTATCCCTCCCACCCTTTTAGGTGGTCGCAAAGCACCGAGCTGCTCTCCCTGTGCTGTGCGGCTGCTTCCCACTAGCTGTCTATTTTACATTTGGTAGTGTACATATGTCAGTGCCACTCTCTCACTTCGTCCCAGCTTACCTTTCCCCCTCCCCGTGTCCTCAAGTCCATTCTCTATGTCTGCGTCTTTATTCCTGTCCTGCCCCTAGGTTCATCAGAACCTTTTTCTTTTTTTTTAGATTCCATATACATGTGTTAGCATACGGTATTTGTCTTTCTCTTTCTGACTTACTTCATTCTGTATGACAGACTCTAGGTCCATCCACCTCACTACAAATAACTCAATTTCATTTCTTTTTATGGCTGAGTAATATTCCATTGTATATATGTGCCACATCTTCTTTATCCATTCATCTATCGATGGACACTTAGGTTGCTTCCATGTCCTGGCTATTGTAAATAGTGCTGCAGTGAACATTGTGGTACATGACTCTTTCTGAATTATGGTTTTCTCAGGGTATATGCCCAGTAGTGGGATCGCTGGGTCGTATGGAAGTTCTATTTTGAGTTTTTTAAGGAACCTCCATACTGTTCTCCATAGTGGCTGTATCAGCTTACATTCCCACCAACAGTGCAAGAGGGTTCCCTTTTCTCCACACCCTCTCCAGCATTTATTGTTTGCAAATTTTTTTGGTGATGGCCATTCTGACTGGTGTGAAGTGATACCTCATTGTAGTTTTGATTTGCATTTCTCTAATGATTAGTGATGTTGAGCATCCTTTCGTGTGTTTGTTGGCAATCTGTATATCTTCTTTGGAGAAATGTCTATTTAGGTCTTCTACCCATTTTTGGATTGGGTTGTTTGTTTTTTTGATATTGAGCTTCATGAGCTGCTTGTATATTTTGGAGATTAATCTTTTGTCAGTTGCTTCGTTTGCAAATATTTTCTCCCACCCTGAGGGTTGTCTTATGAGACAGAAGTACTGACACTGAAAAATTATCCAAAGCCAGGATTGGCTCCTGTTGGAGAGGTGGAAATGGTTGTGATGGAATTCAAGTAACCTCAGGACCCTGGGGTTTCTGAATTTCAGAACATTAGGAGAATCTTCCAGTCCTTCCTGCTTAAATATGAATGGACGTAGATTGCCATTACTGCCTTGCCCCACTTCTCCTAGATTTAGATCACCGGTATTTATAAAGCTTACCAGTCACGAATAGATTCTTGCATTTCCCATTCCTTGCCATAGGGTCCTCTTTCAGTTCCATATGCTTTTATTGGCACTTACTTTGATTTTCTTTACAGCAGCAGCTGCTAATTAGTGACAGCTTTCGAGTGAGCAGCTTGTCATTTTTGGCAGGGGTAGGGGCCATCCATAGCAACTCAAGGCTATATTTTCATTTGCTAAATTTACTTTGCTACATGGAAATACATCTTGAATTAAAAAATAGTCTGTAGTCAAAGGTGGTTATATTTGCTGAAATGTCTTCTTGAGTTGGCATTTGGTCCTGTAGTTGAAGAACTCTCAGGAGATAAAACATAGGTTCAGTGTCTATCAGACCGATGCAATTAGTCCTGAGTCATCCTTCTAACGTTAATCAACATTCTGGATGTAGAAACTCATCATCTTGTTTTGGCACAATAGTAAATCACTCTGGATTGTATTTGGTCGTATGCATGGTAACCGAAGGAGTGAATTGTTGGTATACGTTGTGCTTCCCGTGTATACTCAGCTTCT
This sequence comes from Phocoena phocoena, assembly GCF_963924675.1. Classification (NCBI taxonomy): domain Eukaryota; kingdom Metazoa; phylum Chordata; class Mammalia; order Artiodactyla; family Phocoenidae; genus Phocoena; species Phocoena phocoena. Next base: position 19,402,335 of record NC_089237.1, read on the forward strand.
TTCTTGAGACATAATTAAGGGAAAGAAACAGTTTAGTTTGCATAAAGATGCTTTCTTTGGAATTTCAGCTCATATCAGCATCATCACATGTCATGTAATTCTCCTCTTTGAAATTGCTGCAAGGAGGTGTCAGCTCTGTTTTACAAACTTGTCACGATGTTTATGGAGCGGTACAGCTTGCAATTTGTATTTACCTTGATTAGCACCAATGATGAGTCAAAACCTCCGTCACAGTTTCTATAAAGTGTGATTCAGTACCATTATTCCTGTAATAAGGATTCAAGTTAATGACCTCCGCGGTGTTAAAAATAACATGTTGAAGGAAATAACTGACCTACCATTCATTTCCCCCAATTTAGGTTCTTTCTGTAACATGGAGGTCTACCAAAATTATATTTAATTTAACACACAGTTATTGACTAGCTACCATGTACCTATGCCGAGGAAATCAAAATGAACGAGACATGGTTCCTTCCCTGGTATAACTTCTAGTCTAGTAGTTGAGCAGCAGCTAAATCAGAAATGCTTTGGTTCTTACGCCCAGAATGGAGGATAAATTCTAATTCTAGAGAGGTAAAGAATTCCATCTTTTTAAAAATTGGATGATCAAGATGATAAAAGACATAGATACAGGTATTGTGTTGATGTGTTTTTTTTAGCTAAATGTTTTAAAGATTGTATGAGGCACCTTTCGTAGGAGCACGGAATTGCCAGGTGTCCCTGCCCCAGATTTCCCCAAGACATATTGGACAACACTTAAATTCAGACGTCGTCTTCCCCATCAGAGTACCTCTCAGTGGCATGGCTCGGTAAACCCAAATGATCTCCTAACAGTCAACTAATATTTAATGGGCACTGTGCACAGTACCGTAGTTATTTCTACGTTTGTCATATTAGTGTTAGTCAGTTATCACAGGAATTTATCATTTACATCTTCTCTCTAGCTTTATAATCACATCAGCATCAGGTAGCTTGATGTTTAGTTATTGGTATCATGTGAACAGTTATCAAGATAACTGACTTCAGTATCTTTTACTATCCTATCTTACCCACTAGAATAGTTCACAAGTTGTTTTCACATTTGTATTAGTGATATGGTCCCTTTAATGAGAAATGTTTTCTGCCAGCAGAAAACCTGAGTTTAGAATGATCTCTGATAAATATTGGTGATAGGTAATAATGTATCTAATGGAAACCCAATAAGGAATTTGGGAACAAATATAACAAACGTAACCACTCCCTTCTCATAGGAAGTGTCACAGTGTTAATTCTGAACCCAAGTGGTCAGGATCTAGGTTTGGGCCTCACTGGAAAATCACCGACCCCCAGAATGATTCTCGTTTTTCTCCTCCCACTCCCTTTTATAATCTAAAGCTTTTAGCTGATTTCTGATTGACTGAGAAGAGTGAAGGTGAATCACCAAACCCCTAATATGGCTTCCTTTGGTTGTGTTTGAAGGTTTGTCATCTTGATGTGCTCTGACCTTTAGGGAAGGGTGTCCCATTTAAAACACTTTTGGATTGTCAAATAATTTTTGGTATCAGTGAGTTGCACTTTGTTAACTTACTTTGTAGCTTTTATTATAAAGCAGTCTTAAAACCACAGGTATCATGGTCAGGAAAAACTCATTTGGTTAGGTGAGGTTTTTAATAAATAAAGCACAGGGGTTGAGAGTATGAGCGCTGGAAATGGGCAGCCTGGCGCTAATCCCAGCTCCTTCACTTACTTGCCACAGGACTTTGGGCAAATTTTCTAACTCTTAAGCCTGCTTCCTCTTATATAGAATGGGGATAATAATCCTACTGCCTCATAGGGTTGTCATGAGGATTAAATGAGGGTACATATAACATGCAGGCAACAGTCCACGACGTAGTAAGAGTTCCTTGAATGTTTATTGTTAGTACTGTTACTCTTGTCGCTATTACTACTGCTGCTAGTACTCCCTTTTTCTCCTTTCCCACGCTAATGCCTTTGCTGTTATTTAACATTTGGCGATTAAGCGTAGGAAAGGCTTAGAAATTTAATAGTTTGTTTTGTTTCCAACATGAAACAGTTTCTGGTGTGGGTAGCAGCAGTTAATTTAGCGTATACAACAAACTAATAAGTTTTTCCTTGAAACCCAAACTGTCTTCATTTCAAAGGAGGTATTCTCAGAGTGGGGTTACATACCCTCCATCATCAAAGCCTAGAATCTTTACAAGACTTTGTCTCACAAAAAGCTTTGTGTCTCTGTTGCCACCACAACCTGAAACTAACGAGTTAGAAACCACATAGAGCCCTATGACATGCTTGTAGGAGCCCTTCTGAAGGAGCCATCACATTTTCTTGTAAGTTGCACGTAGATAGCTAAGCCAGGAACCCATCTGGTTGAGGAAACAAAAAGTTTTTGTTTTTCCTTCCCTCTCCACTTTTAAACTCAAAAGATCTAATTTTGTTGTCTCTGGGAAGATTAAATGCATAGATGCTCACTTAATTTAAAGAAGTCTACGTGAGAATGCGGTGTTGTTTCTTTGGGGGTTAGGGGTCTTCAATATTGTTCCACAGCTATTCAGGGTTACTACCTAAAGAAGATTTAAAATCATATTTTCTGTCTTCTTGCCCTTTTTGTTATAAGTTGTACAGTCTTTAAACCATGTCTAATCTAAGAAAATATATATCCCCTGTATATGTGCTTTTACTGATTGTCAGTATTGAACCTGGCCAGTGCCTTAGCATGTTGGACAGGTGATTTGACTTTAGTTTGAGAAGAAGAAAGCTAAAGATTTATTTTTATATCAGTCAACTAGGGACCTTATATGTTGCCGTGTTTATTATAGCCAAAATGCCACTTTATTTTTAGGTGGAGACTTCTGGAGCAGTAGTATAAAGGCTAGGATGGTTCCAATCCTGTACTTTTCCGCATGTTTAAGTCCGCATTAAATCCGGTAGTTCTTAAGAGTTCCACTGCTGTTTAAAGAGTGTAGCTCCATGTGATCTTATTGTCTTTAATTTAGTCAAGTGAGACACTACATTACACAGGTTCTGGGTCTCACATTTGCTTTGTTTTTCTTTGGAGCTTTACTGGAAACCGAATGCTATTGCGTTCTAGCTACAGAAGCAGGAGGGGAAGTTGGCAAGAATTAACTGCTTTCTGTTTGGTCTGTCTGTGGCAGCTGACCTTTTGGAAGGAAATCGCTGCTCTTTGCTTCTTCCTGTAACAGTGCAGCCTGTGAAAGAACGTATACACAGAAGGGTTCTCTCGTTATCCTGGCTGGTGTCTTGGGGCATAAGCTGTTAGTTAAGAGGTGGGAGTCTTTCAGTGCAGCGTGTTGTAGGAACATGTACTCAAGTTCACGGAGCTAAGTTGTGTGTAGATATCCCAGTAGATAGATAGTGAGAGAGTATCTGTTTCCAGAAAAAGTAGTTTGTTTTAGCAAAACTAATTGTATTTTCTTGCCAAGTCCCAGTGTCAATGCTATGGACAATTACTTTGTGTGCAATTTTAATTAATCTTAATGTTGAATGTCCTAATATCAGTATTATTTCTTTTACTAGATCACCTTTTTTTTCCTGAGAGGCCATTTTTATTTTCCAAGACATGAGCTCTTATTTAAGTGTCATTTCATCTCAGAATTAGAATTAACTTCTTACCACACCTGCTACCCATTGTTGGACCCACCTGTTCTGCAGGAGTTGTTTTACTTAGATAGAGTGAGTATTATACCACACACATTGGCATTTTCTTCAGAAAGCTACAGTTGGGCTTCCAAATTGGAATATCATCCAGTGAGCAGGCAAAGGAACTAGCTGATGAGCCATTTCTCTCTTAAAAGAAAAGATCTTAGTCTTCCGTTATTTTAACCAAAACGTATTTAGGTTTATTTTGTTTTTCAAAAGGACTTATATTCAAGTAAGTGTCTGTAAGCAACAGTGAAGTTGATTATGATTATTGGTGAACGCAGAGAACACAGCTACCTGAAAAGGGGGCAAAATACCGTATTCTTCTGCATTTAGTTTGAGTTCAGTTTATAGACATGCTTTTCCAATGTATTATTGGTCTCTTTCCTAGATTTACTGTTAATAGTAAAGATTGTTGGGTGAGCGTTAGCGTTGATGTACATAAAATGTGTAGAGAGTAACCTTGGGAGAATTATCTAAAGTCTTCCCTTAGCAAGGTGGCCCTGTAGTGCTTCTTTTCTGTTCTTGGAACCTGGCCTGATTTGTTCAACCTTCCTGAGAGTACAAACCTTGCTTTGGCTTTAGGTATAGGTTCTGGCACAAAATAAGTTGATATCAACAAAACAGGAAGATTTCCCCCCAGTTCTGTTGGCCTTTGAGTAGGAGCAAAGTTAAGAACGGATGGCTAAGGCTTTCTGGGAGCTGATTTTGTAACCGTATCCTTCTAGAGGTCTTGAATTGTTACCCTTGAACGATCAAGGACCTTCACCCGGGCCAGTTGTGTCCAGGTGTGTCATTAGGGGTAAGGGAAATACAGTTTTTAAAAAGGAATTCTTTAAAAAATAAATAAATAAAATAAAAATTAAAAGGAATCCCTGCACTGCTGGGAGTGGTTTTCTGTGTATTTCATTCTATTTACTATCGGAACAAATTTGCAGGGACCGTTGCTTAGTCATGTCAAAGATGAAAAAGAGCCAGACATGAATCTAATCAGTATGTATTATTTCTTGCCTGGAAATATGACTTTCTCAAATATTCTTTTTTGTCTTTTCTATTTTCCATGTTTTTTTCAGAAATCACAAGAAAACCTCCTAGATTCAAACTCTACTCCCTCTGAGATCACTCATCTTCAACCTAGTCTAAGTTCTAGCTTACCCTTTTTTAATTTTTGGTGTTCTGAACTTTTTGGTATGAATATTTTCAAACACTCACAAAATAAGAATAGTGTATAATGAATTTCCATAGATTCATCACTCAAGTTCAAAAATTACCAAAATTTTGTTAATCCTTTTTTATGTACTCCACCTAATAAACACCTTTTTGTTTCTTCTGGACTTCAAAAAAATACTTCAAAATATATTTTTGTGCCACTTACTTTTATATTACTTCTAAAAGAAGGGTTTATTAAACAAAAAAATAATATGAACAGTTATTGAGTGCAAGACATTGTAAAGGATTTAAATAAAATATAAATAGATGTCAAAATTACAGATTAAGGGGCTTCCCTGGTGGCGCAGTGGTTGAGAGTCCGCCTGCCGATGGAGGGGATACGGGTTCGTGCCCCGGTCCGGGAGGAGCGGCTAGGCCCGTGAGCCATGGCTGCCGAGCCTGTGCTCCGCAACGGGAGAGGCCACAACAGTGAGAGGCCCGCGTACCATAAAAAAAATTACAGATTAAGCTTAGCTGTTAATAGTCTTGAACCACTACTTGAAAACACATTGTTCTTATGTTCTTGAAGGTGATAGAATTGCATTTCTTTCTTTTTTTTTAAACATTTATAGTTTCTTTTATTTGTTTATTTATTTTGGCTGCGCCAGGTCTTAGTTACAGCGCGCAGGATCTTTGTTGCCGGGTGTTTAGTTGCGGCATGCGGGATCTTTAGTTGTAGCATGCATGTGGGATCTAGTTCCCCGACGAGGGATCAAACCCGGGCCCTCTGCACTGGGAGTGCAGAGTCTTGCCCACTGGACCACCAGGGAAGTCCCGAATTGAATTTCTTTTTTAAGAAATGTATAAATATCTCATGCGCTGCTTAAATCAAGACTACCTAATTTGTGCCATAAGCTGGATACTGTCATGATGGGAAATATTTCTTCCTATGTCTTTTGCATGTCCCTTTATGCTTTATTCCTGTGGAATAGTGAGCAGTGCCAATTGCCCATGATTATTAAATTTATATTTCAGGTTTTACATTTTAAACAAAATGTAATAAATCAAAAAACTGTACAAAAAATTGTACCAGAACTCCTCCATCTAAATGTAACAGCTGTTTATAGTTCTCTCTGACCTTTCTCTGGTATGTGTCCTCTAGCATACGTACTGTGTACACTTTTCATTTAATATTCCTTTTTTATACTTTTGGAAAATATCTATGGCCTTATATTTCAACATAGCCTTTATACTTCATTTAATTATTGCACAGTATTCCATCAGATTAATATGTTATAGTTTAACCAGTCTTTTATTTTGGACATTTAGGTTCTTTCTAGTTTCTCATTATTGTGTTTAATACTGTCTAACTGTTGTCCCTAGGAGTTGGCCTAGTGCTAGGTGCTCTTCAAAGCAAATTTTGCTAAGTGGAAATTTAATAGTATAATTCTCAGTGATTAGAGGGAGGCTGTGAACTCTAATGAGGAAAATAATAGGAACGTGTGTAGATTTATTAATAAATTGCCTTTTAAACAAAACTTCAGAAGGGAAGGGATTATCTTTCATCTAAATGGTACAGAAACTCAGTATATTGTAATAGCTGAGGAATTTCTATTTCCTGAACTGTGGGATTCGATCTTTTTGAGAGACACAGTCTAAGATGAGTTGGTCTTAACAGTATAAATGGGTACAGATATAAACCTTCATTAGAGGGACTTCCCTGGCGGTCCAGTGGTTAAGACTCCGCGTGTCCACTGCAGGGAACTCGGATTCGATCCCTGGTCAAGGAATTAAGATGCTGCATGCCGCGAGGCACGGCCTGAAAAATAAAAAAATTTCAAAAAGTAGAAAATAAAAACCCTTCATTCGAAATTCTGAGGCTGACATGGGGCTCCATGGCAGCCTCAGATCATTTCTTACTTTTCTGTAATGCAGATGGTCATTGTTTGTGGGCTACAGTAAATGTTTTTCATTCTCTGAAAAATGTTATTGATGTAGCTTCTTCCCAAGTGGGTAGTTCAAGTTGCTTAATAGATTTCAACACAGAGATAATGATAATGCACACGCATTCGAGCTGCGGGCCAGTATGTCATGAGGGAGCCCTTCCCCTTCCCCCTCTCCCTCTCCCTCTCCCTCTCCCTTCCTTTTTCCCGAAGTAATATGTAATGATTTTGCTGTGATGTAAAGATTTATGACTGATAGTCTGCCCAGAATATTATCATCTCTATGTTGCCTGGCAAATTTTTCCTTGCTTGTTTCTTTGTGAGCCAAATACTTGTATTCTTTCTGTTCGCTTCCCATCTGTTTAATAATCTGACTTTATTAGAGAATTGCCTTCCTGATGGCTTATAAAGTAGTGTTTAGGAATTTTTTTTTAAAGAGCAGATGGCTCCGGTGTTGACCTACTTCTAGATGGGATACTTTTACTCTAACCTTACTTGATGTTAGGCCAATTTTAATATGAGCAGAATCTGAATCCTTTATTGCTACTATTTAATACGTTTCTGTCCCTCCAAGTTCCTACTGCTAGGTAATCACCACCACTGAAGAGATGTATTGACAGTAAAGCAGAAAACACAACCAGAGAACTTGCTTCTTTTATTCCATCCAAAGTCCTTTAGTCATTAAATGGTGCTGATAGGATTAACAGTTTTGAATCCTGGTTCCTTGCCAGATGAGATTTCTTTTCAGATCAGACGCATTGTTTGCACATCTTCTGTTTCATCTGCCAACTAGCCCAAGCCTTTGCCCAAATCAGAGCCCCGCAATATTAGGTTTCTGATTCTAATTTCGTATTCATTTTCTTTCTTTAAGTTATGAAATATAACAAACATGCAGAAAAGTACAAAACATAATATGACAAACTACCACCACAAGTCCTCAAGACAAAGGCAGCGTGGTGCAGTGTAGAGTACAGACTGGGGCCAGGGTGCCCAGATCCAGGCCAGATGGTACCCCTCAGCAGTGTGGGACCTGGCAGAAATATCTTACCCCCCAAAGAAACCCATACCCATTAAAAGTCACTGCCCATCCCCTAGCCCTTGGCAGCCACCTGTCTGCTTTGTTTCTGTGGGTTTGCCTATGCCTATTCTGGGCATTTCCTATAAATGGAATTTACAATATGTGGCCTTTTATATCTGGCTTCTTTCACTTAGCATCATGTTTTCAAGGTTTACCCATATTGTAGCATGCATCAGTACTTCATGCCTTTTTTATGGCAAAATAATATTCCATTTAATCTATTTTATTTTTCCATTCATGTCCATATTATCCATTCATCTGTTGTTGGACATTTGGGTTGTTTCTACCTTTTGGCTATTATGAATAATACTGCTATGAACATTTGTGTACAGGTTTTTGTGGACATATATTTTCAATTCTCTTAAGCATATACCTAGGCATGGAACTGTTGGATCATATAGTAACTCCATGTTTAACCTTTTGAAGAACCTTCAGATGGTTTTCCAAAATTGTTACACCACTTTACAATCCTGTTTAATTTGCTGAGCCTCAATTTCCTCATCTGTAAAGTGGGAATAATAATAGAGCTACCTCATAGGGTTTTTGTGAGGGTTAAATGGTAGACTCATAAAAGTACTCATTGTTATAAAATAATATAGGAAGTGTTCAGTAAATGATAAATCTGGATGGTGGATACTAACTCTAATAAATGTTATTTTAAATCAGTTTTCATTCTTATTTCTGGAATTTATTAGATGAATCAAAATATTTGTTGCTAATAATTCATACTTTAATTAGTTGGAGTCAGGTGCATCCTTGGAAAGAATAGGAAAAGGCTTAGCTCCTGGCTGCCAGAAGAGCACATCAGAATGGATGTTTTTTTTTTTGAGTTTAGTATACTTATGGCAGCCTTGCTCTCCTTACACCACCCTTCACAATTCTTAATTCCCTCATTCAGAGGTGAGGGAACAGTCTTCCCAGTGCCTTTCCACCAGCCTCCATCAGGTCTCACCTGTGGGAGTCCTGGTGCCAGTGAAATTGATTAAGAAATGGGAATACCAGCTTTTAACAGGAAGGTAAAGTTTATGTGCAGGATATTGGTTAAGGAGAAAGATAGCAAGAGCTCTTTGTGGAACCTTGACTTTGGGAAGGTACTTAACTGAAGTGAGTTAAAATTGGAGGTGGGGAGAAGGAAGCCACCTTTGTAGGTTTCAGGTTGTAAAAGTTAGGGAATTTCCTGGTGGTCCGGTGGTTAGAACTCTGCACTCTAACTGCTGAGGGCCCGGCGTTCAGTCCCTGGTTGGGGAACTAAGATCCCACAAGCTGCACTGTGTGGCCAAAAAAATTTTTTTAATAAAAAAAATATATATATAATTTTTATCAGCATAGAAATTTATTTGAATTCAAAATAATATGGTTATATTTAGGATAATATAATAATTATCTAAAGCACGTATCATCGTAGGCTCTGAAACAGTTCTAAAGATGTCATTCTTTTGAAGTCAAAAAATATGTAGTAAGAATGTACAAGGAAGCAAAAATATAAAAAATAAGTTTGCCGAGTATTGGGAGTTGTTGCAAGAGGGGCACACCAAGGTAATGTAACAGAGTCCAAATCACACAGCAGGCAGCAAGGAGTTCTCTTGCTTTATCAAGTTCTGGAAAATAAACCGGTAACCTCAGAATGCAAGAATACCACCACTGGGTTAACAGGACAAACTTTCTGAGGGACACAGGGAGTAATTCACTGTACTTCCCCTTTCTCGAACTCCTTTCCTCACACCGATTTCTTTTCTTTCCTCCAGGAGAGGTTTTATCCTGTGGAAAAAAATTTTGGTTTTATTTGTAAAGTGGAGTAAATATCCTGATTGAAATAGGCGGTGTTTTAGCTAATGATGCTCAGGAATCAAACTTCTGAAAAAGGTCAATCAGCTAGCTAGCAGAGACCATCAGTGGCTTGCAGGAAAAAAAAGAAAATCAGATAATATGTGTTTGCTAAATAGATAAAAAGAATAAGCAGTTAAAAATGGGTGAAAAGGGCTTCCCTGGTGGCGCAGTGGTTGAGAGTCTGCCTGCCGATGCAGGGGACGCGGGTTCGTGCCCCGGTCCGGGAAGATCCCACATGCCGCGGAGCAGCTGCGCCCATGAGCCATGGCCACTGAGCCTGCGCGTCCGGAGCCTGTGTTCCGCAACGGGAGAGGCCACGACAGTGAGAGGCCCGCATAACAACAACAACAAAAAAAATGGGTGAAAAATCCCAGGGTTTATTGTGAACTAGACAAACAAAAGCAGACAGGTGACCTTAGATTAAGCCCATTTACTTGTGGAGTGAGCTATAAGAGGCTCCAAGATAGAGTGTGGTTCCCAACAGTGTCCACAGCCAGAGGGCAAACTCAGAACGTCTCCTCCTCTCGTAGAAACTGGCACACGGATGAGAAGTCTTTTTTGGAGTAGCCCTTCGCGCACATCATCCTGTAGATCTGATGGGCCTGACTGCCCAGAAGGATTGGGCTCTTCGTGCTGGTAGCAGGGTCTTGTGCTAATCCCAGATCCTTAGCCATGAGTGTTGTTCCGAATCCACCCTGATAGTTATTAGCTGAGGGAACTCCATCCATCACCCCAGGTACAGGATTATAGGTGTCACTTGAGCAACATCGTCCTGAGCTCATATTTAGGATTTTAGCCAGGAGTTTTGGGTCAAGCCCTAACCTGATTCCCAGATTCATAGCTTCAGCAGTTCCGGTCATACTAAGAGCTAACAGCAAGTTGTTGCAGATCTTCGCAGCCTGCCCGGTCCCGACGGCTCCACAATGCACCACATTGGAGCCCATGCACCCCAGAAGCTCTTGGGCAGCAGCAAATTCTTCTTCGACTCCTCCCACCATAAACGTGAGGTTCCCAGACCGAGCAGCTCCCACACCACCAGAAACGGGCATCCGTGAAAACTGCTCCCATTTTCTCAGCTTCTTTGGCCAATTCTTTCGAAACCATAGGATCAATAGTACTGGAATCTATTAATAGTGAGCCTTTCTTCCCTTTTTTTTAGAATTCCATTTGCTCCAGAATAAGCTTCTATTGCATTGATGCTGGTGGGCAACACTGTGATAATTCTGTCAGCTTTTTCAGCTACATCTGCTGGGGAAGACACTACCTGTTCACCTGCGTCTGGAAACTCTTTGCATGCATCAGGGAACACATCGTAAATAATGAGTGGATAGCCACGTTTCATGAGATTTTTTGCCATTGGATTCCCCATGTTGCCTACTCCAGTGAATCCAACTGGAGTCTTAGAAGCCATTGACCTAGAACACACCGCTGCAAGGCTGGCCACTGCCGGTTGCTGCCGGCGGCTCCAGTACCGGAGGCGGGAGGCGGCTCCACGGAGCCATAAGGAGGCTGCCGTGCTGCCCCCGCCCCGCCTCCCCACGGTGACCTCCACGGCTCCCAGCTCACCCACTGACTGCTAGGGTGCGTGGTGCGGCGGGCGGGGTCGGCTGCGGCGTGGGGCCGCATGCGCCAAAAATGTTTAATTTTAAGAAGTCAGAATAAGATTGAGCATTTACTATGAGCCAGGCACCATTTTAAGCATTTACCCATGTTAACTCATTCTTATAGCAACCCCCTGAGAGACATAATTGTTATTCCCGTTTTACAAATAAAGAAACTGAGGCCCAGAGAGGTTTAAGAGGTTAAATATTTTGTAAAGCTCTGTTTAGGAGAGTTTGCCATTATCTCCAGAACTTGAACCCCATTTTAGAGTCTTTGGCAGTGGTGATGGGATGGAGAATAGGAATTATAAAATGCTCTAAATTATAGACATGAATCCAGCAGACCAAATCCCACTGCAAGCTAGAATTCATTCTTGCAGGTGGCAGGTATGCTTTGGGAACCTTGCGTTGTCCTGTCCTCTGCATTTCCTCCTTGACAGGTTAACGATAGCATTACTTTAGCCACAACATTCTAGAAGTCTTCAGAGTGAGTTTTTTTTTAAACAAAGGTTTATATTTTACTTCTAAAAGGGAAAGCATCTAATAAAAAGGTATTTATTATTGGGACAAAATTATCGTTAAATCTCACCCACTCATATTTATTTAACAGGTACTCATTTCTGCGGTTTTCAATAAGCCTGTAACATTATGAGCTATTAGACTTTGAAGCCCTTTTTTTCAAATGCCCGAGGGTCTGCTTTATTTGGGACTCCTAGGATATATCCAGATACATGAGGTCAATGTAGATACCTTATGCTTTCAGAAAGTACAAGATTCTGTGTCCAAGGTGGTTTGGGGTTGTTTGGAATGCTTACGAACAGTAAGAATGCAACTAACAGAGCTCAAATAGTTCTCATCTGTGGCTAAAAATAAGATTGTGAATCCATTTCCCAGTCTTTAAAGAAGCCCCTGTGATGATTTACCAAAGATACAAACCACTTCCCTTGTCAGAACATCACGCATTGAAGATGGAGGTGCCCGTAAATAAGCACAAGAGAGCGTGTACTGAGGACAGACAAGCGTTCACTGCGTGTGTGGGGTGGCTGGAGGTACTAGTGGGAGAGGACAAGGAGTCAGCGGATACCAGGTGTAGGCTTTGCCTAATAATGTGTGTAGGACACGTGTGAAGTTTTGACGTGTATGAAGAAAAACACTACTTAGATTCTAGGTTTTATTGATACAGTCAGTGGGGGGAAGTAGGTTTTTTCTAAACCGCATGTTTTAAATCGTTGCATGATGATCTCAGTAGGTCATCTCATATTCCATGTGTATATAACTCTTAGTTTAAAAGTCAAATAAAAATGATTCTGTACTGTTCAGTGTATTTTTATTTTACATTTTTGACCACTGGTAGGCAAACTCTACTTTCCAGCTCTATCAAAGCATTTTTTGTAGTGAAATTATACTGTATTTATCAAAATAAGGTGGTTACCACCTTATATTTGCCCGCTATTATCCTTCAAATGACATTTTAGAAAATAACTATGATGGCATGTTCATATTTAGAACCATAAAAAATATTCTGAAAACTTCTAAGAGCTTAGCATTCTACTCTTTTATAAAAACTAAGAACATTTAATATAAACCTTGACAAAACAGTGTGACGTTTATATAATACTCCTACCTATGTGGCAATCACCATAGTATTTTTCTTAAAACAATCATAGGCTCCTGGAATTATGCCCAGACAGCAGGACATATGAAGTATTTACCAAGCATTTGGTGTGTATTTATTCACCCAGCCAGTATTTAAGTATAAAGTTATACTTACATGGCATGCCACCATAATAGGTACTGGAGATACAGTGATGAATAAACATGCTCCCTCACTTACTGTTCTTATTCAGTGGGGAAACAGACAAAAACAAATTAACAAAAACTAAAAGGGAAAATTACAAATTGTGGGCTTCCCTGGTGGCGCAGTGGTTAAGAATCCTTCTGCTAGTGCAGGGGATACAGGTTCAAGCCCTGGTCTGGGAAGATCCCACATGCTGTGGAGCAACTAAGCCCGCGCACCACGACTACCGAGCCTGCTCTCTAGAACCCGCGAGCCACAACTACTGAGCCTGTGTGCCACAAATACTGAGCCCATGTGCCACAACTACTGAAGCCCATGCTCTGCAACAAGAGAAGCCACCGCACTGCAACGAAGAGTAGCCCCCGCTTGCTGCAACTAAAAAGAAAGCCCGCACGTAGCAACAAAGACCCAATGTAGCCAAAAATTAATTATTTTAAAATTACAAATTGTGCCATATGTGATTAAGGGACAGATAGACCATTGACTCACCCAAATTATAAAATCTGTATCATTTTCTTGACTTGGTATTTCATACTGATATCTTGTTCCACGATGACTTTGAAAAGAGCTGATAGATTTGACTAAATTGTGTATATACATTTATTTATGCAACAACAAAAAATTTACTGAATGCTTATGCGTGGGGCACTGTTTAGGACAAGAGAAAGAGCAGAAAACAAAACAAAGTCATTGTGTTCGTGGTGATTTCACCCTAGTGGGAAGTCATTAAACAAATATGTGATAAATGTCAGGAAGTGATAAATGATACCAAGAAAAATAAAGCAGACTGAGACGATAGGGAGTGAACAGAATACTATTTTATTTGGGTAGACTGAGGAGTCTCTTTGAAGATAAACATTTTCCCACAATCTTCATTCTGTCTCTTGGGTCAATTCGGTTAATGAATGCAGGATGCAAGATAATTTTTGTATCTGTTGATATCATTTACATATTCTTTACGAGAGCTATGGCGAGGTCCTGCTTCTTTCCAATTCCTTACCACTAAAAGAGATTAATACTACTTGAATTCTTTTCTTCATTCCTTGATCATTCTTGCCAAAGCACCTTCATCCATCCCATCCATCCCTTTACCTTTTGTCCAAAAAACATGCTTTGGTATCTCTTCCAATTTTCCAAAATCTTGGGAAATGATATGAGTCATTTGATTAGAAATTATGTTGTACAATTAAACGTCTTCCACATATTTGATTGTAATGTGGGATTACTTCTGGAGAGAGCTCTTTTATCCCAGTCTTTCTCCTAGTAAACCCTCAGCCATGAAATTTGATGTTCTGGGTGATCTTACAGTGATCCCAGCCTTAATGCTCAAAAGCCGTAAATTGTACACTGCTCAAGTGTTCTACAGCCTTGCAGAAATCTAAAATTGGTAACTGGCACCCACCCCACACCTCATTGTTGGCTAACTAACTTGTCCCATAAATAGCTCTGTGTTATGTGATCAGACAACTACAACTAACAGAGAAGGGATTTTTGTTTCCTAACACACTTGCGTGGTCTCTGGTATTCAACAAAATCAAGGTCTAATTCACCGTACCCTGACTATAACACAGTTCTTAGGAGAATCGTGCAAATCAGTAGCCAGATAGTTTTGGATGGGATTCAAGATATCTCTGCCTTACACCACTTCCACAGTGTTAGAGCAAGATTCCGTTTTAGTCCCCTTTGTGTACATGAAAGTACTGTTGCTGTCACAATCTGGTTAATCTCAGAGAGTTTCTGCCAAATGAATTAAAAATTCTTAGGTGAGGGCTTCCCTGGTGGTGCAGTGGTTAAGAATCCGCCTGCCAATGCAGGGGACACGGGTTCGAGCCCTGGTCCGGGAAGATCCCACATGCCGTGGAGCAACTAAGCCCATGCGCCACAGCTACTGAGCCTGTGCTCTAGAGCCCGCGAGCCACAACTGCTGAACCCCGCGTGCCTAGAGCCCGTGCTCCACAACAGGAGAGGCCACTGCGGTGAGAAGCCCGTGCACAGCAAGGAAGAGTAGCCCCCGCTCACTGCAACGAGAGAAAGCCCGCGCGCAGCAACGAAGACCCAACACAGCCAAAAATTTAAAAATAAATTAAAAAAAAAAATTCTTCGGCTTCCTTGGTGGCGCAGTGGTTGAGAGTCCGCCTGCTGATGCAGGGGACACGGGTTCGTGCCCTGGTCCGGGAAGATCCCACATGCCGCGGAGCGGCTGGGCCCGTGAGCCATGGCCGCTGCGCCTGCGTGCCCGGAGCCTGTGCTCTGCAACGGGAGAGGCCACAACAGTGAGAGGCCCGAGTACCGCAAAAAAAAAAAAATTATTAGATGAGTCTGAGAAGGCATCATGGTAGTTTTATATTTTTATAAAACTTTTTGTGAAATCAACAGTGTGTTTTAAAAACCTACCCACCATTGCAATATAATGGTTCTTGCTTCTAACTCTTAGCTGGAATGTGTTGTTTTTATGTCTGAAAGATTTTTAAATGCTATAATTTTAACAGAACATTGCTTTGTAAATTCCTAAGCAGTAAATCAGAAGGTGAACCTTGGGGTTATTTTTCCAAATAAATCTGTGCCCTTTATGTGCAAACAATTACTGCTCAGGTAAATAGTGATAATACATAGAGTTCCGTCCGTGCTTTAGATATTACCGCTTTTCTTTGACTGGGCCTTTTTTAAAATGGCAATACGTTTACTGCATTTCTTAAAAGTCAAAATACCAAATCTAAAACAAGTGATTTTCTATGAAATCCCCGTGCTGCTTATTTATCATTACTGTTGAAATGCTGCTTACTGTTGCTTCAAGTTTGGAACACATGTAAAAGAAAGAACATGTCTGTGATATCAAAGCTATAGGCAGTTCTTCCCTTAATGCTGGATCTGTACTTTTGCTTATAGGACTTCAGTACATTTTATAGTCAGAGCTTCATAGACACAGTTATATACCTTTCCATGGCCACACTGAATTTTGAAAACATTTTGAAGCTAAAATTCAGTTCAAGAACACTGATCTTTAGTCTGTCAGAAAGAGCTTAAATGCATTTATCTCTGGCCTTTATAATCGAATATTTACTCTGATGGATTTAAAAGGGGAAGAAAAAAAGCTCATCCAAACCACTGATTGTTTAACAGATTGTAAACCATGGCTGTGTGGATACAAGCCCAGCAGCTCCAAGGAGATGCCCTTCATCAGATGCAAGCATTGTATGGTCAGCATTTCCCCATTGAGGTGCGGCATTACTTATCCCAGTGGATTGAAAGCCAAGCTTGGTAAGTGAACAAAGTTTTTTCCATCATGTTTTGTGAAGCACAAGCATATTGAAGTTTTTGTTTTATATATAAATTTATTTATTTTATCTATTTATTTTTGGCTGCGTTAGGTCTTTGTTGCTGCGCATGGGCTTTGTCTATTTGCGGGGAGCGGGGGCTACTCTTCATTGCAGCGCATGGGCTTCTCATTGCAGTGGCTTCTCTTGCTGCGGAGCACGGGCTCTAGGCTCACGGGCTTCAGTAGTTGTGGCACTCGGGCTCAGTAGTTGTGGCGCACGGGATTAGTTGCTCTGCAGCATGTGGGATCTTCCCAGACCAGGGCTCGAACCCATGTCCCCTGCATTGGCAAGTGGATTCTTAACTACTGTGCCACCAGGGAAGCCCCATATTGAAGTTTGATTGGAAAGACAACATAGTGAATACTCTAAAAGTTGTACATTTATAAAGAAAATTATGTGACCCATGAAAAGGTATTTAATTCCATCTTAAAGCTTAAGAAGATGGAATGGCTATTGGGATTTTTAAAAATAGGATTTGTTTCCTTTAATAGTAAATTTTGGCTAAAAGCATTAAAATATTGCTGCTAATAAACAGTTAGCAAATATGTTGTGAGTGCCGAGCAGTGTTGTAGGTAGAGTTCATAGAAAACGTTGAAGCCCTTGTCCACAAAGAATTTAGTGTTTAATGGGGCAGTTAAGGTATGCACATGCATACAATTTAATAAAGTGTATTATTAACAAGTTTAACAATGGTGACTTTGGTATTTTCAAATGTATATGTTTTTTATATATATATATATAGGTAAAGACCAAAAGACAATACACCAAAACGTTAACAATAATTACGTCTTAGTCTCAGATTTAACAGCCATGTTTATTTTTCTTATTTCCCAAATTTCTGTTTATATACCCAGGGGGAAAATTGTTTTTAAATTCTTTCAGAATTACCACAGTGCAGTAGACTGACAACAGAGCTTTTTAATCAACAACGTTATTGCACACCAGGCAGCAGGCTGTCTGCTGTTCTGCTCAGGGCCTGGGCAGGTGTTGGTTGGTTACCAGTCTCAGTCTGATCTGTCGTATTCATCAGATACTTCAGGCCTCCACCGTCATGGCCAGGAGAGCAGGGGTCCTCATTGACAGAGCCCTGGAGAAACCAGCCTTTATGTTACTATTTGAGGCGAGCTGTAAACCCGTCGGTAATGTTGCCTCTGAATAATTGCAGTTGTGTGTTCGTAGCAGATTTCTGTTCAAAAGCTGGAGGACACCAAAGGAGGGCAATTTTCTAGGCAATTAAAAAAAAACAGAACTCAGCCTCATGTGATTGAGCAAAAAAGGAGCTAACTATGAGCGTGTCAACTGTACCTCGTTTAGTGCTTTTCCATTTCCTTTTCATTTTTCTGTTAAAGATTTGGAGAGTTCAGAAAAACATTAGTAGGAAGTTTCTGTTGATCTAAAATTTCATTTAGTAAATTTCCCATGCAATCTTCTTACTGAACGAATATTAAGAGACTTATGTTGATATCAAGGAAAACCTGAATTTTATTCCGTTTTGGTTTTAAGGATATAAAGATTTTAATTAAAACATCTTCAGTTCTTCACGTTTAAACTAAGAAAGTTCATATATATATATATATATATGGCAGAGAGTTAAGTTTTGAAGTACGAGAACCGGTAGTACTTGATTTCCATGAGCTGTGCTCAGAGACTGTCGCTTCTTAAGAGTGGAGCATTATTGCCAGTCTCAACAGAGGTGCAGGGCTGCCTTCATTCCTTCCAGGCTTTTATTCAGACGTATTTAGTACATAGCACACACATATTTGAAATTTGGCTTTCTCCACTGCCTTCTCAAAAGTGCAGATTCGAGCATATTATTTGACGAAGTAATGTGTCAGTGTTTTGGTATACCTGTTTGTGCCCCCATTAGAAATTAGTTGCTGATGACTTCAGGGCTGTGTAGAGATGACAGAGCTGCTCAGCTATCCCCAGATCTCTTGTTTGGCTCCAGACCCACCAGCAGTTTATTTCAACCTTACAGCTGTTAGTTTTCTTCAGTGAGCCGAGTTAAGTAATTTAGTACTGCCCAATAGCAATTGTTACCTAAGTTGTTTAAAAAAAGAAAGAGAGGGGCTTCCCTGGTGGCGCAGTGGTTGAGAGTCCGCCTGCCGATGCAGGGGACACGGGTTCGTGCCCCGGTCCGGGAAGATCCCACGTGCCGCGGAGCGGCTGGGCCCGTGAGCCATGGCCGCTGAGCCTGCGCGTCCGGAGCCTGTGCTCCGCAACGGGAGAGGCCACAGCAGTGAGAGGCCCGTGTATCGCAAAAAAAAAAGAAAGAGAGTCAGGGATGAGGGGAAGAGTGGGGGAAGAAAGGGAGGGAGGGAGACCACCCAACCCCTGTCAACAGTTAAGTGGCTCTGAATTAATACGAAGCCCTGTTAGTGACTTCTGTGGTTCATTGGAGGAGTTAACGTTGCCTACATGTCCCAAATCTGCAACTATTGATGTAAGTGTTTGACTTGCATAAATACTTGTAGGCATCTTCTGTCTTAATAGCCCATTTCTAGGGCTTCTTAGAAGTAATGATAAATGTTGACTCACCTGCCTTTACTTAAGAAATACTCTGTGTGAAATTAGCAAGACGTAGAACAAGTCGAGGCTGGAAAAAACACATAGAGCATTCTTGACCCTGTGCCCCCTTACACCCATGAGGGGGTAACTATAAATAGGAAATTATCAGAGTCCCTATTTCCTTCAGAGTACACAAAGCACTTTCCTTTTCCCTTCATTCCTAGAAGCAAATAGCATAAGCACCAGAGCAAGTCAGTAGGAGAAAGAGCAGTACATTGCAAAGAAAAAAGAAAAGAAAATATACTATACATCCCACTTAGGTAATTAGTGGATTAGGAATAGGTTAATGTAGGTATCTAGTCAATTTGAATTGGACTGTTTCCTAAAATTTGCAGTGAGCATTATAAAGAAACTACTTTAGCCAAAGAAAAGGTGTGATGCGTTGAGGCTGCATTTATACAGGCTGTGTGCATGTATGTATACATATGTATGTAATTTCTTTCCCCTAGGGACTCAATAGATCTTGATAATCCACAGGAGAACATTAAGGCCACCCAGCTCCTGGAGGGCCTGGTGCAGGAGCTGCAGAAGAAGGCAGAGCACCAAGTGGGGGAAGATGGGTTCTTACTGAAGATCAAGTTGGGGCACTACGCCACGCAGCTCCAGGTGGGTGTGATCTTGGGGCCTCGAGGCTCCAGGTGGGCATGAGCTCCAGGCCACGCAGCTCCAGGTGGATGTGAGCGCCAGGCCACACTTCATTGTCTTCCCTGCAGGGGCTCTTCCTTCATTCAGAGATTTTCTTTTTCTGCTTTAACCCAAGGTTGTTGAGTCACATGTGACACGTATAAAGTTCTTATTGTTTGGCTTTGTGGTTGTAGCTGCCTTTTTTAAACTTTTTATTTGAAAATAATTTCAAATGTGTAGACAATTATGAGATTGATACTAACCCCTACCTGCACTCAGACTCACCTGTCGTTAACATGTGCTTTACTGTATTCTCCCTCTGTGTGTACGCGCATGCAACACACACACTCACACATATTTTCATCGCTTGAGAGTAAGTTACATGCATCACGTCCCTTTGTCCCTAAGTACTCCAGTGTGCGTTTTCTAAGAATATGCATCTTCTCTTATGTAGTTACGGTACACTTATCAACTTCTGCAAATGTAACATCAATACAACACTTTTAGGTAATCTTATACCTTTATTTCCATTTTGTCCACTGACTTACTGATGTCGTTTAGGGCAGTTTTTTCCCCTCCAGCCCAGGATTCTGTGCAAGATCACGTATTGCATCTAGTTGTCATGTCTCTTTAATCTTTCATATGGAACCATTTGTCAATCTTTCTTTGTCCTTCGTTACATTGACATTTTAAAATAATTCAGCTCCTCTATTTTTTAAGTATAACATGGACCTTATTTGGGGTTTGTGTGAAGTTTCCTCATGATGAGATTCAGGTTACACACCCCTGATCAGGATTCTAAATAAGTAGCGTTGTGTCTTTCTCAGGGTATCACATCCAGAGGCGTACAGCGTCCATCTTATCCTCATTGGTGGTAGTAATTTTGATTGCCCAGTCAAGGCGGTGTCCAGTTTCTCCTCTAACATGGCCTCTTTGAAACGTATTCTGTTTCCAAGCATGGTGCCCTTACTTTAAGCAAATTAAGATGCAAGAAATGGAATAATTTTACCTTCTTCCTGTAATTGGGTTTCCCACAATGCGCTTTTCCTGTCCCCGTTGGCATTGAGGAGTAGCTTTTCTCATGATTACACCATTGGGCCACTAGGAGTCGCCATCCTAAGATCTGGCCCCCTGCTGTGAGGTACAGTTCGGCCCCATAGCATGGAGTGGAACAAAGTGATGTTTGCTCTTGGATTCTTTCAGAATACATATGATCGCTGCCCCATGGAGCTGGTCCGCTGCATCCGCCATATTCTGTACAATGAACAGAGGCTGGTCCGAGAAGCCAGCAATGTGAGTGTCCATGGGTTTGGGGAGAGGCATTGGGATGTCCTTTCTTGCCCAGCTCTTTCTGGACCCAGCTTTGTCAAGATGACTCGGTGTGCATCTGTTGGTGTCACTATAAACAGAGCATTGTCCTGAGAAGCCCAAAGGAAATAGAAGACTGGTCTCTGATCTTAACTGACTTGTAACCTTGATGGGATCGCAACCACAAAGCAGTGTGAACAAGTGCAAAATAATTTTACCCCACCTGAATTATATTTGAGGAGAGGCATGCTTATATTCAGGTGAGGTTACTTAAGAACAGCCTCTGCTCGCCCCCCCAACCCCACAGCCAGGTGTTGAAGAAATAGATCCAACCAGGGTAGTTCAGTGGCTGGATCCGCAAAGCCCTTGTGGATGCCTCCCCTGTCACTTCACTTGGGGTCTCCAGGACACCGCCTGTGAGTGGTTCAGCCTCTTCCCTCAGTCACAAGGTCTTGAGGGAGGACACAGATGATGTGTGTTCCCACAGCCTTGTCCCCCACTGTGTCCCCAGCACCTAGCAAAGGTGGCATTGGGTCAGTGAGTGACTGTGAAATGAGGGGTCATCATCATTAGTAGGGAAACCCAGGTAACTCCTGGGACATGTTGAGTTCTAGTCTCTCCAGAGAGAACCCAGATGGACCCTGGGTGGGATGCTCTGGTGGAGGTCAGAAGCTTTCTGCAGTACTTTATGAAGATGCCGTAGTCCGCCGGGTCTCCTATTGCTCCTCTTTTCCCACTCTACCCCAACTCTCACAAATAACACTTGCAATTCTCTGACTGAAAGTTTAGCTTTTGGCATCTCAGCCCAGTTGTAATGCGAGCGTCGCCCTTTCCTTGGGACTATGGCCTAAGGCTTTCTCCCATCCTCCTGCCCAGCTCACTGCTGCCCACACTTTCTCCCTGATCTGTCTCCAGGGTAATTCTCCGGCTGGAAGTCTCGCTGATGCCATGTCCCAGAAACACCTTCAGATCAACCAGACATTTGAGGAGCTGCGACTGGTCACGCAAGACACAGAGAATGAGCTGAAGAAGCTACAGCAGACTCAAGAGTACTTCATCATCCAGTATCAAGAGAGCCTGAGGATCCAGGGTGAGGCTGGTGTGGGAGGGCAGCGTGTGTCTGGGGGACGGGAATGAGGACTAGAAAGAAGCTGGTCGGGTTGGAAGAGAACCAGTTCTCCGTTTAGAAGCGTTTACCTCTCTCTGGAGTAGAGGAGAATCACTTGCATTGAAGGCAGTGCAGGAGGCTGAGGCTTTGGAAGGGAAGAAGACAGGCGCTGGCCCTTGGAGAGCTTGGGGTCTCACTCTGACTACCCATATCCAAGGAGCTCCTGGGCCGTGAGCGAAGACATTTCCTCTTGTGGGAAGGAGCACACGGACTAAGGAAATAGTATCAGACAGTACTTTATGTGGCAGACATTTTGTAAGTGATGCTTTATTGAAATGTTAACCTTTCTAAGCAGGGAAGGTATTAGGGCCACGGGGGCTGTGTTTTACAGCCTTTTAATGTTGTTCTGTGTGGTTATTCAGAGAGGCCGTCCTGGGGCAGAGCAACTAGTGCATCTCAGTTAGCCCTTACAGACAAGGGCTCCCCTGCCTGCGGTAAATCCTGCTGGCACTTGGGTACAGAGTCAGAATTCAGTCTGGAGGGTGTGGAGCCCCGCGAGCGCCCCCTATTGACCTTATAGAATTTGGCAGGGTGACTTTAATACAGGCGTGCTTTGGAGATGCCAAGGGTTTGAGTCCATAACCGCTAAAATAAAGTGAATATTGCAATAAAGCAAGTCACATGAATTTTTTGGTTTCCCAGTGCATACAAAAGTTATGTTTATCTAGACTGTAGTCTGAGTGTGCAATAGCATTATGTCTAAAAAAATGTGCATACCTTAATTTAAAAATATTTTATTGCTAAAGAATACTAACCATCTGAGCCTTCAGCAAGCTGTAGTAGTATATCAAAGATCACCATCACAAATATAGCGATAATATTGCGAGGATTACCAAAATGTGACACAGAGACAAGAAACAAGCAAATGCTGTTGGAAAAACGGCAGCCAGTAGACTTGCTCGACACAGGGTTGCTAAAAGCCTTCAATTCATTTAAACAAATAAAAAGGCAGTACCTGTGAAGGGCAGTATATTGCAACACAGTAAAATGAGGTGTACGTGTAGTTTCCTCTCCCCGGTTGCATGCCCAGTTCAAAATCTCAGAGAAGCTTTAGCTCAACCAACCAGCCATGAAAATACACATGCATACACATACCAGGTGTTCCTCTACTACCGTGCCTGTGGGCTCCATTTTAGAGCTGTATTAATACTATTTATTAACTCTGTCCTCCCCAGTAGAATATAAATTTGTTGAGAAGGAACTATGTCTTTTATCTCTGTACCCTGAGACTAGCACATTGCCTGAATCATAGCAGCTGTTGAGGAAATGTTGGGGGGATAATTCTAGCAGCTCTTCTTCCGATCTGAATCCATCCCAGACTGACCCGAAAGAAAGGAAGGCCCTCCTGCTACATTAGGGAGCAGGACATTTCAGGCTATTATTTCTACCCAAGGCCGTTGACTGGTTGACAGTATTGATGGTCCTGTTCTGGGCTTTTCTGTTTCCTACTTGTGAGGTTGGGTTCCGATTCTGGTTTGGGTTTGTCCCCATCGTGCAATGTCAGTTCAGTCTCATTGATCAAGTGCGCCCATCAGAAACAGACTACTGATCTGTCTGTGCAAGGGAAGTCTCAGCTCCCTCCAGTGGAGCAGACAGCTGCCTCAAGTCTCCTGGCGTCCTTCCCGGAAGCGTCTCCAATTTGCCAGGAGAGACCTAAGTGGGTCACTTGCATAAGGAGGCTGGGCCTGGCGTTGGGATCCCCACCACCTCCCTGTGGGCGGCAGGATTCCGAGGCGGCTCTCCAGATTCTTCTGCTGTGTTCCTTACCTGCTCCGTCCCCCGCAGTCATGTTGGAGCCATATTTCTAAGTTCTCTTCTAGTTCTGGGCCTTCCTGGCTGTCTAGGGTTGCGTTAGTGTGTCCTTAGTTGCTTTTGTGCGTCCATAGGGCAGGGCCTCGGTCAGTGTGACATGGCCCTCAGAGGCCTGCCAGGAACTTGACCAAGACCTGCTGACTGACGCTCTCATCTTCTTGACTCAGCCCCAGTAAGGACCGTGGGACGTTCCCAAAGCCTATTGGTGGGGATAGGAATGCCAGCATCTAGGATGGTGATTGCCTGTGGAGGGAGGGATGGGGGTGCCGGCAGGGGAGGGTGTACAGGTGCTTAACTGGGGAAATGTTTACTTCCTTAAGCGGGCCTCTTGATACACAGGTGTTCCTTGTATCATCCTTTCTATCAGTACTTGCCTAGGTCTTAAGTATTATATAACAGATTTTTTGAAAAGGCCTCGTCGGTGAGGCCTCGTTACCTTATTCCTGCCATCGATGAGATGCCTGACAGCTGGAGTGGAGAGAAGCGGCCTCCCTCTCTTGAGAGAATCTTGCTGCTTTCGTGTCCCCAGTGGCCCTGGACACTCTGTCTCTCTCCCTCTTCCGGCTGGTCTGCTGAGCTCACGGTGACCCAACCTGGACAAACATGTTAGGCCCCTTCAGCACCTGGAGAACCCCCCCCCCACCTCCCCGAGGAGAGGCCCCTTCAGCACCTGGAGAACCCCCCCCCCACCTCCCCGAGGAGAGGCCCCTTCAGCACCTGGAGAAACCCCCCCCACCCACTTCCCCGAGGAGAGGCCCCTTCAGCACCTGGAGAAAACCCCCCCCCCACTTCCCCGAGGAGAGGCCCCTTCAGCACCTGGAGAAACCACCCCCCAACTTCCCCGAGGAGAGGCTGCTGTGCTCAGCCCCGCGGAGCAGGGCCTTCCTGATGCGGCTCTGTCCTGTGAGGTTGGGGCTGAGAGCTGCTCCATGAGCCTTTAATCCCGTCCTGTAACCCATTGACCGTGAGGACTGACTCTCACCTGGAGCTGATGGTGCCAGGCAGCTTCCTGAGTATTTTCTGTATCATTTTTGCTCATTTAACGTCACAGCAGCCACTGGGGCAGGTGCCGTGATTCTCCCATTTTACACCTGGGGAAGCTGAGGCAGGGGAGAGTGAGGTGATTTGCCCGAGTTCACCCACCTTCTAAACGGCGAGGACACACTTCAGACCAGGCAGGGTGGCTCTAAGCCGGACCCCGCGTGGGGAGAGGAGGGCTGGGCGGGCAGGGAGGCCATGGGCTGGCTCCTCCCCAGCTGTACCCCGAGCTTCCGTCTCCCCACTCCCCAAGGGGAGCTCAGAGTCGGGGGGCCAGGGGACGGAGCCCACTCATCTTTGGGGGCTGTGGAACCCTGACGGGCCACTTGTCAGCTGTGTCCCCTCCAGGGTTTTGCCTCCAGAACAGGTGAGTGCGATTCTGCGGGGCTCCCTGCTGGACCCGGGGAGGTCATGGTCGTGGGTGTCCTGTGCCCTCCTCCAGCTCAGTTTGCCCAGCTGGCCCAGCTGAACCCCCAGGAGCGTCTGAGCCGGGAGACGGCCCTCCAGCAGAAGCAGGTGTCCCTGGAGGCCTGGCTGCAGCGCGAGGCCCAGACGCTGCAGCAGTACCGCGTGGTGAGTGGGCTCTGCGTCCCTCCCCTCCCGGGCGTGGACCTGAGGGAGGGAGAGAGCCAGGAGGAGAGCGGGACCCAGCAGAGCAGGAGGCCAGAGCCTTCCCCGCTGTGTGGGCACGCAGGGCAGAGCGGGTCGGCAAGGGGTGAGGGGAGGCCCTGTGGGTGTTCTGAGAGCCCAGAAGGGCCGCTCCGCCCGCCCGCCCCGCAGGAGCTGGCCGAGAAGCACCAGAAGACCCTGCAGCTGCTGCGGAAGCAGCAGACCATCATTCTGGATGACGAGCTGATCCAGTGGAAGCGGCGGCAGCAGCTGGCGGGGAACGGAGGGCCCCCCGAGGGCAGCCTGGACGTGCTACAATCCTGGTAATGGTAATGGGGGGCCAGGCGGGGGCGGCAGGGGCTCAGCGTGGTGCCACTGGCTGCTGTCCTGCTCCTGTGTTTACGTGAGCAGCCGGCTCCCTCTGACGGGGCACGGGTCTTATTTCACCAGGGGTCTGGTTCCTGATGCAGACTTTGGTGCCCCCGTCCTGTGCCACCTTCCCCGGGAGGGGCGTCCCTGGGTGAGGGAGTGGGGTGGGGCCAGGTGTGCAGAGCGACGCTCAGGCTGGTTGGACCCAAGTCAGGTCGCTCCTCCTGTGAGTTTCTTTGTGTTTCTGGGAGGCAGGGCAGCCGTGCTCTGCTCAGTGGACAGGCCGGGCGGCTAGGGCGCCGAGCCTTCCTGGGGGTGGAGCTGGGTCTGGGCCTTCTCCCCAGCCTGGGAGCCTTCTGGCTTCTGGCCTGGAGGAAGAGGGTGAAGGCTTTGTCCTTCCCTTTGGCCTCGGGGCTCCCGTGCAGGTGTGAGAAGTTGGCGGAGATCATCTGGCAGAACCGGCAGCAGATCCGCAGAGCTGAGCACCTCTGCCAGCAGCTGCCCATCCCCGGCCCCGTGGAGGAGATGCTGGCTGAGGTCAACGCCACCATCACAGACATCATCTCAGCCCTGGTGACCAGGTGATTGCTGCCTCTTGGCCTCGCCCAGGCCCCATCCGGTTGGCCTGGGTCGCGGGCAGCAGGGTCTTTAGAGACAGGGCGCTCTGGCTTGAACCCTTCTGTCTCTGCCTCACACCCTCATCCCACCCCCCTCTGTCGCCTGTTGCTGTGGCCTCTTGCTGTTCACCTTGCCCGGTTTCTCTCGTGGACACTGTATGGGCTCGTTCCCCCCGTGTCAGCTGTTGAGTTCATCTCACTGCCTCCCCTCCTGCCAGCTCCCCCGACTCGCAGCGGCCCCCCCGGGACCGGGGGCTGTGCCACAAGCCCTTCCTTCGCCTGCTGTGCCCCGCGCAAGGCGGCCTCGGCACACGGAGGGCGGGACCGGAGCGCCGTGCCCTGAGACGTCACCTGGTCACTTGTGTCCCCGCAGCACGTTCATCATCGAGAAGCAGCCCCCTCAGGTCCTGAAGACCCAGACCAAGTTCGCAGCCACCGTGCGCCTGCTGGTGGGCGGGAAGCTGAACGTGCACATGAACCCCCCCCAGGTGCAGGCGACCATCATCAGCGAGCAGCAGGCCAAGTCGCTGCTCAAGAACGAGAACACCCGCAAGTACGTTGCCCTCGAAACAGGAGGAAAGTGATCCCACCTTCTCGGAAGTTTCTAGGCCTGGCCGTTCCTTTGTAGGAACCCCATTAGCTCTGTGTCCCCTTCCAGCTCTCAGAGAAGCAGTAAGGGGGTTCTTCTGTGAAGAAACTATGATTTAGTAGGGATATGTCTATAGGAAACTTCTTATGTGTTTTATGTACATTTATTTCGTAGATAGATTATACAGCCGAACCCCCATCTCCTCTTAAATGAATTAAGTTTTTTGACAGCCTTCTTTATTTCCTCCTACCCCCAATATGTTTTCTACCTGGTGTGTGCTGAGACCCTGTATGGGTTTAAAGTTGTCTGTCTGATATGCAGTGATTACAGCGGAGAGATCTTGAACAACTGCTGTGTGATGGAGTATCACCAGGCCACGGGCACCCTCAGCGCTCACTTTAGGAACATGGTGAGGATGGGGAAAGAGGGTGAACGAATTTTCCCTAGCTGTTTGAGGGCTTTATCCTCTATTTTTCTCCTTTTCAGTCCCTGAAACGAATTAAGAGGTCTGACCGTCGTGGAGCGGAGTCGGTGACGGAAGAAAAATTTACAATCCTGTTTGAATCACAGTTCAGTGTTGGTGGAAATGAGCTGGTTTTTCAAGTCAAGGTGTGTGTGTGTGTGTACTTTATATCCCAAAAGAATTGTTTTGATCACAGAGTATCTTCTTGTGATAATTTTTTTAATTTAATTTTTATTTTATATTGGAGTATAGTTGATTTTCAGTGTTGTGTTAGTTTCAGGCGTATCTTCTTGTGATTACTGATGAACAGAAGTGAGGAGACCCTCATCCTTAGGACTCTATCTCTTAGATTCTCTTAAGACACAAACAAATAATAACGAAATGAAATAGCCGGAGATGTAGGCAGAAGCGAACCAAGAGAAACATCAGTCAGGATGGATTTGAGTACAGTTGTAGTAATTTTAGACGTTCGTTACTTGCTCTTTTTCCCCGGAAATGTCTCCATTTTTCTTCCCTTTTCTCTCTTAGTCTCTAGCTTTGAGAAACTTACTCCATCCTTCAGAAATATCTAAGAAATACCTAAATACCAAAATGTCACACAGAAATGTCTCTTTTAAAAATATCTAAAATTTCTAAGCCTGTGGCAATGTGCAAAGTCTCATTATTCCTGGAGCCCTTCCTATTCTGTATTCAAGGGTGACATTTACTGAAACTTGTAGAGAGAATAAACGTGTTGTGATAGAAAAAAAGGGGAGGAGGGCGGCGCGTGGGGCTGCAGGAGCTCAGCCCTGCTCCTGTGTCTTTTTCAGACCCTGTCCCTCCCGGTGGTGGTGATTGTCCACGGCAGCCAGGACAACAATGCGACGGCCACTGTTCTCTGGGACAACGCTTTTGCAGAGCCTGTGAGTGTATTCTTTGGGCCTGTGGGCCTCAAGATTTTGATACTGTTGTCATGAATCTCTTTCGAGTCTCTTTATCCCCACCAAAAGGCATAGAAGGAAAATGCAGTTTTGTTTAGTGGGAGGCAGAATGGAGAGTATGTGGAAAGTAGAACGAGCAGGGGCTTGAAGAAAGGCCAGGGTTTCAATTCAAGCTCCACCACTTCCTCACTCTGTGACAACAGGAAATTCACTTGACCTCTCTGAGTCTAAATTTCCCATAAGTGTCTGCAACACAGGGAGAATAATGCCCCCGAGTGGTGTTTGGAAGATTCATTTAGGTGATACACAGAATGCTTGTCGCATAGTCAGTACTCTATAAATAGTATTTTGAATTGTGGGTGAAACCATGAATGGAATTTGGGACTCCCGGGTTTCTTTTAGACTCTCAGGAAGTCACTTAGCTTCGAAGTTGTTTCCTGTCATCTTCCCTCCCATGACTGAGGGTGAGATTTAATGTCCTTTCCAAATTTTAGATTCTGTGATTCATCCCAAGTCTCATGAAGAATGAGATGCTTTGTGTAAAGAAATAAATATGATTCTGCGGATTTACGCACCCAAATGCTATCTGGTTACCACTCATGTGCTGCTTGATCATTTTCAAAACATTTCAGTAGGCAGAGTTCCATGTGTTGGCATATTTCCAGTAGAGGTTAGTCCACAAAAGCATGATAAAAGCTTATACTTGTTATTTGGGACATAAAAGTATGTCCTTCTCTAATGTGGCTCTAATGTGAAGAGTACAACTTGGCATTTTCAACAGGCCTCTTTAGAGAACAATATTTTTGCTGTAGGGGTGAGATTCTTAGCAGAAATTCTACGATGCTTGTGCTACAAACCCTGCGTTTGAGGCTCCTTTTAAAAAATACCTGCCTAAGGAGCTTGAAGACTTGATCCAAAAGAGGATTTGGGATGAGCCATCATTTGGAACAGGAGGACGACTGATTCACTGACTGACTAGACATTTAAACAAACAAACAGATAAATAAATATATGTATAGAAATGTGTGTGTGTGTGTGTGTATATAGGAAAGAATGAATGAATGAGAATCAGAAGACAAGGAAAAAATTAGAATTAAAAAAATATAAGCCTCCTGGATAGGATTGCCATGTCTGCTCTCATTTCCCTCCCTGTGCATCCACAGATCTCACTCCTCATGTAACTCTGGCACCTCCTGTGATATGTCATTCCTAAAGTATCTTGTCTAAATAAGTAAGCATTTTTAACATTTTTAGTTACGTTAATGACTAGTGTACATCTTATGCTGTTTTTTTATTTATTTACTTTTTTGTATTGGAGTATAGTCGATTTACAATGCTGTGTTAGCTTCTGGTGTACAGCAAAGTGATTCATGTATATATATATATGAATAGATGTATATATGTTCTTTCACTTTGAGCTAGAGTTCTTGGCAGAAGGGGTCAAGGGCAAGGCTGACACTTGTGCACACGCTTATGGACACATTCTCTCTCTGTACCTAGAGAACCAGTCTTGTAGATTTTAACTCCCTTTGAGTGTCAGAGCCAGACCTTGGTCATGTTTTGTTTGCGTGCCTGTTAGAAAGTACGATTGGGCAGAAATAGAGACACAGATGTAGAGAACAAACGTATGGACACCACGAGGGGGGTAAGTGGGGGTGGGGGTGGGGGTGGGATGAACTGGGAGATTGGGATTGACATATATACACTAATATGTATAAAATAGGTAACTAATAAGAACCTGCTGTATAAATAAATAAATAAAATTCTAAATAAATAAATAAGGGAATGAGGAGAGAATGATTTAAAAAAAAAAAAAAGAAAGTAGGATTCCACTGTGCATCCAGCAGCTCATTTACAGGACACCACAGAGAGCCCGAGGTTACCTTCTAAGTTATGTGTGAAGGTGGTAAAATGGAACCTTCCGAATTTCACAGAAATGCATACCCCAAGGAAGTTGGAGTTTATCCTCAGGCTCAGCCAGACAAGTGTTTGTAACTCCATCCAGCCATCAGTGTTTTTCTTTTGCAGGTTGAGGGAATAAATCATGCAACTGTTTTCTCCTAAGGTTCTGGCTTCTCTCCCCACCAGGGCAGGGTGCCGTTTGCAGTGCCTGACAAAGTCCTGTGGCCGCAGCTGTGCGAGGCGCTCAACATGAAATTCAAGGCCGAAGTGCAGAGCAACCGGGGCCTGACCAAGGAGAACCTCGTGTTCCTGGCGCAGAAGCTCTTCAACAGCGGTAGCAGCCACCTCGAGGACTACAACGGCATGTCCGTGTCCTGGTCCCAGTTCAACAGGGTGAGGGACGCCGCCCGCTGCGGTTAGATCGGCCCCTGCAAACCAGATCCCTCAGGAGTCTCCCTGCCCTCGGCCCTCCTGTCTCTCATGCGACGTGCCCGTGGTAGTAGGAAGCTTCTGAATAGACGGACAACCACATACTTCTTTATGTAGAAAATTATGTTCGACTATATCAGCAAATTGGGCCTTGCATGCGGCTAGTGCATTTTCTTCCTTTGTAAAGGAAACAGCAAAGTAAACGGCAGCGTAACTCATGAGAAGTGAGGCTTTCGTGATGATGAAAACTCCGTGGCTCTGTCCCCTTGACTCTCTGATGTTCCTCGATGCGTAATGCAAAGTCAGGCTCCCGTGGGACCCTCAGCCTGCAAAAGGGGATGCTGACGAAGGAAACTTTGCCTCTAGCGTCCGGTAGTTCAGATGTCACCCGTCACACCTCTGATTATAAACTGAACTTTCGTGTCTTTGCTTACGCCCCCCACCCTCACCACACATGCCCTACTTCAGAGATCTCACAGTCTCTGAGTGGAACTCTTCTAAATGGTCGCCTGCTAACCAGCTGGCTAACAGGTTCACTGGTGGTCAGAGGAGGTTTGATAGGGAAGCAGGAGGCCTAGGTGGTCTGTCTTTGCCATTACAGTACGGCTCCTGCCTTCCACCGGCATCAGATCACTGCATTTTGCTGATCATGGTTGGTAACACCCGTATGACGGAGTGTTCTCTGTGGCCTCGTGGTGTGATCTAATCCCATTCAGATTTACAGGTTTCTCCGAAGCTCCCAGGTGACGCTGCTGTTGCTGGTCACAGACCACACGTCAACACCAGCAAAGGACTAGTCAGCCTAGATACAGGGGAAAGTATGTGTAGCCAGGGTCCACTGGGTGTTGGTAATTGCTCTGTGGTGTTTTCCCCTTCTTCCGTCTTTTCCCCTCTATTCTGTGTTCGGGTTGTAGGACCATTTGGTCAAACTCAGGTAGGTGTGTATATTTGTATGATTCTGACAATGTAAGACGTTGTTTTCCATTTAATTTTTCCAGTTAAAGTATATACAGGTAATAATATCCCAAGTGTTACTTTTGCCTTCTTGTGTTCATTGTTGTATCTCCAACCAGGAGAATTTACCGGGACGGAATTACACTTTCTGGCAGTGGTTTGACGGTGTGATGGAAGTGTTAAAAAAACATCTCAAGCCTCATTGGAATGATGGGTGAGAATCGTCATTTGTTAAGTCAGCAGTAGAGTAGTAGCAGGGTCTTTTTTCTGGCATTAAAACATCGCATTCTGCTTCTGCTCATTTGGCCTTTGTGATCCAGGGCTATCTTGGGTTTCGTGAACAAGCAACAGGCCCACGACCTACTCATTAACAAGCCTGATGGGACCTTCCTGCTGAGGTTCAGTGACTCTGAAATTGGTGGCATCACCATTGCTTGGAAGTTTGATTCTCGTGAGTGCCCCTCCCTTTTTAAGACACACCTTGGCTCTGGTTAGGGGCTTTTGTTGCAAAA
This sequence comes from Phocoena phocoena, assembly GCF_963924675.1. Taxonomy (NCBI): domain Eukaryota; kingdom Metazoa; phylum Chordata; class Mammalia; order Artiodactyla; family Phocoenidae; genus Phocoena; species Phocoena phocoena. The sequence goes on from NC_089237.1 coordinate 19,434,587, forward strand.
TTACTTTTAACAGTTTATTGAGTACTTATTATTCCTGGGCACGAGTACTAATTATGGGAGGCAGAAATGTATAACCATGACACAGCTGCAGCTTGTGTAAAATCTTATTATGGGAAACACAATTACTAATTTTGAGAAACACAGATGTACAACCCGACATATGGCTACATGTGATGCAGTATCCTGTCCAAGATCTCAGCTGCTTCCCTTTTGAAATGTTTGCCTTCCTATTACTCAACCTTGAGCTTATTTCAGTAAAGAATTACTCTGTTGTTTGGAGTCATTGGAGTGGAAATAATATGCTATTTTCATTATTCCTTTATCCTAACATAAGGAAACTGCCATTGATCATTTCCATCCAAGAATGTTAGTTCTTTTCCTCTGACCCTCACGGTAAGACAAGAGTAGCTTGCTAGTTTTTTGTGACTTAAAGATTTTAATAGCTTTTAATAACTCCCATGCACCCTCTGGCTATGGACACACTTCCTGTCTCTTTTACGTACTTTTGTACAGGGAATCAGGGACTGGAGTCAGCAAGAAGTTTCTTCTAGGGAGGGACAGAATACTGTTTGAACTGGAAACTACCTGAGATCATTAGATCTCTAGGAAAGTGGTATATGTGTTACCTGCTTATCTACCCATGACTTTAAAAAACTGCTTAATCGGGCTTCCCTGGTGGCGCAGTGGTTAAGAATCCACCTGCCGATGCAGGGGACACGGGTTCGAGCCCTGGTCCGGGAAGATCCCACATGCCGCAGAACAACTAAGCCCGTGCGCCACAACTACTGAGCCTGTGCTCTAGAGCCCGCGAGCCACAACTACTGAAGCCCGCGCGCCTAGAGCCCATGCTCTGCAATAAGAGAAGCCACCGCAACGAGAAGCCCGTGCACCACAATGAAGAATAGACCCTGCTTGCCGCAACTAGAGAAAGCCAGCATGCAGCAGCAAAGACTCAGTGCAGCCAAAACTAACTCAATAAATAATATATAAATTTTTAAAAAACTACTTGATCTACAACCTATGGTAATTTTTTTTTTTTTTTTTTTTGGCGGTATGCGGGCCTCTCACTGTTGTGGCCTCTCCCGTTGCGGAGCACGGGCTCCGGACGCGCAGGCTCAGCGGCTGTGGCTCACGGGCACAGCCGCTCTGCGGCATGTGGGATCTTCCCGGACCGGGGCATGAACCCGTGTCCCCTGCATCAGCAGGCGGACTCCCCACTGCGCCAACAGGGAAGCCCTATGGTAATTTTTAAATGGAGATTTTTATTGGGACAATTTTAATGGAGAGCTTTATTTGTAGTATATTTGGGTTTTAAGATTTCCTGTTCAGAAATCATATTTAGACTATGATTATTCTGTTTTTTGATCTAGAGGAAAGAATGTTTTGGAATCTGATGCCTTTTACCACCAGAGACTTCTCCATCCGGTCCCTGGCTGACCGCTTGGGAGACCTGAGTTACCTTATCTACGTGTTTCCTGACCGGCCAAAAGATGAAGTGTACTCCAAATATTACACCCCAGTTCCCTGCGAGCCTGCCACTGGTAACAATGTTCGCATTCTGATTTGGTTTCATTGTGATTTTGGTTTTGTTTTAGGTGTACGTGTGTGTCTGTGTGTGGTCAGTCTGTCTGTCTGGCATGAAAATCTACGCAGTTAACACTCAGTTATTGCTGTTTGAGCTCTATCCAGGGCAGATGTAAATCCTGGGCTATTTTCTTCAGTTATACGAAAAACACATCAGCCGCCAACCCCAAATATCAAATTCAAGGGAATAAATTGCTTTTAATACAAGCTTAGATCAAACAAAATTAGGAAGGTAAAATTTTGTTTTTCAAAACAGAGATGGTTTTATTGTTTTCTGAGAATAAAAGTATTATGTATTTATTGTAAAATTTCCAGAAAAGTATAGACAAGAAAATAGGTATCACACAACATTTCTTATCTCATCAACGTAAACAATTTAGTGAATGTTCTTCCAGTCGACGTAGATATGTGTTCTGTCACCAGAGGCTTATTAAGCACTTCCTGTGTGGGGTTGCAATCTAATAGCAGAAGGAAGACAATAAACACGTAAACAAATAAATGTGTCTAGTGATGGACACTGTGAAAACAAATAAGGTGAAGGGATAGAGAAGTGACGGGGGTGTGTGTGTGCGGTACAGCACTTCACTCGAGTGGTCAGGGAAAGCTCCTCTGAGGAGGTGACATCAGAGTAGGCCTGAATGAAGTGAGGAAGCCACACATAGATCTAGAGAGAACATTCTAGGCCGAGAGAACAAGAGCAGAAACTCTGAGGTGGGAGTGAGGTTGGCATGCTTAGAAAACCTCACGAGGGGGCTTCCCTGGTGGCACAGTGGTTAAGAATCCACCTGCCAATGCAGGGGACCCAGGTTTAAGCCCTGGTCCGGGAAGATCCCACATGCCACGGAGCTACTAAGCCCGTACGCCACAACTACTGAACTTGCCCTCTAGAGCCTGCGAGCCGCAACTACCGAGCCCGTGTGCCACAACTATTGAAGCCCGTGCGCCTAGAGCCTGTGCTCCACAACAAGAGAAGCCACCGCAATAAGAGGCAAGCACAGGACTTCCCTGGTGGTGCAGTGGTTAAGAATCCGCCTGCTGGTGCAGGGAACACAGGTTTGAGCCCTGGTCCAGGAAGATCCCACATGCCACAGAGCAACTAATCCCATATGCCACAACTACTGAGCTTGCCCTTTAGAGCCCGCAAGCCACAATTATTGAGCCCGTGTGCCACAACTACTGAAGCCCGTGCGCCTAGAGCCCGTGCTCTGCAACAAGAAAAGCCACCGCGATGAGAAGCCTGCGTTCCGCAACAAAAGAGTAGTCCCCTCTCGCCGCAACTAGAGAATGCCCGTGCGCAGCAACGAAGATGCAACTCAGACAAAAATAAATAATTAATTAATTAAGAAAAAAGAAGCACGTGCACCCAACGAAGAGTAGCCCCCGCTCGCCGCAAGTAGAGAAGCCCGTGTGCAGCAGTGAAGACCCAGCACAGCCAAAAATAAATAAATACATACATTTATTTAAAAAAAAAAAACACTCATGAGGACCCGGGAGGCTGGAGCTGAACGAGCAGGGGAGAAATGGTGGGACATGAGGGCAGAGCAGTGGGAGGGACCAGATCATGTCGGGTTTGGGTTATAACCATACGTCGTCATTTGTAACCTGATTATTCTTTCACTTAAAAATATATCACAGGCAGAGTTACAGGTTAGCAAATATAAACTTACAGCATCATTTTAACAATTGCATAGAATTCCATTGTATGGTGATCCTATGTCGGTTATTTAAGATACTTAAAATTTAAGTTATTCACAGTTTTTTTTTTTGGTTAATATTGAGATAACCTGGTACATGCAATTCTTGTTCTGCTGTTTCCTTAGGAAAAATCCCTAAGGTAGAATTTGTGTCAAGGGGTATATACTTTTCAAGCATTTGGACACATCTGTCCAGAGTTGCCCCCCAGAAAGTGGAATCCGTTTTCACTCCCACAGACGTCTTGTTTGAGTACCTGCTTCTCCATCCTCCTTCTGCCAGTGATAGTGTCTCTTCAGCAGTTTCATGTTTGCCAGTCTGATAGGCATAAAAATGATAATCTTAGTTCTTATTTTCATTTCTTTGATTCTAGGTAAGGTCGAAACATCTTTTCATATGAAGATAATAATAACTAGAATGATAATAGCAGCTAACATTTGTCGAATGCTTACTTGCATACCAGACACTTTTCTGAGCACACTTCAAATAGTTTCTCATTTCATCCTCAAAACAGGTGTGTGAAGTAGGCACTGTCACCATCCCCGTGTTACATTTGAGGAGCTGAGGCACAGAGGAGTGAAGTAAATTACCAGAGATATCACAGTTAGGAAGAGGCCAAGCCAGGGTTTGAGCTCAGTCTAGCCTGTACTTCTTAACCACCACGTTGTTGGCTATTTGTATTTTTTCTGTGAAGTACGTTCCTATTCCTTGCTCATTTTTCTTTTGGAGTTCCTTTTTTTCTTAAGAATATGCAAGTGTTTTTTTATATAGTAAACAAAGCTTTTATTATTGTAGCAGAGATTTTTCTCAGTGTGTCATTGTTCTTTTAACATTCAGGTTTTATTTTGCTGGAGTGCAAAGACTTGTATTTTCTGTATAGCCCAATCTACTGACCTTTTTCCTTTATAGATTCTGCTTTTTGTATCATGCCTTCCCACCTGGTTATATTTCTAGGTGGGGAAATAAGCCAAAATATTTTTAGACTTATGTGGTATTTTGGATTAAAGCCACCACTGCTCCTTTTTGTTAGCACAACTAATCTAGATTTTTCAATCCTATTTTCACAGCATTTCTTTGTTTTTTTATCTGTTCTGCCATTCCGTAAAATTCTCTGTAGACCATAAAGCACAAAAAGCATATGAGATACCATGAAAAGGCAGCTCCTGACATTCGAAGCCCCAGTAGAAGCAGGTCAGGATAACAAGCACGGTGTGACCCACGGAGCAGTTCATTCTCTTGGGCTGAGTCATCCTTCTGACCTCAGCGGAATCTTCATTGTCTGATATAGTTACGCTTATACTTATTTCCATATTTACACACCCAGGAAACGAGACTTCATTCACCGACTTCAGACCATCACATTCCTACTACCTACTTAGCTGGATTTCCATAATCAGCCTTTTGAAAAGGTAACTCTAGCTTATCTGCTAGGTTATCCCTAGCCTGCCACACAGCACAGACAGCACCCACTGGGAGGCATGACCATCGTATTACCCCCGAGTGCAGAAACCCCACGGAAAGAGCACGCAGACACCTGACAGAGTGACATTCCCTTTCCTAAAACGGTAGAAGCTCAGAACTAGAGTAACTCCCAGGATCCTCAAGTCAAATTAATGCCCCTCTAATGCTTAGATTTTTCCGCGTGACCCCTAGCGAGCGTTGGTACACCTTCCACGTGAAAACCTCCAGTGATGAAGAAATCAGTTCTTCCCGAGACTCTTTCGGGGAGTTCCTGTGATGACAGCGTTCTTCCTTATTTGAATGAGAATTTGTCCTGTTGCAACCTCCTCCTGTTGGTCCTCGTTTTGTCCCCCGTCTTTCTGCATCTGCCACTTTAAACTTTTTAAGATATGTTTTCTTTTTACAGTTAGAATGCAGTTAATGTCTGATTTAGATTTGTATTGAAGCATATCTTTCCTGTGGTTTGAAGAATTAATTAACGCATCCAAGCCAACTTGGAAGCTGTCTTACCTTGCGGTGTCAGTATTGAGGCTTCTCAACTCTACTGGGTCTTCCTAACGGATTAAAAGATGTGCTTATACTGGATCCTAAGATAAAATGAGGCAGTTGTGTCTCATCCTAAGAAAAGATGGAATTCTTAAGGGAGACTGCATTTTCACTTCATTTGAGAACTTTGGTTTTCATCATTCTTCCCCCTCGGCAGCTAAAGCAGTGGACGGATACGTGAAGCCACAGATCAAGCAAGTGGTCCCTGAGTAAGTGTCCCGGGTCCAGCTCTGGTCTCCTGCTGCCTCTCTTCTCCTCTCACCCCCGCACCTGGCTCTCCTCACCCCTCACCGCCGCCCCTCCTGGGGAGGGAGCTGGGCTTGGTCACCAGGGCATCGGTACCCGGGGCCCCGCTCCTGCAGCCAGGGCCCCAGCCCTAGGGGGCACTCTGTCCTTCCGCACCTGAAAAAGACACGAAGGTGGCCCCCGAGCCCCTCCCCGCTGAGGCTGTGCTCTGCTTCCTCTCGCAGGTTTGTGAGCGCCTCTGCGGACTCTGCCGGGAGCAGCGCCACCTACATGGACCAGGCCCCCTCCCCAGCCGTGTGCCCCCAGGCTCACTATAACATGTACCCACAGAAGTAGGTTGTGTTCTCCTGGGGCTCAGAGGGGAGGAACTGGGCACTTGGCCTCAGGCTGGGCACCAGAGGGCTGGTGGGCAAGGAACCCAGAGCTCCTCTAGGTCTGAGATCACCCAGGCCGGGCCGGGCTCTGGCACGTGCCCAGGTGGGAGGGAGAGATTCAACCAGTAGATGTTGGTAGTTTAGAGTGGGGTTGGGCAAATGGCACCTGCTCCCCTCTCTTAAAGTGGAGATTTTTCTGGCTCTTTATAAGGACCAGGTGGGGTTTAGGTGTGTGCGGGCAGCCAGTGTTAGGGGCAGGTAGGCTGGATATTTTAGTCCGAGTCACTCTGTCCAACCAGCTAGCAAAGGACTCTGCCCCAGGGTTCAGGTCAGAGTGCTGCTTTCCTGCGAGGCCTGGGCCAAGGGTGCAGGCGGTCGGTCTTGAGCCGCTCACCTGGGGGGGTGCGGGGTGGACTCTGCTGCTCCTCATTGGCCTCTGGCAACCTTTCCCTTCCCGTAACCTCTCCCCTTTCCCTCCGAAGCCCTGACCCCGTCATTGACAACGATGGGGACTTTGATCTGGACGACACGATGGACGTGGCACGGCGCGTGGAGGAGCTCTTAGGCCGACCTATGGACAGTCAGTGGATCCCCCACGCACAGTCGTGACCCCCCGTGGCCACCTCCAGCTTCTTCATCCTCGCCGGAGGAGTTACTTTTGTGGATGTTTTAATTCCATGAATCGCTTCGCTTTGGAAACAATACTCATAATGTGAAGTGTTACTACTAGTTGTGACTTTAGTGTTTCTGTGCATGGTGGCACCAGTGAAGGGAATGTGAGTGTGTGGGTGTGGGTGTGGGGGTGTGTGTGTGTGAGATTGCACGTTGGGCTGTTTCTCCCCCTTGCTGTCCGGAGCTTAGCTGCAGCACTGGGGCCACAAACAGAGGCTGCGGTTGTTTTAACCTTGTGCCGAAAGGTAGGTAGTTCCATGAACCCTGGAACTTGGCCATGTGTTTTGAGGGTGGCCGAACTTGGACATGCGGCTGTTGAAGTGACAGAAGGACAGAGGGAGGTGAAAGCACCTCGTGTCTGGTGAATCTTTGTCACTGTGTCTGCCAAGCCATTGATCTATGAACATGATCGTTTCCACTTTTCTTCTGAAACGTAGAAGCTGCCTTTTCACAAAGAAAACCAGTCCTCCCTCCTTCCCTGTCCCCCAATCCCCATTTTCCTCGGTAGGGATGGGAGAAGGGGGGGCATAGAGCAGTCGCTGGGGCAAGGGAAGATGTGGGTTTTCCGACGGGTAGTGGCTTTTTAAATAACCCGTAACCCATCTAAATGTTCTCTGCCTCTCCCGCTGACTCCCAGCCCCCACGGAGTTGCCGCTTAGTTCCTATGTGTGTACGCGTGTGCAGGCACGTTTGATGAAGTAGAGGAAAGAAAAGAGAGTCACATGACTAGAGCTTACAGTGTTGATGTCCTTTGTGTCGTGGCCAGAGTGGACTGCCCAGCCCCGGCTCGCAGGCGCTGAGAACGTTGCCTTGTTACCCGGGAGTGGCTGTCCAGTCTGCCCGTCCTTCCTCTGTGCTGGTAGAGGCACAAGCGAGGCTTTTCAAAGGCTTATTGATAACGGCATTTTGCAAAGGTTGAATGGTGTTTTTGTTTCCAAATTGGGACTTGTTTTTCCCTTCCCACCCTAATTTGACATCAGAATTCTTTCTTGCTGCGTCAGGTCCTGTGCCACTGGGACGCAGGTCACCTCATTTCCCTTCACTGTCTGCACACAATGTCTTGGGGAGCGGGTGGCAGGAATGTGGGCTGAACCCAGGACCAGCGCGTTGCCACCCTGGTGCAGGGTGCTGGGTGTCGGCATTGGTAATTTGGGGAAATGCAGTCAGCGAGTTTGCTGAGAAGTTTGTTTTGCAAAAACAAGGCAAAACCAAAAATCCTCGGCATAACTTTATCCAAAGTTTGTTCCATAGCTTTATACCAGAAGGAAGGAATGGGCCATGGCAGGCAGGTGGGAAGAGGGGGAAGCAGGTATAACTTTGGGGTTAGGCCTGTAAGGTCACCCCCAGCACCCCCCTCCAAAAGAAGGGCCTGACCACACCCAGGAGAGAATGGCCCTAAAAACATTATTTTTATACATGTGAGTAAATAAACATATTTTTTTTACAAAAATAACTTCTGAATTTATCAGTGTTTTGATGTTAAAGGAAAATATTCCTCTGTAGTAAATTATTTATTGAAAGAGGACTTTTTACAAGCTGCTCTTTGCCCTAGCTTGGTTTCATACACTGATTTACTTTTCTGTGCTGGGCAGTAGACCGTCTCTGCCTCTGAGGAGCAGGCGGACTCCTCCATGGATACCAGCACTGACGCAGGATGCCGCGAAGCCCCTGACGTCCCCTCAAGATTTGATGAAAATCCCCCCTGAGGTTGGGAGTGTTGGAGAAAGGTAGAAAGGAAGCCTGGCTGCTCCTGGACTCAAAGAGACCTCTCATGCCCGACACCGGGGCACCCTGAGTGCCGGCCCTGGTTGTCCCAGCAGCCCTGGGGGCAGGGATTGACACACTTTCAGATGAGGAGTGGGCCTAGCCACAGGCGTGCCGAGGGCAGAGCTCTCACTGCATAGTTAGCACTGGGGTTGGGGGGACAGGTTCCCAAGAAAGTGGCTGCCCCGAGCCTGGGGTTCCCGCGCACGTCCGGTGGCTGAGCTGTCCTCCGTTCTCCCGAGGCTATGCCTGTAGATGGGAGAGATTTTTGACTGAGAGTTGCGCTCGCTATCTGCATGTATCTTCTCTCTTCTCCCTGTTCTGCAAACCGCAAGGAGAGGTGACAGGCAAGTCCTGGCCACCTCAGCCTCTCACTCGCTCCCAGACACACATATGCACGTCATCAAAATGTTTCAATGTGTGGTATGTGCAGGGCTTCGTAGGGGGTGGGAGGGAGACTAAAAGTGAATATAACTTAAAATGGAAACATACTTTTTATAATTTTTCTTTATAAAACTTTGTGAAATTATTTCAGATACAGATTTTAGTGTTGATGCAGGTTAGTATATAGGCACCAAAAAAGTATTGTTTACGACTTGTGTATTTTATGTTACAATAAATACTTCCTCTAAATGGACAACATTGAGTCCTCTTTTTATTTTTTTCCATCAGGTGGTGAGATAGAGTGGCTTTCATAGGGAAAAATTTGAAATCATCAGTGTGACTCTGAAAAGAGGAACTAGTTGGGCACTGGCTGCCTCAGAGTGTGTGTGTCACCAGCTTTGATGGCAGATGGGGGCATTTCTTACCTTCCTGTACACATGAGGTTTTGAAAATTAGAATGATAGTCTTTTATCTCCTATTCCTGTTAGAAAGTTCATCCTTAAAATTCAGCACATTTAGAGTGCCTGCCCTGAGCCAGGCTTGTGTATGGGATGAGAAATCATTCCTGCCCTCAAGAGGATTGCAGTCTGGGAATCCACACACCCTGGAGCCCGCGCCACAACTAGAGAGAGAAAACCCACACGCCACAATGAAGAGCCCACGCGCTGCAACAGAAGATCCCACATGCCTCAACGAAGATCCCGTGTGCCGCAACTAAGACCCAACGCAACCAAAAACATGGGAAAGACAGCTAACACAACCAATTATGATAGGATATTGGCTCCTGCTGCCTTAAACCTATCCCAAGGCCATTATCAAATACAAAAGAACAGACAGGAAGGGCACCGAACAGCTGAGCTGACTTTTTTTTTTTTTTTTTTTGCGGTTCGCGGGCCTCTCACTGTTGTGGCCTCTCCTGTTGCGGAGCACAGGCTCCGGACGCACAGGCTCAGCGGCCATGGCTCACGGGCCCAGCCGCTCTGCGGCACATGGGATCTTCCCGGACCGGGGCACGAACCCGTGTCCCCTGCCTGCATCGGCAGGCGGACTCTCAACCACTGCGCCACCAGGGAAGCCCAGAAGCCTGAATTTGATTGGATCAATTTGTGGAGCCATTTATTCCCCAGGGCGTTGTTGAAAAATATAGCAATCAGCCAGCAACTAGTGTAGTTTAACAGCTGGGTGTGGTCGGGGAAAGAGACAAGGAGAGATCTGTGCAAATCACTGTCCTGCTAGGGTGACTGTGGGCATAACTCCCCCCTAAGTGGCAATATCAGAGGCTTCACACTGTGTGTGGGGGTGGGCAGTGGGGAGCAGATAGACTCACTAACATAATCCTGCCACTCACTAAACAAGGAAACTGGTTTACTTGGACAAGAAACAAGGAAATGCTAAACTGGTTTCCAAGGTGGCTGCACCATTTTACATGAGGGTTCTGATTTCTCTACATTCTTGCCAACACTTGTTATTTTCTGACCTTTTGATTATAGCCATCCTAGTGGAGTGTGACATGACTTGAGTCAGTTTTAATTTGCATTTCTCTGATGACTAATGGTGTTGAGCAGCTTTATCAGAAGCCCTGGAAAATTCACAAATATATGGAAATTAGACAATACAGTCCTACATAACAAAATGAAAAAAATGAAGTAGTCACACTTACCGATTTCAAAACTTACTACAAAGAAACAGTAATCAACGAAGTGTGGTACTGGCATAAGGATAGACCTATAGATAAGTGGAATAGAATTCAGAGTCTAGAAAGAAACCAATGTGTCTATGGTCAACAAATTTTTCACAAGGGTGCCAAGACCATTCAATGGGGAAAGAATAGTCTTCTCAACAAATAGTGCTGGGACTACTGGATAGCCACAAGTGAAAGAATGAATTTGGAACCTTACCTTACATCATATATAAAAATTAAAAATGGATCAAACATCTAAACGTAAGAGCTAAAGCTATATAAAACTCTAAGAAGAAAACAGAGGTTCAGGGGCTTCCCTGGTGGCGCAGTGGTTGAGAATCTGCCTGCCAATGCAGGGGACACGGGTTCAAGCCCTGGTCTGGGAAGATCCCACATGCCGCGGAGCAACTAGGCCCGTGAGCCACAATTACTGAACCTGCGCATCTGGAGCCTGTGCTCTGCAACAAGAGAGGCCACGACAGTAAGAGGCCCGCGCATCGTGATGAAGAGTGGCCCCCACTTGCCGCAACTAGAGAAAGCTCTCACACAGAAACGAAGACCCAACATAGCCATAAATAAATAAATAATTAATTAAAAAAAAAAAAAAACAGAGGTTCATGTTGTGGGATTTGGCAATGATTTCTTGGCCAAGACACCAGAAGCACAGGGAGCAGAAGATAAATTGGACTTCATCAAAATAAACTTTTGGGAATTCCCTGGTGGTCCAGTGGTTAGGACTCGGTGCTTTCATTGCAGTGGCCCAGGTTCAATCCCTGGCTGGGGAACTAAGGTCCTGCAAGCCGCGCCATGGTGCATCCAAAAAAATAAAAAATAGAAAAACTTTTTTGCTTCAAAAGACACTATTAACAGAGTGAAAAGGCAACCCACAGAACGGGAGAAAATATTCGCAAATCGTATGTCTGATGAGGGTTAATAGCCAGAATATATAAAGAACTCCTCAACAACAACAACACATTTTAAATGGGAGCATGACATGAATAGACATTTTTCCAAAGAAGATATACAGGTGGACAAAAAGCACAGGAAGAGATGCTCAATTGTAAGGGAAATGCAAATCAAAACCACAATGAGATACCACTTCTTACCCATCAGGTTGGCTACTATAAAAAAACAGAAACAGGGACTTCCCTGGTGGTACAGTGGTAAAGAATCCACCTTCCAGTGCAGGGGTGCGGGTTTGATTCCTTGTCGGGAAACTAAGGTCCCACGTGCTGCGGGGCAACTAAGCCTGCATCTCAGAGAGCCCGCGTGCCGCAAACTACAGAGCCCACGCGCCCTGGAGCCCGTGGGTCACAAGTAGAGAGAGAAAACCCACATGCCACAACTAGAGAGAAGCCCACATGCTGCAACGAAAGATCCCGCTTACTGCAACTAAGACCCGACACAGCCAAAAAAATTAAGAAAATAAATAAACAAATATATTTTTTAAAGGCAGCCTTACTGAGCCATGTCAAAGATTTAAAAAACAAAACAAAACAGAAAACAGCAGCTGTGGTAGGGGATGTGGAAAAATTGGAACCCTTGTACATTGAAGGTAGGCGTGTAAAATCGTGCAGCTGCTGTGAAAACAGTATGGTGGTTCCTCAAAAAATTAGACATATGAATTACCATATGATCTAGCACTTCCCCGTCCGGGAATATACCCAAAAGAATTAAAAGCAGGGGGCTTCCCTGGTGGCGCAGTGGTTGAGAGTCTGCCTGCCGATGCAGGGGACATGGGTTCGTGCCCCGGTCCGGGAAGATCCCACATGCCGCGGAGCGGCTGGGCCCGTGAGCCATGGCCGCTGAGCCTGCGCATCCAGAGCCTGTGCTCCGCAATGGGAGAGGACACAACAGTGAGAGGCCAGCGTACCGCAAAAAAGAAAGAAAGAAAGAAAGAAAAGAATTAAAAGCAGGGATTCAAACAGATATTTGTACACCCGTGTTCATAGCAGCATTATTCATAATAGCCAAAAGGTAAAAACAGAAAAGTCCATCAATGAATGAATGGATAAATGTGGTATATACATACAATGTATATTTCCTTCCTTAAAAAGGAAGGAAATTCTGACACATGCTACAACGCGGATGAATCTTAACCAGGAAGACATTATGCTAGGTGAAATAAGACAGACACAAAAGGACAAATATTGTAAGATTCCCCTTATATTAGGCACCTAGAGTAGTCAAATTCATAAAGACAGAAAATAGGATGGTGGTTGCCAAGGAATGGGGAGTTATTGTTTAATGAGTACAGAGTTTCAGTTTGGAAAGATGAAAAATTTTGGAGAGACATGATGGTGATGGTTGCACAACAATGTAAATGTACCTAATGGCACTGAAGGGGACACTTAAATATGGTTAAAATGGTAACTCATGTATGCTTTACCACAATAAAAAATGGATCCAAAAAAATGGATCAGAGACCTAAATGTAAGAGCTAAGATTATAAAATTATTGGAAGAAAACATAAGGGTAAATCTTCATGACCTTGGATTTGACAATGAATTCTTAGATACAACACCAAAAGCACAAACAGCAAGAGAAAAAATAGGTGGTTGGACTTCATCAGAACTAAAAATTTTGTGCTTCAAAGGACGCTATCAAGAAAATGAAAAGATAACACAAAAGGTGGGAGAAAATATTTGCGAATCATATATATCTGATAGGGGACTTGTATGTAAAATATATAAAGAACTCTTACAACTTAATAATAAAAAGACAAGTAGTCCAATTAAAAAATGGGTAAAGAAGCTGAAAAGACGTTTCTCCGAAAAAGTATACAGATGGCCAATAAACACATGAAAAGATGCTCGACATCATTGGTCATCAGGAAAATGCAAAAACTGACTCAGATCACTTCACACCCCACTAAGATGACTATAATCAAAAGGTCAGATAATAACAAGTGTTGGCAAGGATGTAGAGAAACTAGGACCCTCATATACTGGTGGTGGGAATGTAAAATGGTGACACCACTTTGGATACCAATTTAGCAGTTCCTTAAACAGTTAAACCGTTATTACACGACCCTGACATTCCACTCAATGGAACGCAGTGAATCCCTTGCATTACGTTTTTATGCAAGAAAATATATGTCCACAGAAAAACTTGTACAAACATTCGTAACAGCATTTTACATAATTGCCAAAGAGTGGAAATGACCCAAGCGTCCATCAACCGATGAATGGATAAACAAATGTGATACATCCATACGATGAAACATTATTTGGCAATAATAAGGAATGAACTACTGGTACACAGTACCACATGGAAGAACCTTGAAAACATGCTGAGTGAAAGAAGCCAGACTCAAAAGACCACATCTTGGGCTTCCCTGGTGGCACAGTGGTTGAGAGTCCGCCTGCCGATGCAGGGGACACGGGTTCGTGCCCTGGTCCGGGAAAATCCCACATGCCGCGGAGCGGCTGGGCCCGTGAGCCTATGGCCGCTGAGCCTGAGCGCACGGAGCCTGTGCTCCGCAACGGGAGAGGCCACAACAGTGAGAGGCCCGCGTACCGCAAAAAAAAAAAAAAAAAAAAAAAAAAAGACCACATATTATATGATTCCATTTACAATGAAATGTCCAGAATAGGGAAATGTATATATAGAGAGAGTAGATTTGTGGTTGCTTAGGGCTGGGGGCAGGGAGGTGGGAAGGGATTGGGAGGTGATAGCTAAAGGGCCTGGGATTGCTTCTGTGGTGACGAAAATGTTATAAAATTGACTGTTGGTGCGGCACATACCTATGAAGATACTAGAGGCCACTGAATTGTATACTTTAAGAGCTCAGCTGTGAGAAGAAGAGAGACTGCAAGACGGAGAGGCAGGTGAGGGTGTAGGGAAAGGTTTCAGTGTCTGAGAGCCTGGGTCAAGGGCACAGGTGGAGAGAGGGCTTAACCACGGACAGCAGAAGACCCTCATTCTGAGCACAGCTTCTCAAGCTTTTCAGTAGGATGGGGGAGCCGAGCTCCATCGGGCACCTCATTCCCAGTTGCAAAACTACCTCCTGGCATAAGGATGGGAGAAGTTTGTGTTTCCTTGCGATAAAGCCGATACGCTAACACAGGTGGTGACCTCAATTACCAGGTAGTTATCTTGAGAACAGGTGTTAATGGGTTGTGTCTGCCTGGCTCTGGCTTTAAAAGGGGGTGAGACTCTTTTCTATCTGCAGTCCCAGCAGATTGCCTGCGGTGTTCCACACTCTGCTTTGACGTTTATTCAATAACAAAAGTATTTCCTTCCTCTACTACCTTTGTGGAGACCAATTCTGGATTGGAAAACATTTTTGCTTTTTAACAGTTCTCAAGTTTGCACCTGCTCCAGGGTGGGGTGCACCCCACTCCCGGCTCAAGCTGATACGAGTCTGAGGACCACGATACTCTGGCCCTAACTTCCCTCCACCTGCCAGCTTGGGCCAGCTCCCAGCACAGCGGCCCTTAGGCAACCTGCCCCTTTAAGAGCCCCCCCCTTCCCAGCTCCTCCCTCAGGCCCGGTGGCCGGATTTCCTGGTTCAGGCCCAGCCCTTTAAAGCTGTGGCTCCATCCTTCTCGCCGGTTGTGTACTGAGGCTGTAGGGGGGTGCTGAGGGGGCCCTGGGTGCCAGGCAGAGGCACAAGTGGGCTGTGACAGGTGCATGTGGGCTTCGGGGGCGCACAGGATGCTGGGACAGGGTGGATCCTGGACAAAGCAGAGCCTCTCGGTAGTGGGCCAGATGTGCCATCCGTTAAGTACCTGCTGTGTGCCAGGCACCGTGCCATGCCTTTCCTGCACTTTCTGAGGGGTATTATTATTCCCATTTTACAGATCGGGGAAGGGAACGGAGCTCAGAGCAGCTGGCTGAGTTACAGGGCCAGACAGCTAACGAGGGGCAGAGCCAGGATCCAAACTCAGGTCAGTGTGACCCCAAAGCCCTGATGTTCTCTCCCCCGCATCACCTGCCTGACAGGTTTCACTTGGTGTTCCTGTGCGTGGGAGAGTGGGGGGGAGGAAATGGCTTTTCCCCCCTCCCCCTAGGGCCAGTACCTGGGGGCCTTCCTCCTGCCAGGAGCTGCTTGGAGATGCTGCTGCCGCTGCTGCCGTGCCTCGCGCTGTGCCTCCTGCTGCTGCCGCTGGCCGTGCTCTGGCGGCGGCGGCCGTCCCAGGATGCCAGGCTGTCCTGGCTGGTCCCTCTCCAGCACCGTGTGGCATGGGGGGCCCTGTGCTGGGCAGCCGCCTGGCAGCGGAAGAGCCTAGTGCGGAGCACGCTGCACGCGGGCCAGAGCCAGCAGCGGGCCCTGAGGCGGTGTCTGCAGGGAGCCCAGAGTCCCCGCTGTCCCCTCAGGGGGAGCACAGGTGTGTTTCCCAGGGTCTGGGGAGGTGGCCCAAAGAGAAAGAAACCCCATAGGACAGTCAGATTCCAGAACCTGAAGACCTCCCTTCCCCCTTCTACTGACAACACAGAGGGACCTGACCCAGAGACCCTGCCCAGGCCCGAGATAGTTCAAGATGAATTGTCCCATCCTGGGCCCTGACAGCCCCTCTTCCCCCAGGCCTGTTCTGGGTTCCTTCCTCAGGGGCCTCACCAGCCTTACCTGAAACTCTTGGGAAACTCTGTGGCTTCATGAGGATTTTACGATGTCTTTGGGGCTACAGATATAGACGTCTTCCGGAATCATCTCCCTCTGACCAAGGCCAGCCAGCTCCAGGAGGAAGAAAGTGGAGTGCAGCTCTTGCCTCCTGCCTCAAACCAGTACCGTGGGGAGGTCTCTCTGCAGGTAAACTGGGAAGGCTGGAGCCCAACCCTGCCAGAGACCCCCTAACTGCAGCCAAACCCTCCCATCAGAATGGGAAACAAACAAACAAACAAAATACCTGGGGCCTCAGGGTCTGGCTCAGGCCCAGGGCCAACGACACTGCCTCTTGTCTCCCTCCAGGCCACCTTGCTGGGTCTGGCAGCCCTAAAGAAGACCTGCCCGGAAGTGCTGGCCCCAGAAGGCACGGCCCGTGTGACCCCTTCCTCCCCTTGGCCCTACCCCCTCCCTTGGCCTTGGCATGCCCTGGGCCAGTTGGGCCCTGCTGGAGCCAAGGACCCTAGGGCCCTGCTGCTGGAGGCACTGAGGTCCCCGGGCCTGCGGGCTCTGGAAGCTGGGACGGCGGTCGAGCTCCTAGACGTCTTCTTGGGCCTGGAGGCCGATGGCGAAGAGCTGGCTGAGGCCTTAGCTGCTGGGAACCCAGGAGCATCTCTCCCCAGACGGGCAGCTGAGCTGCGGGAGGCCCTGGAGCAGGGACCCCGAGGACTGGCCCTTCGGCTCTGGCCAAAGCTTCAGGTGGTGGTGACTCTGGATGCAGGAGGCCAGGCGGAGGCTGTGGCTGCCCTGGGGGCCTTGTGGTGCCAAGGGCTAGCCTTCTTCTCACCTGCTTATGCTGCCTCTGGAGGTCAGCAAGACTCAAGGGTAGTGAGGTGAGGGCAGGGGGCAGAGGTCACACAGCTAGCTGCCAAGCAGCAAGCCCTATATAATCATCTCATCTAATCCTGCCCAACCAGCAGCTCCATTTTACAGATGAAAAAACTGAGGCTCATAGAGGTTAAGAGACACACATATTTACACCGCACCAGCATTTAACCACAGGTCCATCACCTCCAGAGCCACCGCCCCTTCCCAGTTAAGACCTTAGAGGCAGAGGGCTGAGCCTGGGGGAGCCAGGAAGGGTGGAGTGGGAGGGCAGCGGTGGGATCGATGCTCAGAGGATTGGGGACTGGGATCCAGGGTGAGGGGCTCTTGCCCAGCAGAAAGCAACGTTACCACCAGATGCAGAAGCTGCTTGCTCCCCACAGGGGCGGTGGGCCTGAGTCTGTGGCCAGAGCAGCCCCATGGCCTGTACCTTCTGCCCCCTGGAGGCCCCTTTATTGAGCTGCTCCCACTCAAGGAAGGAACGCGGGAAGAGGCTGCCCCCACCGTCCTACTGGCCGAAGCCCAGAAGGGCAAGGAGTACGAACTGGTGCTGACTGACCACACCAGCCTCACCAGGTGACCACCTGGCTGTCCACCCCCAGGCCACCTCAGGCCCTCTGGAACCCTGCTGAAAGCCAGGGGCATGGGCTAATGGGCCTTTGGGCCTGACCTCAGCCCCACTTCTACTCTATCAGGTGCCGCCTGGGTGACGTGGTCCAGGTGGTTGGTGCCTACAATCAGTGTCCGGTCGTCAGGTTCATCTGCAGGTAAGTGACCCCCTGGGTGGCTGAGAGATCATCCTTTTGCCCTGGGTTCCTCTTCCTCCTGCTTCCTCCTCCCCAGGCTGGGCCAGACCCTGAGTGTTCGAGGCGAAGACACTGGTGAGGACGTGTTCTCTGAGGCCTTGGGCCAGGCGGTGGGGCAGTGGCCAGGGGCCAGGCTGTTGGACCATGGCTGTGTGGAGAGCAGCATTCTGGGTAAGCTTCTCCACTGGCTCCTGCCTCCCGTCCTTGGCTTGACTGTCCCCCAACCCATACCCATCCTGCTGGGAGATCTCTAGGAAAGAGAAAAGAGCCTGCTTTGCTGCTCCTAACAAAAGTCCTTCCCCATATCTAACTCCCATCCCTCCTGCTGCCTCTATCCATGTTCTCTCCATTCACCCCACTCCCTGCCAAGAAACTCCTTTTCTCCCCGCTGTGAACCCGGGAGTGGGGAAGAACAGGTGGGGGCAGTAGGCTTCGGCTTTCGATGCTGCCCTGTTCACAAAAGCACGTGTCCACGATGCGGGGGTTTGTCTACAGATTCCTCCGAGGGTTCTGCTCCCCACTATGAGGTGTTTGTGGCACTGAAGGGGCTAAGGAACTTGTCGGAGGAAAATCGAGACAAGGTACACGAGAGACAGGGACAGGGTATGACTGCATGTCCCTTTCACTCTGCACGCCCCCAGGTGCTGTGGGCACAGGGGAGAGATGAGGAGGAGGGGTGTGGGCAGGAGAACCTCCCTGGGGCTCTGGGAAGGGAGGGATGAGTCCCACGGACACACACGTATACGCACGAAACTGCTACCCACGCGTTCCCTGGACACGGCCGTGCGTGCCTCACCGCACGCCCCACACCAGCCTCACGCAGGCCGTTCTGTTTCCAGCTTGACCACTGCCTTCAGGAAGCCTCCGCTCGCTACAAGTCCCTGCGGTTCCGGGGCAGCGTGGGCCCTGCCCGAGTCCACCTGGTGGGGTGGGGGGCCTTCAGAGAACTGCGGGCAGCCCTCGCTGCCTGCCCCTCAGCCCCCTTCCCTCCTGAGATGCCCCGGGTTCTCAAGCACAGGTACCTGGCCCAGTACCTGCAGAGGAGGGTGGTGTCCTGAGCTGAGGCCTGCCCACTGCCCTGTTCACCCTCACGGGCTGCCTCGCTCTTTCCTCTGGGGCCCCTCTGGACGGGGAGCCCTTGGCCAGGGTCTTCGAGTGTCAGCTGACGGTTGCCCATCAGAGCTGCTGGGCCTTAGGGAGGCCCGACCTAGTCTGTCAGTTCTGAGGAGTTGACTTCAGGGATAGAGCAGACAACAGCAGTGCCCCATCTGGAGGCCCCCGGCCCACCCTGGAAGACCCTGGGGTTCCAGTCCACGCTGACAGTGCCTGTGTGTCTCAGCCCGTGCACCAGGCAGGCTGGAAGTGTTGGGAGTTAATGCTCTCAGGAGTGACCCTCAGTCAGCAAAGGAACAGGAGCTGGTGATCACAGACCTCAGCTTCATCGTCCCTCAGTGGGACAGCTCTGAAGCGTATTCTGGATTGTCTCCCTCGGAGGGTCACCACCAGTTGCCCACAGCGGTAACCCTCTCATTAACAAAGTTCTTGGTTTTCCTTCTTTCCCTCCCGTCCCTACTCCCTTATGTGCTTTCTTGGATCACCGCCCCAATAAACCTCTTGCACCCAGAATCTTGGCTTGGGGTCCGCTTTTGGGGAAACCAGTGGTCCCATTCGCTCTGGTGCTGCTGCAGCCTGGGCTCCCCTCCCAGCTTCAGCTCTGGACACCAGGGCTTTCCCCACACTCCCCCTCTGGGCTGGGGCAGGCCCTGAGTGTGTGGGCCCGCAGAGCCCTCGGGGACCCCTGCCACAGCCTAAGTCAACCCAGAAGACACAGAGCCCCTCATCCTACCTCTCCCCATTCCAAGCTTCACCTAAATGCGGAGGGGCTGCTCCCCAACTCCCCTTGCCCTGGCTTAGCACGAGTCCCCTTCCTGGCCCAACACCCGCCAATCACTTCCATGGGCAGGCCCTGTACTGTAAATCATAAAGAATCAGAGCAGGAAGCAGCTCCAGAGACCATCTGGCTTAACCGTCCATCTTAACCAGTGGGGAAACTGAGGCTTCGTGGGGTCATGAGGTTTGCCCAAAGCCCCGCAGCTCCTCCTAAGTACCTCGGCACCTGATCCCAATCAGTTGCCAAGCCTCAGGTTCTGCCTCTGAATTACCACTTCTAGATTCCACGCCCCACATCCAGGCCCCTGCCCCCTCCCACCCGGCCCCCACACCAGCCCACCACTCCTTCCTGCTAAGATCCTCCCGCAGTGCAGGAGTAAGACCCTTTGACCCACCCTGGCCTCACTTACCTGTCCAGTCACCTCTCTCTTGTAAGAGAAGTGATCTGTGGACCACACCTTACTTCCCGCGAGAAATAAGCGCTGTCGTGTCTAGGTCTTTGTCCCTTCTTCAGAATGCCTTCTCCCCTGACCTTACTTGATGAAACCCACTTTTCATGCAAGGCTTTTTCTGAGGCCTTTCTCCACTGAGCTAGCCTTTTGCCGGGTCGCCTCCCCACCTGGACTTTGGAGCTCCTTGAAAACTGGGCTGTATCCTATGCACACTGTCACTCCAGTGCCCAGAGCAGGGCCTGGCACAGAACTGGTGCTCAGTAGACAATGCCCCGGAGAAGACATCAGCCTAGAGATGGCACGTGTCCTTCACCCCATGGTGGCTCTCTCCCTGCTGATGGTGGGATGGGACTCCATCCCTCCTGTCCAGGCAGCCCAGCCAGGTAGGAAGGAAGCTGGGGATGTTGAAGGATCTCACCAGGTTTTGCTGCTTTCCTCCCACTGCCCAGGGTTGGCTTTCAAGTTTCTCCATCTTGGAGGTTGGTGAAAGGGACAGAGGGAAGAAGAGAGACAGAGGGGAGGGAGAGCCAGCTAAGAAAGCTTCTCCGTGGAGGAAGAAGGCCCTGGAGCCTGAAGGCCCCAGGAGCAGTGACAGGAGGACGGGGGCAGAGGCCTGTTGCCTGGCTGCCCTCTCCCCCCACACACATCCTGTGGAGAGTGAGTCTCACGACTGCCTCCTTTCCTGCCCCTAATTAGCAGCTCCCCTGACACACTGTCCCACACCAGCATCCCAGGCAAGGCCTCTTTTGTGCTCCCAGATTCCTAGGTGCAAGTTGGCCTCATTAGTGCCCGGAGACCGCCCCATCTCCAGGGAGCAGGCAGACGGACGGGGGCGGGGAGGTGACCAGGAGCACAACGATCCACCTCCAGTCACTGAGTGCCTTGGCGGCCATTCCTTGGGCCCAGCCTGGAGACGGCCCTCCTGCAGGAGGCTAATCTTAGATTTGCCATTGTCTGGCCCCAGAGTGGACGCAAGCGCCCATCTCTCCCCCGCCACCCCAGAGCACTATAAACCCCAGGACCCTGGGAGCGGGTTGCAGTTGACAGCCCCAAAGCTCCTGGCTATTTGGACCACTGCAGACGACACCTTTCCCGGCTACGCCACTCTGAGCCCCAGACACCATGAATCCTCCTTCTACAAAGGTAAAGACCCGGGGACGGAGGGGTGACTCATTAGGCCAGGGGCAATGAGAGGGCCTGCTCAGGGAGCTGGAAGAAAGGTTGAAGGTGTCTAGCTCTTGGCCTTTTCCCACGTGGGTTCTGAGGCAGCGGACGGGGTGGACCCTTGGCCAAGTATCTGCCTTGGCTAACATTGCATTGTGCCGTGTTCTCCTAAGAGTTCATGTTTATTGAGCCTTCACGACGTATTAGGTGCTGTTTGCACCTGTCATCTCATTTCATCCTCCCAGAAGCCCTGCACAGTAGGAATTATTTAATACCCAGTTTACAGGTGAGGACGTTGTGCTCCCTGAGAGGGCAGGAAACTGGCCCAAAGCGACTGAGCTGTTTCCCCTGCAAGGGAGCAGCCGACAAGACAACAGCTTGGATCCTGCCAGTCCTTGATTTGCACGTGTTTGCCCACTGTGAGGGGGGAGGAGCGGATAAATAGGGCCTCTGTTTCCCTGAGCTAAGTTTCCACAAACGTCTGGGGCAGATTCAGACATGTCTGTTTTCAGGTGGAGTGGTCAGCGCTCTAATGGGTACCCAGAGGAGAGAGGGATTCATTCTGTCCAGGGGGTCTCAAAGGGCTTCCTGGAGGAGATGCTCTGCTAGGTCTTCAAGGACGAGTAGGTAAAGGAGCCAGACACGAGCCCTTCTCCAACAGAGCCCTTCAGACAGCTCTGCGCAGAGACAGGCAAGCTAAGCGACAGCGAGGGAGGAGCACAGGCCAGGAGGGGGCGTGAAGCAAGCTGTGCAGGGCCCGGGCGTAGGGGTTGGATGCGGGCGACCCTCAGCGCCCGGTCTCCGCCTCCCCAGGTCTCCTGGGCCACCGTGACGCTGCTGCTCCTGCTGCTGCTGCTGCCGCCTGCACTGCTGTCGCCCGGGGCGGCCGCGCAGCCTCTGCCCGACTGCTGCCGTCAGAAGACGTGCTCCTGCCGCCTCTACGAGCTACTGCACGGCGCGGGCAATCACGCGGCCGGCATCCTCACGCTGGGCAAGCGGCGGCCCGGGCCCCCGGGCCTCCAGGGCCGGTTGCAGCGCCTCCTGCAGGCCAGTGGCAACCACGCGGCCGGCATCCTGACCATGGGCCGCCGCGCAGGCGCAGAGGCAGCGCCGCGCCCCTGCCCCGGGCGCCGGTGTCCCGCTGAGGCCACCTCGTCTGTCGCGCCCGGGGGACGGTCCGGGGTCTGAGCCCTTGCTCACGTCCTGTCCTGGCCCTACCCTGGCCCTGCCCTCTCCCCTCTGTCAGCCCGCCCGGTGTCAGCCCGCAGAAAAAGGGCAATAAAGACGAGCCTCCCTCTGTTAGTGTGGCTGCTCTCTGTCCCGGTGTGGTCGCGTCCCGCCCTCCAGGGGGCGTGAGAGTCTTTCTAACTATAAAGAGCCAGAAAACCTGGAGGCTCGGGGAAACCTCAGCTTGGGCGTGTTTGAACCCGAAACACTCTCGGGCGGGGAGCTCCCAGAGCAAGGAACTGTGCAAGGCCCTGGGGTGCGGAGAGAACCGCATATGTGCGTGCTTGGAGGGGAGGATGGGGATAGACACGTCCCTCGGTGCTCTACCAGTCATTCTGTATCGCAGGGCCTTTCCGGAGAGACGCAGAGGAGAGAAAAAGCAAGCAGAGGAGGGGAATCCGGCTGGGAAGGAGGGAGCTGCGCCTGCCGAAAAGGCAGGGAATCTGAGGCTCAACATAAATCTTCCAGAGAGCTGCAGCGTGGGGTAGAGAGTCTGGGGGAGCAGTGAGGCGTTGAAGGGGAGGCGGTTAGGCTTGTGCAGCCCAGATTGTGAAGACCCTCACAAGTCGTCAGGCTTTTCACTTTATTCTGTAGGTAGCTGAGAGTCAGGAGAAGTTCTTAAGTGGAGATGCGGCAAGATCTTCCTGCAATTAACCGAACACACCTGGTACAGGTTGAATTGTGTGCACACACACACACACCCCATTTACATGTTGAAGTCCTAACCCCCAGCACTTCAGAATGTAACCTTATTTGGAAATAGAGTCTTTGTGGACGTAATTAGTTAAAATGTGGTCATAACTGGAGTAGGGTGGGCCTCTAATCCAATACGATGTGTCCTTATATAAAGGGGGAATTTGGACACACAAGAAGAACCCATGTGAACATGAAGGCAGAGGTGGAGTGATGCATCTACAAGCCAAAAAATGCCAACAACCCACCGGAAGCTAGAAAACAAGCATGGAGCAAATATTCCCCCACGGCCTTAAAAAGGAACCAACCCTGCAGTCATCTTGATCTTGGACTTCTAGCCTTCAGAACTGAGCCAAAAATTTCTGTTGTTTAAGCCACCCAGCTTATGGTACTTTGTTACAGCAGCCCTAAGAAACTAACACCCAAAAGTAGAGATGTGGCACTTTTAAGCAATATAACACCCCAGATAATGCCCAGCTCAAACTCAGGGAACACTGGCCTGCCCTCTCCCCAGCCCATCTTCCCTTTGTCACTGGCTTTGGCTGTCTTGTTCTGGCAAGCAGCCACCCCAAGCCACCACAGTAATTTTCTGCTTCCACAGTGAAAAAGTCCTGTGTCTGGTCTCACCTGGGTCCTTCTTGCTGCTGCACTTATTTCGTTTTGGAGAAGAACAAAACCCACCAGCGCACCTTTGGAGATTTACAAACTGACTGCCCAGCTTGAAACTATCTTTCTCAGCCCCAGACTTGTTTCCAGCCTCTCTTCCACCTAAATGGTAGCAGAGAGAAGGAGGGTTAAATCAGGATGATAGGAAGAGGGAGAATAGGGAGACAATTGCTCACCAACACATTGCGTGCCAAAGATATGCATTATGCTATTAAATTCTCACAACCATACGAGGTAAAAATTATTAGCTGGGCTTCCCTGGTGGCACAGTGGTTGAGAGTCCGCCTGCCGATGCAGGGGATGCGGGTTCGTGCCCCGGTCCGGGAAGATCCCACATGCCGTGGAGCGGCTGGGCCCGTGAGCCATGGCCACTGAGCCTGTGTGTCCGGAGCCTGTGCTCCGCAATGGTAGAGGCCACAACAGTGAGAGGCCTGCATACTGCAAAAAAAAAAAAAAAAAATTATTAGCTGCATTTTACAGCTGATAGTGAGAGGCAAAGTCACACAGTTAGTAAGTGGCAGAGCTGGGATTTCTACCCAGTGGACTCCAAAGCTCTTTTCATCCACACAGCTGAGCTTAGAGGCAGAGTTCGCCAGGGTGCCCTACGCAGACTGCGGCACAGGTGAGGGTTAAGTAGTGCATTCTAGAATTTGAGTTTCCTGCCTTCCCATCGATCCTCCACCGGCAAAACTAGCCTCTTTAACACTTGCTGTCTCACACTGGAGCTCAGGGAGCTGGGGGTGCTGTGAAATACCCCAACTCCAGCAGGCGGCGCTGTGAACGAGACAAGATTCCCAGGGTGGGCGGCGCGCGGGGAAACCCGAGGGGCGGAGACACAAGGAGCAGCCAGGGAAACACGCGTGGGGGCGTGGCCACCCTGGAAGGTGGGCGTGTCTGTCATTCAAGCCCTGCCCCACCTCTTGGAGCCTCGGCTCCGGGTGGGCGTGTCCCGAATTCTCTGAGGGAGAGACACGCGTGGGCCGCTCCCCACCGGGAGGAGAGCAGCAGAGAGGGGTGAGGGTGCCTCTGGTGGCCCCTCCCCGTGCGGGGCCACGTGGCGGGCGCGGGCCGAGCCCGAGGGAAAGAACCTGGCCCGTCGGGAGGTGGGGGGGACCGAGGCGGCGCCGAGACGAGCGGAGAGCTGCTGGATTCGGAGCAGAGAGGCGGCGGCGGCGCCGAGAGGGAGGGGAGGAGGCAGGCGGGCGCATGGGGCGCCCCGGCCTTGCCGGCAGCGCGCCCCCTCCGGCCCGGCCGCGCTGAACGCCCCCCGGCGCCGCGCCTCGAGCCCGCGCCCCGAGGCCATGCCGGTCATGAAGGGGTTACTGGCCCCGCAGAACACCTTCCTGGACACCATCGCCACCCGCTTCGACCGCACGCGTGAGTGGGCAGGAGGCTGAGGCTGGGGGTTCGAGCTAGGGGTTAAGTCTTCTTCGGCGGTGGCGCGGGTCTCCTGGATATGATGAGAGAGACCCGAGGGGAGGAGAGAGAGTGGAGTTGAAGGTCTAGGAACTCCCAGAGCCAAAAGCCGCGGTAAAGGAACAGGGCTGGGGGCGCCCTGGGAGGGGAGGCGGGCGAGGACCAAGAGTGTGTGGGGGGCCAAGGTTGGGGTTGTGTGACTGGAAACAGGAAAGGCTCTTTGTGCGGCAAAGCGGAGAAGAGTCCTTGGGAGCCGCCCACTCTCGGGCTGAGCTCTGCTGGAGGCGTGTGAGGGGGTATCCAAGACGCGGAGGTGGGACGAAATGGGCAGACGCTCTGGGGTCTACTCCCAGACGACTCCAGCATCCACTTCCCTCAGAAGAAAAAAGAGAGAGAGAAAAGATCAGACTTCGGCAGGACCTAGCTTGGATTGAGGTCACGCGCCCCCGAGCCGTAGAGCTTCTGTGTCTGAGGGAGGTGAGGCAGGAAGAGGGGGGTGGTCTGTGTGACACAGGGAACTGCCTACACCCCCATCCCAGCTTGGGTTCCAGGTTCAGCACCTTGGACAGCCACAATCCTCCTTACCCGCCTCTTCTCCCGCCGTTCCCTTTTCCTGCTTTGGTACTGAGAGATCTCCCCTTGCCCCCCTTGGGACACCCTGGCTGGAATCTGGCAGGTGGGGGGAGCGGTACCTGAGGGCGGAAACCGAGCCGCCGGGGCCCTACCCGCCTCCCCACCCCGCCCCCACACACACCTCCCTTGTTTCCATAGCGCCCATCACCCAGGCAACGGGCCTGGGATGGAAGAAGGAGGCTGCTTGCCCAGGGCCCAGCGCCTCCCAGGCTTCTGCAGTATCCCCATCAGTCGCTCCACCCCCAGACACTCAGCCCTCCTAGCGCCCCAGGACTGGTTGTGTCTCAGATCCCTTCCCTCAGCTGAGACTGTCCCTAGATGGCTCACAGAGCCCCCCTGAGGCCTCCTGCCCATTGGAGCTGGAGGGAGCCAGCTCAGGTTCTGTTGCTGGGGTTGCTGAAGCCACACCTTCATTGCTCAAGCCTGTCAGACTTTGAGCACTGGGACAGACCCTCTGAAATTAGCTAAGGGATGCTAAAAAGAGGACCTTTCCTGAAAGGCAGGGAATAAGGATGCTACTCATCACTGTCTTTTTCCCCCAACAAAGGAGGTTTGTGAGTTTGGATCATCTCTGCCTTTGCGTCTCCTATTAATAAAATGGGCATGATATCACCAGAATCTCTGCCCTGTTCACTCTCTAATAGGATGATAGGACAGTGGCTATGGATGTGCTTTGAAAGCTGGGCGAATGTGGGGCATCATTTCACCTTCTCAGTGTAACACTTACTATGTGCCAGGACTTGTTCTTCCCAGGTAACTCATGTAACTCTCACACCAACCATGCAAGGAAGATATATTATCCCCCACTTTTCAGATAAGGAAGCTGAGTCACAGAAGAGTTCATTAACTTGCCCAAGGTTACACAGTCAGTAAGTGGCAGAGGTGGGTGCTGGAGCCCATGCCCTTACCGTGCTGTGCTGCCTCCTACAGGAACAGCTCACCAGCCTGAAGGCAGGAGGATGAACCTCATGACTTCTCGGGGTTCCTTCTCCAACCCCCTAGTAGCCCCTCTCCCAATCCTCCCACCCTTAAGTCCTTGTCCTTTTGCTCTATCTCTTCTTACTCTCATTTCAGAATATCCCAAAGGGGATCCAGGAATCACATGGGAGACTGGGAAGCTTCTGGCTCTGGGATCTCTGACCACAGCTTGGGGGAGGTATGGCCCACCTGGAAGCTGAGCTCTCCTTCTGGCCTTGACTTGACCTTGACCTCTTCTTCCCATAGACGGCAACTTCCTGCTGGCCAACACACAGGGCCCACGGGGCTTTCCCATTGTCTACTGCTCCGACGGCTTCTGTGAGCTCACAGGCTACGGCCGCACCGAGGTCATGCAGAAAACCTGCAACTGCCGTTTCCTCTACGGTCCAGAGACCAGTGAGCCAGCCCTGCAGAGGCTGCACAAGGCCCTGGAGGGCCATCAGGAGCACCGGGCTGAAATCTGCTTCTACCGAAAGGATGGTGAGGGGGCCTGGCCTGCCCTGCAGTCCTGCCTAGACCACAGGCCTTAGCCAGAGTCCACTTGGCACAGTGGAAGCCTGGGTGCTGGTCCCCACACTGCCACAAGCTGACTGTGTGACACTGAGTGCATCCCTGACCCTCTCTGGGCCGTGGTTCTCCCATCAGGAAGGTGAAGGAGATAGCTGACATAATCTCTGGGCTTCTTTCCAGCACTAAACCTTGGCCAATCCCTTTGACTATGCCCAGGAACCAAGGGGGATGAGAGAGCAAAGAGATGCCGTGGGCTGCTCACCCTCTTCCTCCATCTCTTCACACCTACAGGCTCAGCTTTTTGGTGCCTCCTGGACATGATGCCCATCAAGAATGAGATGGGGGAGGTTGTACTTTTCCTCTTTTCCTTCAAGGACATCACTCAGAGTGGAGGCCCAGGACTTGGCCCCCCAGGAGGCCACAGCGACAGTAATCATGGTAACTGCAAGTCTGGGGAGAAGGCATGAATGATCAGAAGTCCTTGCCCAGGGTCACAGAAGACCTGTCCCTACTCAGCCTCATGGGATGCGCCCCCACTTATCTCCGTACCCTTCTTCCCAACAGAAAAGTCCCTTGGTAGGAGGGGAGCCAGCTCGAGACTTCGATCCACCAGGAGGCAGAGCCATACTGTCCTACACCGACTGACTGGCCACTTTGGCCGCCGGGGCCAGGGAGGCATGAAAACCAATGTGAGTCCTATCTCCACCCCAGCATCTTCCAGCCGTGTTTCTGAGGCACCCTTGTTACTGTGTCCCTGTTTCTCTGTCTGTTTGATCTCCCTCCAGAGGCTTTTTCCTCTGTCTGTCCATTTCTCATGTACGGTTCTCTGGTCTATCCCATGTTCCCCCACATCTCCTTCCATCCCCATCTCCCTTGCTTCCTTGTGATTGCCAATACCCTGCTCTGATGATGTCACAAGGGGGGCACGAAATCACTAACTGTGGTTCCAGGGAGAAAGCCCCCACTGGGGGCCTGGCATCTAGCCCTGTGTACCACTCCTAGGACCCTGATGAAGCCACGGGTCTCCAACCATCTGTGCAGTGTGTTATGGCTACAGCGAGTGGGGTGCACCATGCCATCCTCCCCTCATCCCTGGGGTATACCCATCCTCCACTGCACCCCTAGAACCCAAGAGGAACTTGAAGGAGAAGCTAGTGACCTCTCAAGCCAGGGCTTGTGCCTGATTTGCCATAATCACCTTCTCAAGCAAGGTGAAGGTCAAGCCTTAGAAATACCTGCCCCCACAAAAAACACGATTGATTCAGAAGGGGGCCTGAGCAGTAAGTTGGCAGAGGAAGGAGGTGTCAGGTGCCAGCCCCGACCCCCTCTCCTGCACGTTCTAGCTCCTCTCGTGGTCACGCCTGCAGTGCCCACTCTCCCCTTCCCCACTCCTTACCTCTCCCTCCCCCCAACCTTGGCTCCTCTTTCCCCCGAGTGTCCCCAACCGCCACCCCTCTCCCCTTAGAACGTGTTTGAGCCAAAGCCATCAGTGCCCGAATACAAGGTGGCCTCCGTGGGGGGGTCCCGCTGCCTCCTCCTCCACTACAGCGTGCCCAAGGCCATCTGGGACGGCCTCATCCTCCTCGCCACCTTCTACGTTGCGGTCACCGTCCCCTACAATGTCTGCTTCTCGGATGATGACGACACCCCCATCACTTCCCGACACACCCTTGTCAGCGACATCGCCGTGGAGATGCTCTTCATCCTCGGTTAGATGCTCTGCCCCACGTACCCTGGCTGGTGGGATGGAGGGACCCACTCATCCAAGCCTCGCTCCATCCTGGGCCTGCAGGACCCAGGCAGTCAGAGCCTACCCATTTCTGGGTCTTTTAGTCCTCATGGTCCGTGAGGTCATGGTCCCCTGACCCCTGGAGACTTCAGCCTTTAGACCTCTCCTCCCTAAGGACCAGCCTGAAGCCCAATGCATCTTCCCCATTCCTGTGTCCACCTCCATTCTGAGTCTCTTGCCCTTGGCCAAGGCCCCCTAGTAATAGCCTCTTGCACCCCCAGATATCATCCTGAACTTCCGCACCACCTATGTGTCCCAGTCCGGCCAAGTGGTCTCTGCTCCTCGTTCTATTGGCCTCCACTATCTGGCCACCTGGTTCTTTGTTGACCTCATTGCTGCTCTGCCTTTTGACCTGCTTTACGTCTTCAACATCACCGTGGTAAGTGTTCCCTGTCCCACCTTGCAGCCTAGCTGCCCAACTTCAGCACAGCATCTCCCATTAAGGGACCCACCTCAGTCCCAGACTCAGTCATCTGCGAGTATTTGTCAGGCATCTGTGATGGGCAGAGCCCAGCGCTAGAGGCTGAGAAGGGTCCGAGAGGGTCTGTGCTCTTGGGGAGCTCAGCTCACAATCTCTGAGGGAAGCTGTGACAAATGAAAAGCTAAGTAGGGCTACCAAGGCGGCATTGGTCTGAAGCCAAATGAGTGGCACTTTTCACATTTCTATTTAACAAACAAAGGATGAGCATTTAGCTGTCTGCAAAGCACTGTGTGTGGCATGGTCACTGTGGAGAAAAGTGGTAAGAATTCAGCCTCTCGGTAGCTAAGCTGGTGGGAACAGCAGGAACAGAAGAGCTGAATGGAGTGCAAGATGGGACCAAGGTATTGCTGCGTGGGGGCTGGGCACGGAGCTAGCCGACCTTGGAGTTCCAGGCGGGAACGTGGGCTCCCGCAAAAATGATCTGAAATCTGGCCAGTGCCTAGGAAGCCAAAGCATGGCAGTCGGGCAGAGGCTAGGGTGGTCTGGGAAGGGTTCCTGTGGGAGGAGGTGAGAGCAGAGCCAGACCTTAGACAGACTAGGACCTGACTGGCAAGAGACAAGAAGAGGGAGCATCTGGGGGGAGCAGAGTAAGCCAGGACAGGGAGGTAGAGGCTGCGGAGTGGATTTGGAGGCGGAGAGTCCCAGGACCTTCATCCTCCCAGCTCCCTGGGGACTGCCTGGAGGTGCCCTAGGTGGTCAGCCCTGAACCCAGCTGACAGATACTAGGTCTTCTCTGGCCCAGGGAGAGGGAGTCCCGCCCTGTGTCCCCAGACCCCCTTGGTTGCTGAGTGGGGAGGTGGGGAGCAGTTTCCCTGTGTGCTCCTCTCCCTGCCACCCTCAGCTATAGCGGGAAACCACCTACACGCAGCCGGATTTAACTAGCCGCCAACGGGCTGTGGGCCTCTTCTCCTGGCTGTGTACACGTGTGTGCACGCTCCCACACACGTGCATGTGGGTGTGTCTGCCCTGAGGCTCCAGCCATTCCAAGCAGGGCTCCCCACCCCTCCCCTGAGTGCACCCCCGGCCCCCCGGGTTTTGTGCCCACCAGGCAGTCCCCCTCCTCTGGTACTTTCAGGACCACTTTACAGTTTACTAAGTTCTTTCACACATCATCACATATGAAGCTCACAGTAACCCTTCAGGGCCGATTCTCGCATCTCTCTTTCTCAGAGGCAGATGCAGAGGCTCAGAGAGGTTGAGTGGCTTGTTGAAGGTCACACAGCTAGCAGTGGCAGGCAGGAGACTGGAACCAGGTCTCTAGACTCCTGGTCTGGTATTCTTTCCAGCATGCTACCCTGCTTCCCGGGAAACCAGGGTACCTGAGCGGATGGCCTGGCATGAGGGGAGAGGAGGAGCAATGTGGGGCTGGAGCGAGGCCGAGCAAAGACGGAGGATAAGTAGGCACCGGCGGAGATGTGGACTTGAAGGAGCCAGGCCTGAGACATTCTGGTCCAAGGAGAATGAGAGGAGGGCCCCAAGGGAGCGGGGCCCAGGGCCAGGTGACAAAGGGAAGCCTTGAAGAACTCAAGGTTGGAGTCAGGAGCTCTGGAAGCTGGGGGCAGGCATTAAGCCCTGGAGAGGGTCCATGTGGGGGAATCAAAGCCACCTCCTCTCCAACTCTCTTGCCTAAAATTAGAGAAAATGGCAGGCAGTGACTCAGGAGCTGTGTAGGGCCAGGGCTATGGGGGATGCTCCTGGAGGCCCCTGAAAGGACAGTGAAGGGCCTTCATACCGAGATCCCCAGACGCTGCCCCAGAGCCCCGAGCCCTAGCCCCCAAGCTGCCCCACCCAGAGTAGCAAGAAGATAAGCCCCCACCTGCTCATCATCTAAGACTGGAAGGCTAATCAAAGCACAACGAAAACAGAGTGGTAACGTTAGCTAACGTTTACAGGACCCTTGCCAGGTGTCACTAGCTCCATCAACCCTCGCTGAACCCCACAGGGGCTGAGACCTCACAGCCCAAGCACCGTCATCCCTGCTCTCCTTCCCTCAACATTTCGGTGTGACCCTCTCATCTGCAGCTGACCCACAAGGGGCGAGGTCCCTAAACCTTCCCCTGTCCACAGCTGATTGTACCTAGGACACTGGGGACTTTGAGCACGGGCCAGAGATCTTTCTGTCTGTTGCCTCGCTTCTGACCCAGACTTGCCCTTTCACCAGCTGAGGTGCTAAGAGGCAGTAGAGCACAAAACGGACTTTGGTGTCACCTCAGATTTGAGGCTCAGCTCCATCATTCCCTTGATCTGTGACCTTGAGCAAGTAAGTAGTAGCCTCTCCGAGCCTTAGTTTACTCCTCTGCAATCTGGGAATGATGATGATAATTGGACTGAAGGCATACTTCTTTAATGAGGCTTACAAATACTTAGCCCAGTGCCTGACACACGTAATACTTACTGTTAGCCATTATTAGTTTCAGTGTTCCCCTCTCCCCCCTGCCTTTCCTGGTCACCTTCTCAGCACAGCAGGGATACTTTTCCTGGGGCAGCTTCCCCTAGCTCCGGGGCACCTGGTGGCAAGGCGCTGGCAAGGGACGTGGGGGCCGGCTGACAGCCTCCCCCACCGCGCTCGCTCCCGCAGACGTCGCTGGTGCACCTGTTGAAGACAGTACGGCTGCTGCGGCTGCTACGGCTGCTGCAGAAGC
This sequence comes from Phocoena phocoena, assembly GCF_963924675.1. NCBI lineage: Eukaryota > Metazoa > Chordata > Mammalia > Artiodactyla > Phocoenidae > Phocoena > Phocoena phocoena. The sequence goes on from NC_089237.1 coordinate 19,466,771, forward strand.
TGGAGCGGTACTCGCAGTGCAGTGCCGTGGTGCTCACGCTGCTCATGTCCATCTTTGCGCTCCTTGCCCACTGGATGGCCTGCGTCTGGTATGTCGTCGGGCGCCGGGAGATGGAGGCCAACGACCCGCTGCTCTGGGACATCGGTGAGCCATTGACCCCAGGCTTTCACTGACCACCCACCCACCTTCCCTGTCCACGCAGGGCCCCCAAGCTGACACCTCCACCAGGATCCCCACTCCTACTCCACATTCCTCCACTCATCCGATAAACATGCATGAGCTCCTTGCCGGATCAGGCTTGGGAATACTGATTTGAAGCCATGGGCTCTGCCTTGGGGGGACTGACAGCATAGCAGGGGCGCAAGACCGGTGACAGGCAATCAAAATACAGTATGGGAAACACTCTGAAGGTGGGGAGGTGTTCTGGGCAGAGGCTAAGTACCCCTGACGGGACTCATCTGGTGGCTCCCCACTGCCCTCAAAGTAAAGTCCACACTCAGTCCACACCGTACATGGGCCTGCAGCCCTCTCTACCCCTACCTGACTTCCCTTCCTCCCAGGCCCCCTCTGCTGCTGCCACCCTGGCCTCCCTCCAGCACCCAGGATGTACTGCTTTCTCACTTTGGGCCTTGAACGTGTTTTCCTCTCTCGAATCCTCGCTCTTCTGTCTTCCCTCCCTTCTTCCTAAGCCACTTTTCTATCCTTGTGGTCTCAACTAAAATGCTCTCTCTCAAGGGAGTCCTTCAGGAGCCATACCCCCCACCAAACTGGGTTGGCTCTCCCTAACCCATTATGATTCCCGAAGACATACTTCCTTTTAAGTAGCTGCTTTCCACCTATAATGATTTATTTCATGTCTTTCCCCTCCAGACTGTAAGTTCCACCAGTGCAGGGAGCGTGTTTGGGTCAAGTCCCAGCACCCTGGGACACAGGAAGCACTTAATAAACTATTAGGGACTGGAAGGGGCCCCTAAACAGTCAGCCGTGTAGGGAGTTGGTAGCCTTGAACTGCAACGGTAACCACTTCACCTTGGGGTGGCCGGGGCACGGGCTGCTCGTCGCATTTCTTGTGCAAACCTCCCCTTGCATCTGTAAATACTCGACCAAGGTCAAGTGAAGGCAGTTCAAGGAAACCCCACCCTCCCCTGCTCGCGCAGCCGGGGCTCCTTGCATCCCTCCACCCCCTAGGCTGGTTGCACGAGCTGGGCAAGCGGCTGGAGGTGCCCTATGTCAACGGCTCTGCGGGTGGCCCGTCGCGGCGCAGCGCCTACATCGCTGCGCTCTACTTCACGCTGAGCAGCCTCACGAGCGTGGGCTTCGGCAACGTGTGTGCCAACACTGACGCCGAGAAGATCTTCTCCATCTGCACGATGCTCATAGGCGGTGAGGCCGGGCCTGCCAAGCCCCCGGGGTGGCCCTGCTAAGCCCAGCGTGCGGGTGGGGAAACTGAGGCCCAGGGAAGGCAAGGTGTCCACCCACGACCAGACACTCGTGCATTTATTCATAGGTGTTTGCTCAGCGCCTGCTACGTGCTGGCCCTGGGGGGATGCCACAAACAGGAGGGTCTCTTGCAAAAGGAATGGGAAGCCCAAGTTCATGACTTCATGGGGCGGGCGGGCGGGCGGGCGGGCATGAGAGGAGCATCGAGTCTGACCCCTCTCAGGACCACCCTCTGTTCCCCGCCCCAACCCAGCACCTAGGCGCGCAGGAGCCCACTGGTTCACCTGCCCCTCCCCCAGGAATCCCGAGACCCATCCAGGGCAGGGCGAGTTGCGGGGGGAGGAGGCCGGAGGGGTGGCCGCCCCTGACTGACTGCTGTGCGCCGCAGCGCTGATGCACGCAGTGGTGTTCGGGAACGTGACGGCCATCATCCAGCGCATGTACTCGCGCCGCTCCCTCTACCACAGCCGCATGAAGGACCTCAAGGACTTCATCCGCGTGCACCGCCTTCCCCGGCCGCTCAAGCAGCGCATGCTCGAGTATTTCCAGACCACGTGGACTGTCAACAGCGGCATCGACGCCAACGAGGTAGTGCGCGGGGCTCCCGGTGGTACCCAGCGCGCGGAGGTAAAGTAGGAAAGGGGTCGCTGCCTCTCAGCGTTTGGGATGGAGGCAAATGGGGTGCAGGGAGACGAGGTGCTGTTCACAAGGGCACGCAACCACTGGAATCCACATCCCTTTTCCTCTACACATGGCTAATGCCATGCTCCCTTCAGCCACCTGCTTCCGGCCAGTCTCTGTGCTGGACACAGGGGGTTGCAGAACGATTACCCCCAGCCCTTGCCCTCGGGAAGGCACCCATCTGGTGAAGGAGGCAGACGGGTAAACAAATAGTTACGCTGTGAATGGGACTGTACTGGAGGGACTTGGTGCAGTGGGTCCCTCATTGTGTCTGGGCCTAGAGGAGGCAGGGGAGGTGTCACAGAAGAGGCGACATCGTGAAGGACAAGAAGAAAATTGGCCTGGGGCCGGAAGGCCATTCCAGGCAGTAAGAGCAGTAGGAACACAGGTCTGGAAAGATTGACGCAAAAGAGCAGGGTGAACTGGAAATAGTTCAGCGAGCCTTCAGGAAAGGGTGTGTGTGCGCTGTGGAGGGGTGAGGGACAGAGGAGTGAAGAGACCAGGCTGGGGAGGCGGGCAGGCCCAGCTCATGCATGGCCTTGGATTTAGATTTTATCCTGCCACATTTTTAGGCTGGGGAGTGGCCTGCAGATCCAGGAGGTATTTCTGAGAGCAGGAGCCTTGGGACTTGGTGATGCGCTGGTTGCAGGAAAGGAGCTCAGAGTGATTCCCGGGTTTCTGGTTTTGGCCAAGGGTGGGATGGAGGCATTATAGGAGGAAGATTGGACTTAGGGGTGAAAGTGAGAGTCCAGGGTTGGGCCATGATGAGGGTGTGGTGCCTATGGGGGATCCAGGTGGAGTGTGCCCCGTGGGTAGTTGAAAATACAGGTCTGGACCCAGAGATAGGGCTCCGGGCTCACGGGGAGGTAGAAGTCCTGGCTGGTTGCCATGATGCAGGGAGAGTGTGGACAGTGAGAAGACAGCTGAGGAAGAGGAGCCTGGGGAAGAAAGGGGGACAAGAGGGAGAGGTAAGCAAGCCAGGGTGGCCGAGGGGCTCCATAAGACGAGGATGGAACCGAACCATGAAAGTTAAGTTTGGCTCCTGGGAGGTCATTGGTAAAATTCAAGGTCTAGTGTAACCCTGCGTTTTACAGATGGGGATACTGAGGCCCAGAGAGAGGAAATGGATTGCCCAAAGTCCACAGGGATTTATGCAGAGCTGATTTCTAGTCTCCTGACTTCCAGCTGAAGGCTGACCCACCAGGGATGGTCCTTGCATACATGGGGTTGAGTAACCAGGATGTGTGAGTGACCAGTGTGTGTAGCTGTGAGCAGTGGACAGACAGGAGAAGACCTAGTCTCTGCCCCAGGACTTGGGTTGGGAGGTCCACACACAAGTCAAATTGAGGTGAGACACACAGAAGTCTTCCTGAAGGTCAGAAATGGGTAACTTGAGCTCTGTCCTTGGAGACAGCTCAGCATATCTGTAGAGCTCAAGTAGCAGCTTCAGGGGGATGGCCAGAATGACTTATGCCCCTTATGCAGTTACTGCGTGACTTCCCAGACGAGCTGAGAGCTGACATTGCTATGCACCTGAATCGGGACATCCTGCAGCTGCCGCTGTTTGGAGCAGCGAGCAGGGGCTGCCTGCGGGCCCTCTCCCTGCACATCAAGACCTCGTTCTGCGCCCCGGGCGAGTACCTGTTGCGCCGCGGGGACGCCCTGCAGGCACACTACTATGTCTGCTCTGGCTCACTGGAGGTGCTCCGGGACAACATGGTGCTGGCCATCCTGGGTGAGGATCCCACCACCACCCTCTACCTACCCCAAAACCTTCCCGCAGAGGCCTTGGGAGCAGCCAGGAATCTAGGGACTGGGTACTCTCTCTTGGTCCCGGCATCCTACCGCCATCCCCTTTAGACCATACCCCTTGGGCTCTCCCCTACCCCCATTGGCCATCCCTGAACCCATCAACCCTTCCCCAGTGACTGTCCCCCAAGTCAACTGATCCTTTCCCATTGCACCATCTCCCAATTCCACTGACCCTTTTCCATCGACCCTCGACTCCATTGACCTCTACCCTTTAACTGACCCTTCTGGCCATTCTTTATTGATCATCCAATTCCATCGATCATTTCTCCAGCTTTACTGACATCCCCAATTGACTGTCTCCCAACTTCACCAGTCATTCTCCACTGACCTTCTGCCGACTCCATTATTTCCACCAATCCCATCGATTGACCCCCCCTTCAGCCATCCTTCAAACACATTGACCATCCCTCATATCCACTAATATCCTCTTGGTCCCTCTGCCCCAGCTGACTGTCCGCATCTCTTACCCACAGGAAAAGGAGACCTGATTGGGGCAGATATCCCCGAGCCAGGGCAGGAGCCTGGGTCAGGCGCAGCTCCAAGCTGCGTGCTGAAGACCAGCGCTGACGTGAAGGCGCTGACCTACTGTGGCCTGCAGCAACTGAGCAGCCGAGGGCTGGCTGAAGTCCTGAGGCTCTATCCTGAGTACGGGGCTGCCTTCAGGGCTGGCCTGCCCCGGGACCTCACCTTCAACCTGCGCCAGGGCTCTGACACCAATGTATGTAGACTCCCTATGGCCTCCACCTCCTCTGAGGTCGCCTCCTTCAAAGTAGACCACCCCCCAGCCCCAGAGAGAGGCTCACGAATTCCTTCCACCCTGAAAACATCACCTCTCAACTCCAGCCACCCCCTTCCATTGCCCCTTCCATGCTTAACATCTTCCAACCCACTGACCCTACTCCACTGGCCATTATCCAACCCCATGGACCATGGCTCACCACGTGTACTTCCAACTCTACTGACCCATCTCCTGTTGGCCCCGCTTCCGCCTCACTCCAGACTCCTCAAAGGACCCCCCCCCCCCACTTTGTGTGCTTCTCCTCCATCAGTTCCCTCCCTCTCTGGACTGGGCCTCATCCCCTGGGGCTTCCTCTTCTCCACTCACCAAATGTTTCCTGGGCCCGTTTTGGTTTAGGCTCTGGGCCAAGTCTGTAGTTTACACCTTAGACCTTGGTCTTTTACTGCTTTTCAGACTTATGTTGCCACTCAGGATTTCTCTGAGTCAGAGTTGGGGGTATCTCTGACTCAATTCCACAAAAAGGCCCCACATTCTCAAACCCCACGACACTGATGGGTGAGACTAGGAGGTGGTGCACCGGGGGAGCCGGGAGGTGTGAGTCAGCCTGAACCCTGCCCCCCCCACCCCACCCCCCGTGTTCCTGCAGGGCCTCTGCCGCTTCTCCAGATCCCCTCGCCTCTCCCAGGTAACGCACCCTTCCTGGGTGGGGTTGAGGTTGCATGGGAGAAGACGGAAGTGGGGGGCACCTTTCCTTGGCTGCTGTGCTCCAGGGTGAAGGGAGAGGGGATGGAGAGCGGCAACCGCCAGTGAAGGCTGTTGCTTACTGAAGGCGCCTGTTGGTCACTGCCCTGTGACATCAGCTGCCCCCTCTGCCCACAGACCCGCTCGGAAAGCCTGGGCTCCTCCTCAGACAAGACCCAGCCATCCGTCACAGAGGCTGAGGCTGGGGCCGAGCCTGGAGGTGGTCCCAGGCCCCGGCGGGCCCTCCTGCTGCCCAACCTCAGCCCAGCACGGCCCCGGGGCTCCCTGGTCAGCCTTTTGGGGGAGGAGCTGCCCCCATTCTCAGCCCTTGTCTCCTCTCCTTCCTTGTCCCCGACCCCTTCCCCTGCCCTGGCTGGCCGGGGCCACAGCCCCTCCCCTCATGGCCTCCCCAGGGGCTCTGCTGCCTGGAAGCCCCCCCAGCTTCTCATTCCCCCACTGGGAACCTTTGGACCTCCGGACCTCAGTCCCCGGTGAGACGCCAGCCTCCCCTGCCTTCCCTATACCCCTGCTGGCTTCCAGAACCTTCTCTGGGCTCCGTCCCCAGCATTCTGACCAGTGCTCCTCCCCATGTGCCCACCCCGCCCTACCTGATCCACCACAGCTTGCAACCCCACTCGTCTTTGACGGCTGCTCCTCCCCGGCTCCCTGGCACCACAGCCCCTTTCACCCTCTGCCTGCTGCGCTCTGGCCCTTACCCTCTCCCTGTGGGACTGATGACCACTGCCTCCGTCCCAGGATAGTGGATGGCATTGAGGACTCTGGCCGCACAGCAGAGGCCCCTACGTTCCGGTTCAGCAGGAGGCCTGAGCACCCTAGGCCTCACTCACAGGCCCCTCCTACAGGTAAGGGCCAGCAGTGGACTTCAACTCACGTCACCCATTCGTCGGCCGTCCATCCATCCATCCCACATGTAGTAAGGGCTTACCAGCTGCCAGGTGCTGTGCCAGGAACACGCAGATGACCCAGACCTGGTCCACACTCTTAGCGAGCTTCCAGTCTAGTGGGGGAGACACCTGTGTACTCAGATAAACGATTCCAGAACAGGGTGCTAAGTGCCGTGACTGAGACAAAGAACAGGGCTCTGAGGTAGGAGAGGAGGGAGCCTCTAACCCTGCCTCCTAGAGGAGGGGACACTAGAGGTGGGTCTTAAAGGGTGGGCAGGAGTTTGAGGGGTGGAGCAAGGCGGTTGGTGAAAGGTATAGAGGTATGACCAGAAGAGCAGTTGTGTTCAGATACCGAAGAGAAGGGACTTCCCTGGCAGTCCAGTGGTTAAGACTCCGCGCTCCCAATGCAGGGGGCACGGGTTCGATCCCTGGTCAGGGAACTAAGATCCCAATGCAGGGGGCATGCCACATGGTGTGGCCTAAAAAAAAACAGATACCAAAGAGAAGCTCCATGCTTCTCCATGGGGTGGAGTGGGGAGGGGCTGGGGAAGTGATAGGGCCACGAAACCATCCTGAAGAGCTTGGGTTTCCCAGCATCCTGACCCCAGAACGTCCTCTCCCCTTGCGCTCTGCCTGCCCAGTGAAGGGCCCAGCCCAGGCTGTAGACTTGAGCTCCCTGTACTCACCCAGCATCCCTTCTCCCCACTCCGTCTGCAGGGACCATGCCCAGCCGGGAAGTGGCCACTGAGGCCGAGGAGGTGAAGGAAAAGGTCTGCAGGCTGAACCAGGAGGTGGGTTGGGGCTGGCCCCTCCCCTCCAACCTTGGGATCAGAGATGTGCTTAGTATAGGAGCATTTCAAAGGGTTTGGAGCCAGAGTCCTGAATTTGGATATTCACACTAGCTGGGAGACCTTGGGCAAGTCCCACAATCACTCTGAACTTCAACTTCCTCATCTGAAAATGGGGAAATCAATACGTTCTTCCCAGAGTTGCTGTGAGGATGAGATGAGGGCGCATACATGCCTGGCCCAGTCCCTGGCACACTGTAAGTACTCAGGGACACCTACTTCCATCCCTCCAACTGGCTCAGGTGGTCCAGCCAGAAAAGAGGGCCTCTCCTCCCTCCACCGCCATGGGACTTGCTCCTGCAGGGACCCTCCCCCAACTAAGTCACATGCTCCAGTCCTTTCCGGCCCCCTACCCCGACGAGTGGGGCAGAGGACTGAGAGGCTGAGCAGGCCTTCAATCCCAGGGGACCTGGACCCTCAGGTCTGAATCCTGGCTGGAAAGAGCCCTGATCCTCTTTGCCCAGGCTGTGCCTCCGCCTCCCCCTCAGGGATGTCAGAGCTGCGTCCACAAAGCAGCCAGGTCAAGCCCTTGAGCCCTCGGGAGTGCTCGGGGCCTTCCCCGGGTTCTGATAAAGAGCAGGCATCCCATGGGGCGCACCTGGGCTGGGGCGGGCCCTGAGGCTGGGGGCGGAGCCAGCCCCGGTTTGGCAGGATTCAAGGTCAGCCCTGCTTCCGCATGCGGTTCTTCTAGACCAGTGGTTCCCCAACTTGGGTGTCCATCAGTACCCAGAGAACCTGTTAAAATGCAGACTCCTGGGCTTCACCCAATCTGGAATGTCTGGGGTGGGGCCCAGAGATTGGCATTTTGACAAGCTTTTCAGTTCATTCTGTACTCCCTGAAATTTGAAAAACGCTGAATAGACGCTTGAGCTCCTGTGGTGTATCACCTGAGAGTAAGCCTGCATCTGTCACTTCGCAGCTGTGCGGCCTCTTTGAGCACATTTTTCTACATCTTGTCAAAGTGTGTGTGGCGGGGAGTAGCAAGAGCTGTCGTCCCAAATCCTTTTTGGAAAGAGGCTGGGGTATTTACCTCTAGACAAAAATAACCCCTGTCCTGTCTTCTTCTCAGGGCGGCCATGAGCAGAGAGTGGGTATGAAAGAGCTTTGTAAACTGTAGAAGGGAGTGCACCTAGGAGGGTGGTGATTGTTATGGCACCTGGGAGACAATTTGATGTGTTTTCAACAGATCTCCCGTCTCAACCGGGAAGTGTCTCAGCTTACCCAGGAGCTTCGACACATGATGGACCTGCTACAGGCCAGGCTGGGTCCCCCAGGCCACCCAACAGTCTCGGCTTGGCCCCCAGATCCTCCTTGCCCACCGCAGAGGCCTCCATGCATCTCTCCCTGTTTGTCCAGACCACTGCCTGGCCTCCAGGATACTACCCTCGCTGAGGTCCACTGCCCAGCCAGTGTGGGGACAGCAGAGATGGGGGCTGCCCCCGCCGACCTGAGACCCTCCATGCTGTCCCCTTACCCCTCAGAGCCTGACCCTCTGGGACCCTCCCCAGTGCCAGAGGCCTTACCTCCGAACTCAAGCCTCATGAGGCACAGCTTCCGGTCCAGGTCAGACACGTTCCACTGACCCTGGCCACGGGCCCAGGCCTGTTTGGGGTGGGCACTGACGCCTGCCATCCAGGGAGGGGCTGGGCCCCTTGGCCTCCTGCCTTGGGTTAGCAGCCACCAGATGGTCTGGTTGGCTCTGGATTCTCTGACCTTTTTAACAAAGCCTGGTCACTTCTGACCCTTTGCCTTTTCCAAACCCTCCTCTATTCTCCTCTGTGAGGGGAGCCACCTGAGGCCGTGGAACCCAACAGGCATGAGATGGACCGCAGTGCCCACTGAGCTGGGCAGATGAGATGTCTGGCTTTCTCCCCAGGACCTGGAGGCAGGTAGAGATGGGGGAGCAGAGAGGGGAAGGGAAAAGCCCCCAGATCCAGCCTGGGAAATGAGACTGAGGCAAGAGCAGGCAGGATCTTGGTGTCTACAGCAAGAGGGATGGATTACAGATTCTAGTGCGGAGGTAGCTTAGTGATACCGTGAGGTCTTTTGTCCCAGCCCCCAGGTCTCTGCTGGAGACTTTGAAAGCAGTGTTGCTTCCAGAGGGGTAGGTTTGAGATCCTGGCTGGCATTTTTTTTTTTTTTTTTTTTTTTTTTTTTTGCTGTGCCGCACGGCTTGTGGGACCTTAGTTCCCCAACCAGGGATCGAACCCCGGGCCCTCAGCAGTGAAAGCTCCCAGTCCTAACCACTGACCACCAGGGAAGTCCCCTGGCTGACATTTGAGTAACCCAAGACTTCTTAGGCCTCCCACCATCAGCCCAAGCTGGAGGGGCTCACCTTACCCCACAGCTCACATAGGAAATGAACCGATGACCCCAGATATGTATTCTTTGACTCACAGCATTTTTTTCAAAATATGAATGAGTTGTCACACTGAGAATCAGGAGAGTTCACATAGAAATCCAGATATTCCAGCTTCTCTAAGCAAATTCGGGAGATCTGGCGACCCTGGGCCAACGCCGCACCTGGTAATAATCAGCTGGTGTTGGGTGGCCACTGTCCTCTTTGGAAGAGACCTGCACTCTCCACTTCTTTGCAGTCCCCACATTCCTTGATCATCTCCCGACACCCAGCTAGCTTCCCTCATTTGAATTCTTTATCTGGTCTCTATGGGTATCTCAGTTTGCAATCCCTGCCTTAGAGTGTGCTCCCAGGTTCCTTTACCCCAGTGGGTGCCTTTGGGGCCCAGTAATGTCTATTTCTACCCCTGGGCCTGGGCCTGTCAACATCTTTGTTTCTGTCTCTCTGCAGGCCGACACTGAAAGTGGTCTCTTCTGCTGCCAGCAACTTGCAACAGTCCCAGCAGCACTCCTCCCCCTCCCCCACCCCCAGACCTCAGCCACGCCTGTTCTCCCCCTTCCAATATGGTCTCACTCAGGGCTCTGACTTCTTGAAAATTCACCCCGGTCTCCAGCTCTCCTTTACCACCCAACACCCTGGGCTCACTTTTGGATAGGAAATAAACTCTTTATTTTTGTAGTTTCTGGCTCTGGCTGTTTCTGGAGGTTGGTCTGATAGCCCCAGGGCTTTGGAGGAACCTACACAATAGTCACTCCCCCACAGTACCCCAGGGCCCTGTTGCTGTCTCTAGGAGGGCAAAGGTGCCAACCAATCCACTTGGCACCATGTTCACGCCACCAGAGGCCCCAGAGATGAGGCAGCAACCTTAATGAGTCACTATGGGCCCATTACACCCACCCTCCCCCCAACCTGGTCAAAGCCACAGATTCAGACAGGGTATGTGGGAAGGGCCCTGACTCAGGTCCACCTCCAGTCCTGGAAAGGTGGCCCATTGGACTCCCCACCAATCCTGCATTAACCGATCCTCTACCTGTTGCGAGCTAGGTACAGCAGGGTCTGGAGGAAGCCCTTGTCACCAGCCAAGAACCTGCTAGGAATCCCCCTCTGCCCCCTCCCCTTTGCTCTCCTAAGGTCTCTCTTCTTTTTTAGCTTTCACTTCTCTGATGATCACTGCAGGGGTGGGTGTTATGGATGTTAGAAAGAGGCACCCTGGTGACCAGATGTGGGCAGCATTGTGGCAGGTTGTCCCAGACAGGTTGCCAGGTCGATTCTCCAGCTCAGGCTCCAGAGTATGAGGGGTGTTGGCTGGCGTCATAGCAACAAGGCCCACAGCTGTCTACAGGGTGAGCTTTGATTCCATACAGGTTCCGAGTAGTGTCCCTGGGGGTGGGATGCAGAAGCAGAGGAGATGCTGGTCTGTGTTGGGGGGTCGGGGGCGGGCAGAAGCAGAAGTGGTCTTAATCCATACTGAGGGGAGCAGAAAAAGTAGAAATAGTCCTGATCCATAGGAAGGGCAAAGTGGGGACTAACAGAAGTGGTTCCAATCTGCATTTATGAATGTATGGGGAGCGACAAGGCAGAAGTAGTCTGACTCAGTATTTGGCATCAGAGACAAGGGCTGGTTCTGGTTGTGGATGGAGAGAGGCAGGGGCAGGGGTGGAGGTTGGGGTTGAGCCAAAGGCGGAGGGTCCCGGTTTACGGCTGGGCAGTAGCAAGAGCTCTCCCTGTGATCCCACCCAGTAGCCTCCAGAGAGCCCTTTCTATAGCGCTTCCATCATCTTTCTCATCTCAGAATGTCCCCAACAGTCGGGTTCCCAGAACTGACTTGGCCCGAAAGCTTGGACAGGGGCTTCTCCGCGTTAGCGAGTGCTTAGGGCTGGTCCACGCGGCCTTACGTGCATATTCATTCACACCATGTTTTTCCTTTCCCAATTCTGCACACACAGTCTTCTGCACTCTTGCAACGCTCCGCCAAACGCCTCCCCTCGGGGCGCCTGGAATCCGTGATGACGCGGTCGTCAGGCCCGGCCTTAAAGAGTTCCCGGCCGGGCTCCGCCTAGCCGGCCGCCGGCTCCACCCTAAGCCTAAATCCCAGGCGGCCACCGGCTCCTCCCAACGCTGCGAACTACAAGTCCCGCCGTCCTTCGCGCGCGCTCTCCCGCCTCTCCCGCACCCCACGCCGGGACCGCCTGTGAGTCGACCAAGAGTGCCTCCCATTGGTCTCCCCGCCCTGTCAGTCGCCTGGGAGTATTGAGGGGCGGGTTGGAGGTGGAGATCCGGATCCGGAGCGGCTGAAAGGCGGAAGTGGAGGCCGGAGCCTGGGACACCGCTGGGGGGAGAGGAGCGGAGACTGTCCGAGCCCCGGCCCCAAGTACCGCCGCCGCCCCGGAGCCGCCGTGAGTGTGCCTGTCCTGGGACGCAGTGTCTCGTTCGTGTTGAAGCCTCTCCGGGGCGGCCCTTCCTCCCGCCCAACCCTGGCTTAGGGGGATACTGACCCCTCCCCCGACCCGTAGCCCCCTCTTAAGGGGCTCCCCAGGCGTCGAGCCAAAGCGGGGGAGATCTTTTCTTTCCTTCCCTTCCCTGCCCTTCGTGAGCCTTGGGAAACTCCTGTGGCTCTCCTCTGGCCTGTCCCGGTCCGGTTGTGGGAGGGAGAGACCCTAAGTTCCTCTCCCTCTGCTCCCAGAATTGGAGGAATCTTTGTCAGGTGTGAAGGAGCCCGTCCCTCTTCTCTTTTAGAGGTAGCCAGGAGTGTTGTCTGTCGTCTCTCTTGTCCCCAGCCCGTCCCCCCACCCCGCCCCGTCCCACAAAAACAGTTGTCGCTCCAGCCCTAGAGGAATTTTATCTCGATTTCCTGGGGCTGGGGCGGGGTGGGGTGGGGAGGTCCTGGCTGAGACGGCTCCCACAACTCCTTAACTTCCTCTCTTTCCTCAAGCCAGAGAGCCACCCAGGATCTCAGCAGAGTTTAAAGTCTGGGTCACTCTTTAGGAATGAGCTGTCTTCTCCGTGCCTTGCCCCCTGAGCCCCCAGCCCTGTCCTCTGGTTGTGTTGTTTCGTTCTCTGAGTGTATCTCTGGCTCTTCCTGCCTCTGAACAATTTAGCTGAGGTTTGCTCAATCCTAGCTACAGATCACATAGATCAGGGTGGATCTGCCCATTCATTATCATCTCTCTCCCCTCCTCCTCCCCCCTTGCTGGAGTCTCAGCCCTGTCCTCGCAGAGCCCGTGAGTGGTTCCAGGCTGCCTCAGAGGGACTGCTCCTCTTGGGACTGCTGTCTGTTGGTCCTTAGAGAAGAGAAAATAGACCAAAAATAAGGAGTCTGGAACTGAAGAGTCCTGGGCTATCTCTTTCCCACCCTAAACACACATGCTCACCTCCCTGATCAACAGGTCACACCACTTTTAGTCCTAGGGTCTATCTCCATTCCCTTCTGGGCTAGATCAAGTAAGTTGTAGATTGCAGAGGATTAACTTGATGCCACTGTGGTGGCACCTCTGGGTCCTTAATGTGCAAATTTTTGTAGCCCAAGGAATTCCCACACATGCCACAAAGTGCTGATGGCTCCCCACCTTTTCCGAGAGACAGCCGGTACTGACATCTGATCCTTGTCCCTTGCTTGGGACTTAGGTGTGTGAAATGGCTGCTGTCTCAGACCAAGCTGGGAGGTTCTTTGTTATGTGGCCAAAGTACAGGCCAGAGACTGCACCTTAATGAGAGCAGCCTGACTCTGAGGCCATGACTGACCCTTGCTATCTACAGTGGAGGAAGGGAGGGAAGGCCATGCAATCTTTGGGAATTTCTGTATCTCTTCAGTGTTCTGGGCCATCTTTACTGCCCTTGGATGCTACTTATAAGTGTTAAAGTTGTTTCGTCTTGAGAGCTTTTTGACCTCCTCTGGACAATCACCAGTGTCTGACTCCTGCAAACTTTTGAGCTAGGCCTGGGATGCACTCCTTTCATTTTTTATGGAACAACAAAAAAAGTTTCTTGTCAGAGTCAGCAGTAGAACCACAAGCTCTCTCTCTGTGGACTTCTTTGGAGGGTTGTTGGAGACTTCTATGGCCAACCTGGTTTCTCTAATCTGGTCAGTCTGTGCCCCTACTCACCGGCCATTGGTCTCTGACCAAACTTACCTCCTCAGTAGTGGGCTGTAGTTTCTGGAACTCTTTGGGAGTCCCAGGATGAGGCTGGCCAGCCTTCCGAGGGGACCTTCTTTGTCTGGACCTGATCTCCCAGCTCTAATTCTAAAGCAAGCTTTTGAAGGAGAAGCTCTCCCTTTCAGTGAGACAGGAAGGCGCCAGTGCCCTGACTGGTTAGGTGGCCACTTCTGGCATGCAGAGATTATAGAGTCCAAGCAGAGATCTGACACTGCTTGGCAGAGAGGGAGGGCTGTGTGTGGGACAGAAGCCCCTCCCCTCTGATGCCCTTCCTCTCCTGCTTGCCTCTTACAGCCAGTGGGTCTTTTCCTGCCTTTATACTATAGAAGGGTGGTAACAACTGATTTTTATAAATCAGTCTAAAGTTGCCAAGTTCTTTTCACATGTGTTCCTCACATGTGTTCCTGGGCGATTGTGGGAATTGTTTCTCCACTTTAGAGATGCTGCTGAAGGAATTCAAGTAGTTTGTCTTAGATCACACAGTTAGAAAATGGTAGAGCTGGGTCTTGGGATTAGATGTGCCTCATCTTCCCTAACAGCGGGTCCTCCTTTGGTCTGTTTGTGGAAGGAATGGACATGCGGGTGCGCAAGCGGTGGCCCAGGTGCGGATTCTTTCGCATCCTCATCAGTGGCACTCCTCCTCTGCTTCCGGCATTCTTCCCCAGCCCTACCCCGCCCTCCTGTCTTCTTTCTCCTCTGCCTCTGGGGACCATGGCAGTTATGAGTCCCAAGTCAGCACTCTTCAGGGCCTGAGAGTTTGCTCACATCTGCATGCCATTAATTTCCGGGGAAACGGAAAGTCAGGATGGCTAGAAAATGAAAGTAAAAGTGAGTGGACTCAGGAGTCCCTCTGGGCAGGGTGAAGGGCACAGGGAACTGGTGGAGCTGGCCTCTGCTTAGCCCCCACGATTCTCCTCTGGTGCTGCGTACTGCTTCTAGTGGGAAGAATGTGGCCATCTCCCAGGTGCTCCTTTCACTAGAATTTACATGGCAACACAGAGTAAGGTCAGAAATTTAAATCCAGCCCCACCAACCAAGTACTTCTTAGACCCTTCTTCTTCTAACCCTTGCCTGGTAAACAGAGGTGGTGTGGTGGGGTGGAAGGCACGAGAGCCTTAGAGTCAACCAGGCCTGAGTTGTCATCTGGACTCCCTCATTTACCAGTTGCGTGGCCTTGGGCTTGTTACTTGACCTCTCTGAACCTCTCTTTCTTCCAGTGAAATGGAGATACAAAATATCTTGCTGAATTAGAAACAAAGGGTAAAGCTAGTCCATTCCCTGGTACAGGATAGACAATCACGAGGTCCATGGAGTTTTGAAGGTACATCATAATTCATCCCTAGGATTCTGATTCAACATGTCTACCAGTTTTCACTGTGACGCTCGGTAGTTTGATGGATGGTTCCCATACTGTCTTGTTCCATAGATGGTAAACAGAATTGTTGTGGGTTCTATTCCCATTTTACTGAAGAGAACGCTAAGACCATGACTGTGCGCCTCCCGCTGGGGTTCTCAGACCCAGTGGATACTCAGAGCCACACATCTTTGCATCTTCTAGGCACTTCAGTCTTACTCAGTTTTCAACGTTTTTATACCAAAACAATCCTGGGTCTATTATAGATTGGAATGCAAAGTTTGCATGTATTTAAGCTAAAACAGGAAACTTGGGGACAATATTTTGATTGCAGCAGGCTGCTTTGGGTTCGATTCCCAGATTCCTGGAAGTTTGCATTTTCTCTCCCCCAGCTTGAGTCGGGATACTTTTGTTGGGGCCATTTCAGGTAGAATTTGTAAACTAGGATGTCCCCCAACCCAGGTAATAGTGCTTTCAAGAGCCTTGGCATGGGAGAATTGGAGTATTTCTTAAGGAGTTCTCTGCATTAATAGCTTGGTTCTATAAAAGATTAGTTTTCAGAGTAAACATCCCCATCTCTTGTACATAGGAACAATAATGCAAATAAAAGCTAAACTTTTTGAGTTTTGCTTTCGATGTGCCAGGCACTCTCCTTTGATCCTCGCAACAGGCCCAGGAGGAAGGCACTGCGTTCAGTCCCCAGGTTATGGTGGGGACTCCATAGTGAGTGGCGGAGCAGGGGGAGAAAGTCTGTGCTCGGATCCCTCCTCACCCTGTCTCTGGGCTAACTGCATGCTCTCCCCTTTGCACGGAAGGCCCTTCTCCACCTCCTGCCTGGGAGCAGCATCTCCCAGCTTTTCTCTCAAAGCGCAGTGGGAACATCACTTCCTCTGTGAAGCCTCCCCTCCCTTGAAGGAGGCTGAGGGCTTTTCTCTTCCCTGTACTTTCCTCTCATTGCTCCTTGTCTGCCTCCTTGTCTAGTGTGTGAGCCCTGTGGGGGTGCCGATCGTGTCCTGTTTTATCTCTGTGTCCAGTCCCACTGTGACACCCAGCATAGTAGGCTGTGGTTGTCCAAGGAAAGGGCAGACATTCAAACCTCCCCTTGAAGCAAACGCCTGCCCGTTTCCTCTAACATACACAGCACAGATGTGGTGAACCTGAGATTCACGCTCACGTCCCTCCGATCCCAAAGTCTGAGCCATTTCTTCGTCCATCCTCCGCAGAGTTGCTCATAGATAAGAGAGCGGACCCGTAAACAGGATGAATGCTACAGTACAGATGATATAGGGGGTGGAGACAGGTCACAAACTAAATTTCCAGAGGGTAGAGCTCTCTGTCCGGCGCAGTTTCATCAGGAAAGGCAGCATGGCTTTGGCCACCCACGGTGTGCTGACCCCCTTCCAGCATACGTGTACCTGGTCAGTGTGCCCCCACAGCTGTGTGTGGTCTGGCAGCACTGACCCCAGGTCAGGGCTGGGCAAGGGTCTATGGAAGTGAACTCAGCTCTGGGCCCTGGGTGCTCCTTCGCATATCTGCACAAGGCTCATTCTTGAATAAGGGTGGGCCTAACAAAGGGGGTGCCAGCAGAAGAATTGCAAAGGTAGAGTTTTCTCCCAAACCTCCACACCTGGTTTCCACTGTGATTAACATCTTACATTATATTGTACATTTGTTGCAATTAATGAACCAGTTACGATACATTATTATTAACCAATTTATACTTTATTATATTTTATTATACTTCATTCACATTTCCTTAGTTTTTATCTAGCGTCCTTTTTCCGTTCCAGGATCCCATCCAGGACACCACGTTACCTTTTAGTTAGTCTTACCTTTAGTCATGTCTCCTTAGGCTCCTCTTGGCTGTGACAGTTTCTTAGGCTCTCCTTGATGTTGATGACCTTGAGAGTTCTGAGGAGTATTGAGGAGTCAGGTATTTTATAGCGTGTTTCTCAATTGGGATTTGTCTAATGTTTTTCTCACGGTTACACTGGGGCTATGGGTTTGCGGGAGGAAGACCTCAGTGCCATTCTCACCACATCATATCAAGGGTGTGTCCAATCAACGTGACTTAGCACTGTCAGCGTCAGCTTTGGTCACCAGGCTGAGGCGATTTTTTTTGTTTGTTTTTTGACTGCGCTGGGTCTGCATTGCGGTGCGTGGGCTTCTCAAAGCGGTGGCTTCTCTTGTTACGGAGCATGGGCTCTAGGTGCACGGGCTTCAGTAGTTGTGGCACACGTGCTTAGTTGCCCCGCCGTATGTGGGATCTTCCCGGACCAGGGCTCGAACCCGTGTCCCTGGCATTGGCAGATGGATTCTTAACCACCGGACCACCAGGGGAGTCCTGAGGTGATGTTTGTCAGGCTTCTCTACTGTCTCCCCTCCCCCTTTTTGTGCTGTCCTCCTTGGAAGGCAGTCCCTCTGTGTAGCCCACACTTGAGGGGTGGGGAGGTAGGCTTCTCTCCTCCAGGGCAGGGTATCTACGTGAATTACTTGGAGTTCTTGTACACAAAAGATCTGTCTATCCTCACCCATTTATATATTCAATTATTTATATCACTATGAACTCGTGGGCATTTATTTTACACTTTGGTTTATAATCCAGTACTACTTCATTTTGTTGTTCAAATTGTTCCAACTTCGGTCATTGGGAGCTTTTTCAGCTCCCTTTGACCTACCCCCATCATCTTGGGGATTTTTCGTTTTCATTTTTGTTAGCACTTCCTTACTTTTGGGCACTACAAGATGCTCCAGGCTTACCTTGTGTATTTCCTGCCCTGGTCCTGGAATCAGCTGGCTCTCCAAGGCCACTCCCTTTTTAGCAAACGCTTCCTCTCAGTTATGTTGATGTGGAGTTTTGTGGTTGGAGTTACGTTATTTCTCCTCTTGATGGTTGGTTGTAGTCGCCAAGGCCTCCAGAGGTAGGTGAGGTGGAGCTGCGCCTGGGGAATCCACCCCTGGAGACTCCTGGGAGCTGACCCCAATGGCAGGCCGTTGCTTCTCCACACTTCTGCCACCCCTGCCTCATGCTTTTTCACTGATCCAAAAATGGTCGGATTTGGTATTTACTCTGGAGTTTACTATCCAGTTGGGAAGGTGAGGTACATAATCATTCAGTATTTCAGGTGCTAAGTTCTCCAGCTAAACCTTCCAGGTCTGGTAGGCGAGTCCATGTGGTCTGGGCCAGCGTTCTTTTGCTGCCATTCAAAAATGGACCTCCCCTTTGGGAGGGTTCATGCAGGGTTTGTGGCTCCAGGCAGGCTAAGGGCAGGCTGTCACTTTGAGCTGTGATCCTGAATCATTGAATAGCTTAAATCCTTCCGTTGTACTGTCATCCTTATGAAGATGTGTAACTTGAGCCCTGCTGGAAACACTAACTTGGGATCTTAACAGGAGTTGGTTTACAAGCCTCTTGCCTTCTATTCATAGCTCCGTGTGTGTCCCCTTCAGGTGGCTCTGTCAGAAGCATCCCAGGCGTGGGGGAGGGCGTGGGGGAGGGTGTGGGTGGCCTCCCTAACCCTGGCTGCTCTCCTAGTCATCAAATTGCTCTCCGAGCCGCTCCAAAGGCTGTGGTGATTAATGACACCAATTTCCAAACCTCTAGCATTTGCAGCCTGTTTTTTAAAAGGAACTCGGGTGTCTTTGTCAGCTGTCCTAGTCCTGTCCCCTCCCCCTCTCCACCACTGAACTCCTTCTTCCCTTTCCTGAAAGAGGCTTTGAAATGGAAGGAATGGCATTTGGGCTTTAAGATGTTTTGTGTTGTAGGGTTTTTTTGGTTTTTTTTTTAAGAGTTCATGATTTGCCTGGTTAGGGGCTTTAACTCACTGTTGATATTTTTTGGTTAGTGCTGGTCGTCCCCACCCTCCATTCTTGTGGCTTTGGAAGCCAGTTTCTAGAGAATAGAAGGTTCTGGTTGTTGACAGGACATAGGACATCAGCTGTGAGCTGCTCCTTTTTCTAGGGCACTGGTGAAAGTTGTTGTCTTAGTCTGTTTGGGCTGCTATACAAAATTACAACAGACTGGGTGGCTTATAAACAAGGAAATTTACTTCTCACAGTTCTGGAGGCTGGAAGTCCAGGATCAGGGGGCCAGCATGGTTGGGTTCTGGTGGAAGCCCTCTTCCGGGTTGCAGATTGCCAACTTCTTGCTGTGTCCTCACATGATGAAAGGGGCAAGGGCGCTCTGGGATTCTCTTTTAAAAGGGCACTAATTCCAGTCATGAGAGCTCTGCCCTTATGGCCTCACCTCCCAAAGGTCCCACCTCCAAATACCATCACAGTGGGGATTAGGATTTCAACATAGGCATTTGGGAGAGGGGCAAAAATATTCAGACTAGAGCCGTTGTCCTACTCAGCATTCTCTCCAGATGAGGGGCACTGAGGAATGGGGTTCAGGGAAACTGGAAGCAAAAGCAATATGTGAATAAATAGTGTTTGAACGTTTACTCGAGGACTCCACTTCATAGGGACTTCCCCGCCGCGAACATTTATTTATCGAGAGCTTGCTCTGAGCCACGCAGGCCCTTTGCTGAGAGTCTTCGGTGCATCCTTTACCCAGCAGCCCTGGGAGACGGGTGATGCTAATCTCTCTATTTTACACGGGAGGAGATGGGTTTAGTGACACAACACAGAGTCACCCTAGGAAGTGGTGGCTCCAGGACTTGAACTGAAGTTTGACTCCAGCACTCGTGCTCTTCACCTCTGTGTAGAAGGAACCTAAGAGGTCCTGTCTGGGGTGGCGAGGTGTCTCCTTCACTGGGCTATGGCTCTGTTAGGGGATCCAAACTGTCTGGCAGATGGATGTGTATTGAAGCCTTCAGCTGCCCTGTTCACTTGCCAGACCTAACCGGGCTGTACCTACATCGCAGGCTCGGTTCACCACATTTATGAACACCCACTGTGTGTCAGGTTTGATGTTACGTGCTGTTAAAGGGAAACCCATAGTCTGCCTTTGCGAATTTTGTAGCATGATCGTTTCATCTGCAACATGCCCTTAGCTTCTCTCACTTTCTCACTCCCAATCCTCAAGCCCCCAAGTTGTCCAACCTCTTGCCACCCGCAACAGTCATGAAAATTTGGGGCTGTGAAGTAGAAGTGTGATTCATTCATCGAAACCGGTTGAGACCCATTCATTGCCTGATTTCTTCACTTCACCCTTCTACATTTTGTTCGACAAAAATTTAAGAAAGAGGCCTTCCCTGGTGGCGCAGTGGTTGAGAGTCCCGCCTGCCAATGCAGGGGACACGGGTTCGTGCCCCGGTCCGGGAGGATCTCACCTGCCGCGGAGCGGATGGGCCCGTGAGCCATGGCCGCTGAGCCTGCGCGTCCGGAGCCTGTGCTCCGCAACGGGAGAGGCCACAACAGTGAGAGGCCCGCGTAACAACAACAAAAAAAAAACAAAGAAAAAAAATTTAAGAAAGAGAAAATCAGCCTAAAATATTGTTCTTTGGCACCAGGGCTCCTGAGAGCAGCCATCATCCCTCAGATCCCACAGCAGGAACTTTGACCTTGTTTCTCGTTGGTTGGGCAGCCTCTGACCATAGCGTGTGTGGTGTCTGAGCAGGAGGAATTTGGTTTTGCCAGATCTGATACCTGACTCTCTTTTCCCCTGCTTGCCTCTGAAGCATGACCTCTGCCCTCTGCTCTCTGTTTAGGAGCTGAGGGCAAAACAAAGAGGGTGGTAACTTAAACTGACTTTCTGTTTTTTTGTAAAGACAGGAAGGGTTTGTGAGAGGTGTCAGTTGTTGGCATGAGTAGCTCGATCAACAGGTGTTGCTGATGATCCTGACTTTCAGCAGAGGTTCTTGGAGTCTTTCTGGGCCTGGGGCAGCAGCAGAAGCAGCAGCTGTTCAGGCAGGTACTCCTGGCCCCTGCAGAGACCTTCCCAAGACAGAGGGATCGATGGGCCCTGTATTGTTGAGATCCTAGTTAGCGCCGTCTGGGGAAGTAGTAACTGCATGAGCATAAACAGCTCAAACACAGAGTAATGGTGAGGCTTGTGGGTCAGCCGGTCTCCTACAGCTGTCCTGACTGGCTTCCGCATGACCTGTGCTCCATCCCAGGGCCGTGGCAGGTATAGGTTGTGGCCAGGGAAGAAGCTGAGCCTTGTCCAGCTATCTTTGTGTTCTACCTGGCACCAGCAGGTGAAGAGCTGGGGCGGTGGGGGGGAGGTGAGCCACCACACAGCCTTGGTCCCATTCACCCCGCACCCCGTACCCTGTAGCTGGATGCGTGTGTGGGTTTGTGCCACCGAAAGTGCCAGACTTCAAATTAGGCTTTCGCTTGAGGCTTCTTAGAGAGCTGCCCTACATGGGCCTGGAGGGTCTGCCACAGCCTTGCTGGCTGAGGTGTGCTGAGCCGGAGGCCAGGCCCTCTTAGGGAGATAGTCTCTTAGGAGGAGCACTCGTAGGGCCGAGAGCCCCCTGGTGCCTCTTCGAATCAGTAGGCAGCACGAGCCTTGCCTGGTGCGGCTGTAGGCAGACCGCTGTCTGGCTGGCTTTCCCCATGACCCCACCACCCAAGCGCCTGGCTCCTCTGTGGCCAGCAGGGCCGGTGAATGAGAACCCTAGAGTTGCCCCTGAATCCCGGGGCCCTTCCACAGATGGTATGGGCAGCCACAATGGCCAGGCTGTGTCAGCAGATCCCTGTAGATAAGCCCCTGCCCCCACCAGCAGCCTTCCTCCCCATGGGCACAGGAAGAGAGGGACTGGAGGTTTTCATCCTGGGCCTGAAAGTTAGCGCTGACTCTGCTTCTCCTCCTCTCCAGGGAGCCCGTCTGTGGTTGAGAGCTGAGAAAGCAGCTTGGAGATCGGAGAAGGATTTCTTGGTGCCTCTTGCTGGGGCAGGGCCGCGGGAGGCTGGGGGTCTGTCCTCAAGAGTGGCTTCCACCCAACTCGGCCTGGCACCTATGCTGAGCGACACAGCCGGTCTTCCCGACGAGGGAGAGGGCTGCAGGGGCAGCTGTGCTCTGGCTGGCTGCTCCTGGCACAGTTCCAGGTTCAGCCCGGACACCGGGCAAGGGCCACTCGGTCATGCGTATCCAGGGTTTAAGCCTCTTGGTGCCCCTGCACACTGGCCCCTTTGCAGGTGTTGGTGGAGTTCGTGGACTCCATGCTCACAGGCGTCACTGTGGTGCAGGAGTCTAGGCACTCAGCCCCAGTAGAGTCTTACTGTTGAAAGGGGAGTGAAGTGAAACTGCTCCCAGTTAAGGGAGTTGGGCGGGCTGGGGCAGATTTAAGGGCCTGCCCCAGCGGTAGGGGGCCCCCCTCTCACTCTCAGTCCCCTCTGGGATGATTTCCCCCCCTTCCCCCTGGAAAGGGAGTTGTCTTGCTGTGGCTCTGTAAAGGCAGCATACCCTTCCTCTCCTGCTGCCATCTCCCCTCAGCCCCCTACTTACTGGTGGGAAGAGGCTACAGTCCTGGCCTGACACACCCTGTCAGCATCTCCCCGAATCTCAACCTGCACCGTTAAGCTTCTGGCTTCCAGGGCCCAGCTTCTTCTGTGACATGCTCCAGGTGAGAGACAGGCTCTCTGTGTGGCAATTCCATAGTCCTGGTCACACAGGGAAGACACCCCTCTCTTTGATTCCACCCCTAAACCCCTTTTCCCTCTGCAGATACGCTCTGGACTGGTTGGGGAGTGCAGAGCATCACACCATCATAACCTCTTTCTCCCTGCTGAAAAGACAAGCGTCAGCTTCTCTTTTTACTATCGTGAAGCTTTAAACAACTTTAAGATTCTTTAGCTCACAGTTAAGTACAAACAATAAATATATTCTTAATATGTATGCAGCAGGCACATTTGTTTATGGTGAATCCTGCTCTCTTGCCCCTTATTTGTTTGGGTATCTTTGTTCTATTTTGGCCCTCTTCTAATTCAGACAGCATCTTTTTCATAGTCTTTTTTTTTTTTTTTTAATTTATTTATGACTGTGTTGGGTCTTCGTTGCTGCGCGTGGGCTTTCTCTAGTTGCGGCGAGCGGGGGCTACTCTTCGTTGCGGTGCACGGGCTTCTCACTGCAGTGGCTTCTCGTTGCGGAGCACGGGCTCTAGGCGCACGGGCTTCAGTAGTTGCGGCACACGGGCTCAGTAGTTGTGGCTCGCGGGCTCTAGAGCGCAGGCTTCAGTAGTTGTGGCGCACTGGCTTAGTCGCTCCGCGGCATGTGAGATCTTCCTGGACCAGGGCTCGAACCCGTGTCTCCTGCATTGGCAGGTGGATTCTTGACCACTGCGCCACCAGGGAAGCCCCTTTTTCATAGTCTTTACTCTGAATTGTTTTATACTAAGAGAGAAAATATTTTATGTACAGGGGAGCTAGATTGGTATCATATTTCTAAGCTTTAATTTTTCATTGCTGTATGCAAAATTCTATACCAGCAGCATTTTTAACGTTTTTATTGACATGTAACTTACATACAGTGAAGCTTACAAATCTTTTTTTTTTTAATAAATAAATGTATTTATTTATTTTTGGCTGCGTTGGGTCTTTGTTGCTGCGCGCAGGCTTTCTCTAGTTGTGGTGAGCAGGGGCTGCTCTTCCTTGCGGTGTGCGGGCTTCTCACTGCAGTGGCTTTTCTTGTTGTGTAGCACGGGCTTCAGCAGTTGTGGCTCGCAGGCTCTAGAGTGCAGCCTCTGTAGTTGTGGCTCACGGGCTTAGTTGCCCCGCGGCATGTGGGATCTTCCCGGACCAGGGCTCGAACCCATGTCCCCTGCATTGGCAGGCAGATTCTTAACCACTGTGCCACCAGGGAAGTCCTGAAGCTTACAAATCTTAAGTGCATTTTTACATTTGTAGACGTCCATTTATCTACTTCCCAAATCAAGATATAGAACTTTTCCATCCAGCAGCGTGTTTTTTAAATTTGATACAAACCCCTTTTCCCATAGTTAAAAGCCATATTTTATTAAAGCATAGACAGAAGGTGGTGGCCCCATTATTCTTAGTGGATGTGATGACGTTATTAATATTCTTGGGTTGGAGCCTTTCTGGAGTTATGAGTCCTGGGCTCGGGCTCTGCCACCACCTGACTGTGACCCTGGGCAGGTCACCTTGCCTCACCTCCATCTCCTTCTCTGTAATTATGAAGAGGAGTTTTGAGCTTTGACAACCAGTGAGTCAAAGCTACTTAGTTAGGCTCTTAGTAGTATAACAACCCTGCCGTTCGTTAGAACCTCACCTTCAGGAGGGTGCTGTACCATGCACACCATGTGTTGTTTCATTTAACAGCTCTGTGTGACTGGTATGAAGTAATACCATTTTATAGATAAGGGACTGAAGCTGACAGCGGTCACTCATCTGCCTTGACCAGGGTCACTCAACTAATAAACGGTGGAGCCAGGCTTTTAACCAAACCCAGTTCAGCCTCCCGCGTCCCGACTGCTCGTTGTGCTGGGAAGGAGCGTGGGGACCTCATGGGGCTCTTGGCTGTGTTGCTTCAGATTCTTCTTTCCTCTGTCTCTGCAACCAGCTCGAGGCCTGCGTAGTCCTGCTGTGAGTCTGCCCTGTGGTCCTGGGTGCCAGTAGTGGTGGTTTTCCCTTTGAGGACGAGCTGTGTTCTTGAGTCTACGGGTAAATCATCTCCCCTGCTGTTCTGAGCGTTTTAATGTCTTCTACCTTAGCTTTTGAACCCAATTACCTCTCCCGTGTCCCCTGATTTTTTCATTTATTCTCTTTAAGCTAACAGGTTGCTGCTGATGTCCTCTTGCCCAACTCTCAGGGTGTTAAATATTCAGGAATGCTTTTATCCAGAGTAAAGTGTAGCTGAAGAGTCACCGGTCAGAACCGCCTCCAGGGGCCCTGGGCGGGCTTGCTGGGTTCTCTGCACCACGCCCTCCCCACTCCTCTCCCTGTGCTGGTCCCAGGGGGCCCCAGGCTAACCTTGAGTGAGCAAGTCTAGAGCAGACCAGCCTCTGGCCAAAACAAAATCTGGTTGGTTTCCTTAATCTGCTCACTATCCGAGCTGTGCCGGGACTCTCAGCTAGAGGAAGTCTCCGAAGCAAACAGGAAGCACGAGAGAGACACCCACCAGCTGGAATTGCTCACTCTTTACCAGAAGGACAAAGAGTATGAAGTGGGTGACTTCATGGATTAGAGAAGAGAAAGGTGAACATTTCGAGTGGAGGCTGGGGGGAGGGGCAACATTCCAGCAGGATCTCGCATCTTGGAGAAGGCTTCAGGTGTTGAATAAAGCCAGGAACCAGTCTCCAACCGCCAGCCTGATCCACCTGTATTGCCCACGGCACCTGTCTGGGGGGCGCCTTTCTCACATTCCTCCCTCCTTCCTGTGTCAACTGCAGCTCTTGGGCTTAAATCAGCCTCCTAGAATCACTTGGGGATTATTTTGTTTTATTATTTTATTTTTTTGGCCACGCCGCATGGCTTGTGGGATCTTAGTTCCCTGACCAGGGATTGGACCCGGGCCCCCAGCAGTGAAAGCACCCAGTCCTAACCACTGGACCACCAGGGAATTCCTGGGGAACTTGTGTTAAAAACGTTGATTTCTGGACTGTGCCTCTAGAGATTCTAGATTCAGTTGGTCAGGCTTATTTTCTAAACGCCCCGGGTGATTCTGATGAAGAAAAGTTTTGAGACCCACTGACCTACAGTGTCCAGGGCAAGGAAGAGCAGCGTCCCGTTCTTCTTTCCTCTTTCTCTCCCCGCTTGGCCCCAGGATGGGCTGGGTGTGTGCCCATTATGCCTGTTCACGGGCCAGAGTGTTTAGGAGCTCCGATCCCTTCTGCCCTTTAATGTGCCCCATGGGGAAAGGTGTAGGATGCCCCCGTCCTCGAATTCTCTCCCGTTTCCCGTGAAGACGTGGGGTTGGGAGTGGTGCTTGTTCTCGTGGCCTCTGAAGAAACCAGGTTTCTGATTTGGAGCGTGGCGGAGGGGGTTACGGCAAGGAGGGGCCCTCAAGGTGCTGCTTTACCCATTTCAGCAGCTTCACGAAAATATCCAGGAGGAAATTCATCCCACTTGTGTGTTTTTCCTGGTGCTGGAGAAACTGGTTTTTAAAAATATATATATATTTTTGGCCTATTCTGTATCTTATAAGGAACTTTGACCACAGCTTTAGCTCTTAAAGGGAATTGGATTTTGGTCTGAAAGAAGGCTTTTACTGGGGACTTCCCTGGCGGTCCAGTGGTTAAGGCTCCGTGCTCCCAATGCAGGGGGCACGGGTTCGATCCCCGGTCGGGGAACAAAGATCCCTACAAGCCACGTGGTATGGCCAAAAAAAAAAAAAAAAATTACTAAAAAACCAGAAGACTTTTACTGTGCCATTTTGGGTTATAATTCCATCATTTGACTGTGCCTGTGGGTAATTCTAGCTGCTGGTTCAGGAGGAAAGATTCCCACAGTGGGCTTGCCTCCCCCAGACAGCAGGCAAGCTCAGTGAATTCACCTTTACCACCTGCCAGGGGCTCCGTCTCTGATTTCCCAGTCTTGGGAGGGGAGGGCATAGGGCTTCCTGGGGCTCAGAGTGTGGCCTTTGCCTGTCTGAGGCACCTCCATGTCTCCATGTGCCCTTCATGGCACAATCAGCTTCCTCTGTGCTTTATTGTCTGGGAAGGTTCAAGACCTCTGCTCATGTGATCACTAAGTGGGTCCAGGTAAACCACGAGGCAACAGGCCATAAAAAAATGCTGTGTGTGCCTGCTCAGGTATCTGTGGAGGGCAGGACCAGCATCCAGGCAGAACATGTCACCAGGCCGTTTGCGCCAGGCGGAGCACCCAACAGCGCTTAAGAAATGCAGACACAGGCCCTTCTCCAAACCTTCATCGGATCTCCAGGGGCTGGCTGCACAGGTGATTTTGTTGTGCAGACGGTTGAGAACTGAGAACCACTGCATGAAAGTTATTTGTCTCTTCTGGCTTGTTTAAAAAATCAGATTCTGTCTGGGCAGGTTTGGAAACCCACTGGTTTGATAGGGACGAGACTTAGATGTTACCTCTGTTTTTCTTGACTTGTAGATGCTGGTTACCTCCTACCCCAGTGGCCCTCAGCCTCAGCTGCTTTGGTTTTCTTGGAATCAGTCTTCCCCTCTGTTCCCCTCACCCCACTCATTCATACCTCCTCCTCCAGTGCCCCAGCCACACTGTTGCCTGGCCAAGATTATGTGTCACGTGGATTCGTGGCAATAACCAACCTGTAATTCCATCGTGGTTTCCCATCATTGCTGTTGCCTGGCCTGGCCCTGGGCGACTCCTCCCACTGGTGGCAGGAATACACAGGGACTACAAGATCACTGTGACTGTCAGCCAGAGCCAGCCCTTGCTGGGCCAGCAAAGCTGCTGCCACTGAAAGAGTCTCTCATTCACCCAGCAGCCCGAAACCAAACACAGAGGGTGGGCGTTGCCTCCACCGTTCTTCCTACAGCCAGGAGGATGGCTGGCGTCCAGGCACCCTCACCATGTGCTGGGTGGCCTTGAGCAGGGCATTTAACACCTGAGCGCAGGCTGTTTATCTGAAAAATGGGAGGTGGTTTTAAAGCTTAAAGGAGATAATGGTCGTGCAGGCGTTCAGTAAATGTTAGCTGTCTCTGAAAATCATTTCATTTGGTGAGCGCTCTTTGAATTCCCTGTTTGTCCAGAACATAGAGAGGAAGGCAGCAAAGAAGCCAAAAGCACGGCCCTCACCTCAAGGGCCATAGTGTAGAATCTTGCCAACGTCACTGACTGGGGTGAAAAGAGAAAGCATCTTAAACTAAAATATTTCAAAACTGGCATTTCTTGTCACTAATTGAGATTCCCCCCCCATGCTTCCTTCCTTGTACTCTTGGGGAATAGGTGGCCCCCGCTGCAAACCTCTTTTCCTTTAGTGCCGTCCAGAAAGGAAACTGTTGTTCCTGGTTAGTGAATCACTCTTCCTGAAGCTCACTTTTTAAATGAGTTGCTGGGAGAACTTGGACGTGGAGAAACGATTTGAGGTTGCACAAAGCAAGCCCTCTGTGCCTGCTTCTCGCATGAGCACAGACCATTGCTTCCCACAAACGTTCCCCTCTTCATTCACACCCCGTCCTTTGACTGTCAGGGAACGCGCTCCCTGCGTTCAGGGGCAGGTCAGGGCTGTCTTGCTCCGAAGACCCTTCCTGCATAGACTCTATTCTGCACAGGGCATTCTCATCCAAACCTTTTCTTCTCAGCTTAGGTTCAAACGCCGCACAGCGTGTTTTGGACACAGTACCTACTCACAGTGCTCGTTTGTCAAACATTCTGTGTACGTTCTGATACCTTCTAGTATAAGTCTTCTAGAGGCTTCTGGAGATAGTCTCCTCATCCTTCTTTGCAGTTCCAAACCTTAAAAAAAAAAAAAAGTTGACGCCTCCGAGGGTACCACTGACTGAGTGACTAAGATGTCAGTGCAGGGGCTTCCTTGGTGGTGCACTGTTTGAGAGTCCGCCTGCCGATGCAGGGGACACGGGTTCGTGCCCCGGTCTGGGAAGATCCCACGTGCCGTGGAGCGGCTGGGCCCGTGAGCCATGGCCGCTGAGCCTGCGTGTCCGGAGCCTGTGCTCCGCAACGGGAGAGGCCACAACAGTGAGAGGCCCGCGTACCGCAAAAAAAAAAAAAAAAAAAGATGTCAGTGCAGGAACACCAGCTGCCGGGTGTGCAGGTCTTGGTCTTGGTCCCCGTGTTTGTCTCCGCCCTCCCACACCTCCCCCTCGTCCTCCCTCAGCCCTGCCTCTGCCAGTGGAGAATGGAACTGAGGTCTCTATTTAAAAGGGAGCTTTGGCAGCTGTCTGACTGCCGGCAGAGCTCGCTGGCTGTGGTGTGTGTTTGGTTTTTTAATGTGTGTGAGACTTCTGGCCCATCAGAAATGAGAGCGCTGGGGGGAAGAGGCTCAGGGTGAGGGAGTGAAATAAGGCTTTGATTCCAGCCTCACACTGAGACCGGAGATGGCAGGACAAAACAGCTCTTTTGATAACGACTTGCACCTGGCCAGGCCCTGGTCCCTGAGTGCCCAGGAGGTTGGCCGAGCACCTTGTCTGAGGAGCTTTCCACTGGGACTCCCCGTTCCCTGGTTGGCCTCACCACCCACTCTGGCTTTGCACGGAGGCAGGCTGTGATCTGAGCTACCAGACCGCACACAGGTCAACTGTTTGTTGAGCTAGATCCTAGTGTCCGCTGAGCCATTTTCTGGTACCCTGTGTTGCCTGTTGACTTAACTGTCCCCAGGCTGGCACATGCCCATTCCTCTCCTGTGGGCGTTTATTTGTATGTGAATGTACATATCTGGGGATGGGAGGTCAGTGTGTTTGCCCAGAGCTGTGAGCCTAGAGTTGGGGGACCACTTTTCCCTTTACTGTCGGACGGCTGTAGGGCCAGGAGATGTGCGGTACAGCCGAGTTAGGGCTCATGTCCTAACTTGTGGAGAAGCCGGGCAGGGGGTTAGGGAGAGGGGAGGCAGTCAGCCAGGTCATCAGGGCGGGGCAGTGACCTGTGGTTTAGGGAGGGCTCACTGGGTGGCAGTCTTTGGCCTAACCCAGCACTTCCGATTTCTCCCTTGCAGTTGGAGGCCCCTCCCCACTAAGTGCCTCTTTGCACAGCACTGGCCCCCGCCCCCACGCTCACCGGCACCACTGCAGCGGGACGGGCCATGGCGGGTCGGGGAGGTGCAGCACGACCCAACGGACCAGCTGCTGGGAACAAGATCTGTCAGTTTAAGCTGGTCCTGCTGGGGGAGTCCGCAGTGGGCAAATCCAGCCTCGTCCTCCGCTTCGTCAAGGGTCAATTCCACGAGTACCAGGAGAGCACAATTGGAGGTGAGTGGGCCCGAGGGAGAGGGGGTGGCCTCAGGGGAGTGGAAGAAATGCCTTGGTGTCGTGGAGGAGAAGGGAAGCTAACTGCCCAGAGGCTAAGCATGCCCGGGGCAGCAGCGCCTTGCCTCATCTGGGCCCTGGAATCAAACCCAGCAGCTGGTCTCCATGTCAGAGTCTCAACAAGCATCTAGTAGGAATTAGCTGAGATTCGAAAACTGCCTTCCTCTCCTGGTTCCGTCTCTTGATTTCTTTGTGTGGCCCCGGGTACACCCTTCCACTGGCCTGGGGAGGGAGAGGCTGCGTCTGCCTCTCTGAGGGTTCTTCTTACCGCTACTAGGCAGTGCATCTACCCCGGCCTCCCCCACGTTCCAGAATGGGGAAATGGCCTCGTAAGTGGGCTGGCGTTTCTGAAGCTGAGCTTTACCCCTTCTTGAGCTCAGAGCCCATCATTGATTTCCCAGTGGTCAGCATTTAGCACGTGAGGGTCTGGACCCAGCCTCCTGCCTCAGTGGCCAGTACACACCCCGAGGGGCTGGGGCCGACCTTGGGCTTGAGTCATCCTTTTTCTACCCTCTTGGTCGGCAGGAGGTTTCCAGGCAGCTGGAAACGAAGTAGGCCGTGTCAGCAGTCTTCTGCTGCCTCCTCAGCACTCGAGTCAGGAGCCGGAGAGGGGAAGTGAGGCAGTGCCCCAGGCCCCTCAGGGAGGAGGGGGGAGGGCCGACCAGGAGAGCCGGCTTCCTGCACAGAGCCGTCGGGATCCTCTGCTGAGACTTCCACCTGCCAGCCCCAGCTGCGAGACGCCTTTGAAGCACGTGCACAAGTGCCGTGTGTTCCCCTGCCTCCTCAGGCCAGAGATGGGGTCACTGTGTTCCCTGAAGGTCGAGCCAATCAGGAGTAAAGTCGAGGGCAAAGCCGAGGGTGGCGGCTAGCCAGCGTGCCTGGAGGTGGCAGGGGTAGTGGGAAGCCGGCCACCCAGCCCCCACCTGGCAGTAGCACGGCGTGTACTTCAGTCTCCTCCAGCGTGGCTGAGTGTGTGTGAGAGTGTCCTCAGGACACCGAAGGCCAGCCGTGCCACTGGGCTGGAGCAGACGGAGGGGCTAGGACTGTTCTCTGAGGGGAGGGAGGGGAGGAGGAGCGTGGGCCCACCCTTTTGTGCTTGGGACCAGGCTTCTCCTAGACTTTCCCTGTCCTGCCCCTCGCCGCTGTCCTTCAGAGAGGGCTCCTGAAATGGCTGAAGTACAAGCAGGCTTCCCTTCTCCTCCCAGTCCTGCCTGGCTGGGTCTGTAAAGCCTGTGCAACCCCCAGCCCCCTCGACTCACAGAAGCGCCCGCTCCACCTGCCTTGCTCGGCTTCTCTGGCCGCCGGGTTGCGGGTTTTCGGGCTTCTAAGTGCAGATACGTGAGGGTGTCTCCTCGGCCCCTCTGTGCCTGGTAACACTGCCCTCCCTCTTCCAGCGGCCTTCCTCACACAGACCGTCTGCTTGGACGACACAACAGTCAAGTTTGAGATCTGGGACACAGCTGGACAGGAGCGGTATCACAGCCTGGCCCCCATGTACTATCGGGGGGCCCAGGCTGCCATCGTGGTCTACGACATCACCAACACAGTAAAGATTTTCCCTTGCTTCTCGACCCTTTGTTCCTGAATGGGGGGGTGGGCACATTTCCTCTGGTGTTTGGGGGTGTCTCGCCAGAATCTTCAGGGTGGTGACATCTTAGACACCTCGGCTCTGCCAGCGCCAGCTTCTCCAGTGAACAGCCCTGGGCAGAATGCCTGCTCCGTCCTGTTGACGCTCTGGCCCTGTCTCCCCAGGATACGTTTGCACGGGCCAAGAACTGGGTGAAGGAGTTGCAGAGGCAGGCCAGCCCCAACATCGTCATCGCGCTCGCGGGCAACAAGGCCGACCTGGCCAGCAAGAGAGCCGTGGAGTTCCAGGTGGGGGACGGACCAGGCCCCGGGGGAGGACGAGCCAGCTCCACTCGGCTTCCCCAGGCTGCTTGGGCTTTGTGAAGGGCTGTGTTGGGCGGCAGCAGGGGAGCTTCTGTTTGCTGTCCCCTCACGGCTCGAGCATGGGCCTAAAGGGGATGCCGTCCACCACTCCGCCTTCTCTGTCAGTGGTGGTGGTGGGGTGTGTGTGCATATGGATAGCAGAAGCTTCGGCTAATTTTTTCTATGAACTGGCTTTTTAACCAAACGGTGAAAAAGACAGACTTTTTCAGGTAATATGTGCACATAGGAGATTTTAAACAGCACAAGAAGGTATACAGGATGAAATTTGGGTCTCTGACGCTAGAAACTCAATCTCCCTTCCCCCAAGTTCCTCGCAGTTTCTTGTCTTTCTGGAAACATGCACAAGCGCATGAATCCCTTTCTTTACATACTATATACTTAACTTTTTTACCACTCCCCACCCGATGGACTTCTAGGTCGTGTGTAATTGCGAAAGACTGGAAACGGTGCCATAGTCGACATGCACATACTTTTGTCCAAATGTGCAAGTGTATTTGTAGGATAGCTTTCTAGAAATATTTCCTAGCCTAGTGATTTTGAAGAGCAAGAAGGCAGATTGGGCCTATGGAGACCCGAGTCAAACTTCTGCCGACGTGTGTGAGCTGAGAGGTGCTGTATGTGAAGTGGGGGAGCTCAGAGCAGGGGAGCCTTAGGCCTGAACACCCCTGTGTTGTCTCTGTTGTGTGGAAGACACTGTGATCAGGGAAGATTTTTACCCTGGGCCTCAGCCCCTGCCAGCTGTCAGTGTTTCCCTCCCACCCACTTTCTCACCTCCGTCCAAATCAGGAAGCACAAGCCTATGCAGAGGACAACAGTTTGCTGTTTATGGAGACGTCAGCAAAGACTGCGATGAATGTGAATGAAATTTTCATGGCAATAGGTAAGTTGCCTCGGCTCCTCTCCCCCAACCGGGGTGTGTTACTTGCCTGCTGTTCTGTAGTAGGTCTGTGGGGTCCCTTCACCAGCAGATCTTTTACCATTTTTGATACTTTGATAAAATTGTTTTCTTTTTCATCTGACTCTCACTCCAGAGGTTTCTAAAGCCTGGGCAAAGTCTCACCACTTCACTTCCTGACCCTGCAGTGTACCACCCACCTAAAGCTGTACATCACCAGCCCCCTACCCGCTTAGGATTTTGGGGCTCATTTGGCTCTAGAGTCATCCATCCTGTGTGGGTTTGAATCCTCCCTCTACCACTTACTAACTCTGTGGTCCTGGGCAAGTTATTTAACCCTCTTTGCCTCAGTTTCCTGAAAGACCCAAAATATACTTGGCACATAGAACACACATCCATCAGGATGTTGGTTATCACTGATTGGGTGGTACCCAAGTGGACTTGGGAGAGTACTAGGGTTCCCCCACAAACACCCATCTTCCCCCTCGTCTCCCAAACAGCTAAGAAGCTTCCCAAGAACGAGCCCCAGAATACAGCTTGTGCTCCGGGCCGGAACCGAGGAGTGGACCTCCAGGAGAACAACCCTGCCAGCCGGAGCCAGTGCTGCAGCAACTAAGCCCCCCTTACCTGCCCACTGCCCCCACCTCCTCCGCCTCAACCACCCGACTGGAATCCACTCTAACCAATCGCACTTACCGACTCGGGCCACCACTGGGGGGCAGGGGGAGGGGCCCACCATGGTTTCTCCATATCATTTTGATCATAGGCCGGAGTGAGTTATTCCACCTGCACCTTTCTGTACAAATACTAATTCAATTTTAAGTCTTAAGTCACTTTTTTAATATATATGATCTGCTCTTCCCACCTCTGCCCTGTCTACCGCTCTCCCACTCTTCCTTTGCCGGCAGTAGCCACGTGCCCCTGTTCCCCCCACCCTGGTGTATGGGGAGGCGGGGGTTGGAGCAGTTCCCTTCTCTCCCTCTTGCTGATCAGCGGGCTCAGGAAGAGCATCCATATCCTTAACTGTGTTTGGAGTGTGCTTCGTGCTGGGTGACGGGGCAGGCCCTAGGGGCCAGGGAAGGGGGAGGCAGCTCTTCCCTCAGCTGGCTGTCATCAGGCTGCAGCGTCCCCTCCCCACCCCCTGACTCACAGCTGGGAGAGAACCCACAGCATTACCACAGCATTATTGTGACAGCCACGAACCCATTGCCCACAGCCCCCGTCCCCCTCGTCCTTGGTCACCCTGACCTCTGGCTCTGAGCCCTGTTCTGACCAAATCACAATGATGAGTATTTGGGGGGGTGGGTGGGTAAGGGGGGGTAGTGGGAGGGGATGGAACCAACTTTTTCTGTATTTTGTATTGTATGTTTTCTTCAACATGTAACCAATCAGTATCTTGTCAATATAGTCAGCCGATCGATCGACCTCCCGCTTGTCTTCCTTGTCTTTCTCTGGCAGAGTTTATCAGACCGTAGCCTCTCTAGCTTACTTGAAGTTAATTTAAAATGAACCTCTAAATCTTGTTAAACAAAAGCTTTCTTCCCCCCCGCCCCCAAAGTGAGGGGATGTTGGTGGTCATGGTAACGAAGAGAAAGAGGCCAGCTGTTACTGCTCTAACTGGGTGGAGTGGGGTGAGAGTGAGCTGGGGCTGAACCTCACCAAGGTTGAAGTTGAGGGCCTTGCATTTGCCTCTCCCCCAGCCCCTCCAGGTTATATTGGGGTATGTGCAGTCTGTATTTGAAAATAGTTGGTCTCTGAACACCAGGAACAACCTCTTTGGGGTTTTCTGATTAGTCTGTACTAGGCTCGTGAGAGCTGGGGTCCTCTCACCCTCTTCTCTGAAGAGGAAGGAACACCGACGACCTCTGGAACCTTGGACTGGTCATAAGGCCAAGACGGCAGCCCCACACTGGGTCCAAGCCGTCTGCTCCCTAGTCTCTGGGGGGCCCTCTGCTGGTTCTGGAGTCAAGTGATGCTGGGGCCCTTTTGGCCCTCTGCTGCTCCCTGCTGGTCCAAGCAGTGAGGTGAGCTGAGTAAAGCAACACTGCCCACTCTCCCCCCAGCTTCCCGGGGGCCAGATTTATCGTGGACCACCACCTTGAGGTGCCTTTCCTGCCCCTCTGGGCCCTCCACCTGGCCTCCCTCTACCTTTGTTCTACCTCCCCCTCTGACCCCAGCCCCAAGAAACGACCGCAGACTCTGAAGCTGTTGTGTTGCTCACTACGGTGGTGGTTTACTGGGTCAGGCTAGTTTGGAACCCTTCTTAGAGGCACGGCTCCTGAGTCTCGAGGCGGGTCCTGTTTGGACTTCAGGGGAAGGCAGCACCCGGCACTGGCCACGGACGCACAGCTGGCCAGAGGGGGTCAGGCAGCAGGTCATGGCGGCGGGATCCAGGTCCGGTGGTAATGACATTTGCTGGTGCACCTTCCGCGCCACGCGGAAGCCGCCCCCATCCGGGTCACAGCCCTCCAGTTGCCGCTGGCCAGTCACCATCAGGCGTCCGCCGTCCACTTGAACCACCAGCTCCTCAGGGGTGAAGCCGTGGGCATACATCTTCATCTGGAAGCCACTCCGTACAGCTGCCACATCTTCCGCGAGCTGCCGCACCGGCAGGGTGGTCACCTGGTTCTGTTCAGTAAAGGCCACGCTGGGACATCGGGACGCCGACTGGCTCCCGTTGGGGAGACTGCTACCGACCAGCTGCATACGAGTGAGCAACTGCTGTTGAAGGGCGCGAGGCTCCGAATGCAGCGCTCGGCGCTGGGCCGGGGGGGCGGACGCCGGGAGCGGGGGCCCTCGTGGCCCCGCGTGGCTCCGCTCCTGCTCGCGCGACGCAGCCCCGCTCAGGGGGCTCCCTTGGCTTCCGGCGAGGTTGGCGTCCACAGAGTATGGGGTCAGCTGTGCACGTCCTACTTCCATGGGTCAGGTTGGCAGCCGCCCTGGCGCCCCCTGCTGCTGCTTTTATCTCGGATCCGGCCGCTTTCTCGGGCCCTTCCCCACCTTAGTCAGAGGGCCCGGCCGCCGGGGCTGAGACCCAGCCGGATAGGCCAAAAGAGGCTGGTGGCGCTCAAGCCCAACACTGGAGCTGTCACCAGTACGGAGCGGAGATGAGATTGAGCCGCCGGGCTCTTGCCCTTCTGGGAATCGGGCCTGGGGGGAAGGAGGACTGTTCCCTGAACAGAGCCATCAGTGTGACCGTGGGGTCATCCATTCTTGGAACGTCCTGCAGTTCTCTGACCACGCACAATCCTGCGACACATGGGGACTGGGAGGTGGAGGCGCCTTCCTGGTTTCCTTTATTCCATCCCGGGCCTACTGTGGCAGCTCAGGGCTGGGCTCTGGGACCACAATGATGAACACTTTGGCCCTGCGTGGGAGATGCCCACCGTGTGGGCGGGAGAGCCGTTCCGCCCTCCTCTGCCTCTACTCCATCTCCACCTTGGGAGCCTTTTACCTGACCACGGCCATTACTGTGGCGCTCAGTGCTTATAAAATAAACGCTTTTTGTTGAGGTATAACGTACGCAGAGAAAAGTGCGCAAAGAGAACTCACCCGTGTAACCACTTAACAGGTCAAGAAATAGAACTGCTGCTATTTAATCGCCACGCTGGGTGCAACTCTGTGTCCTGAGACGTGTGGGATAGGGCCAGGGTGGGGGCAGGAGGGAGATGCGCAAGAAGCCAACTCGACTCCAGGCCCCAGGCCTGCATTTTCACCCTTGGGCTTGGGAGGTTATTCCCCAAACAGAAGCCTGTGTTCTGGGGTATGTCTCCTTGTCCCAAGAGCAGCAATCTTTACTATCTTGGAAGCCTTCAATAGAGATTACTAGTGAGGAGGAGTCAATCTGGGGTGCTCGCTCGGGCCTCACTTGTCTAGACGTCCGACATCAAGAGACAGGACAGAAAAGCCTGGAAGCTGGAGGCAAAGGGAGCGACCGTGAAAGACTACAGTTCCCATCATGCTCCGGGGCACGGACGCCTGCGCACTGAACGCCGGTTGCCCATGCGGCCCTAGGGCTGGGAGCGCCGCGCCGCGCTGCGCCGCGCTCCGCTGCGGGGAGGCCATGACGGAACCTTCCCAGGCCTCGAACCCGGCCCCGGCCGCGCAGCCCCGTCCTCTTCAGTCCCCAGCCCCCGCCCCAACTCCGACTCCTACCCTCAGCCCGGCTTCGGCCCCGACTCCGGCTCCCACTCCGGCATCAGCCCCAGCCCCAGCTACAGCCCCAGCCGGGAGCACAGGGACTGGGGGGCCCGGGGTAGGAAGTGGGGGTACCGGGAGCGGGGGTGATCCGGCTCGACCTGGCCTGAGCCAGCAGCAGCGCGCCAGCCAGAGGAAGGCGCAAGTCCGGGGGCTGCCGCGCGCCAAGAAGCTTGAGAAGCTAGGGGTCTTCTCGGCTTGCAAGGTGGGGGCGGGGCCTGGGGTGAGAGGGGGCGGGGTTTGGGGCATCCTAGGACTTGGGTGGGAATGGGGGCAAAGTTCTGGCTGGGGAACGGCTTCTCACCCCGGGTTACAGGGTTATTGACTGGTTCTTCTGCCTCCAGGCCAATGAAACCTGCAAGTGTAATGGCTGGAAAAACCCCAAGCCCCCCACTGCACCCCGCATGGACCTGCAGCAGCCAGCTGCCAACCTGAGCGAGCTGTGCCGCAGCTGTGAGCACCCCTTGGGTAAGGCAGGTAGTGCCCTTGGAGCTGGGGGTGGGGGGTGGAGGTGCCGGGTCCTACTTGGATAGGATGACTTAATGCCACATAGTTGCATCTCTGAAAGACCGAAGATGCCTCCTAAAGAGGAATTGGTCTGGGAGTGTGTATGCCCCAGGGGAGGAGAAAGGAAATCTGCCAGCCAGAGGAGACAAGAGGCCACCCAGATAGGAGCAGTCAGTCTCGTTGCCGGTCACGCTGATTGGAGGGACTGAGGGTGTGTCTTGGCTGGCGATGAAAAGGAGTAGGAAGCCCTGTTGATTTTTTCTGTTCCTTTTTCCCAACTGCCATTTATCCTTACAGCCGACCACGTGTCCCACCTGGAGAATGTGTCAGAGGATGAGATTAACCGACTCTTGGGGATGGTGGTAGACGTGGAGAATCTGTTCATGTCTGTTCACAAGGAGGAGGATACGGACACCAAGCAGGTCTATTTCTACCTCTTCAAGGTGAGCTTCTTCCAAGTGAGTGTGCGTGGGCGAAGGAGGGAGGCTGGGGCCTCCGCAGCTCTGTATTCCACTGACCTCTACTCCTCCCTCCTCTTCTTCCAGCTCCTGCGGAAATGCATCCTGCAGATGACTCGGCCCGTGGTGGAGGGGTCCCTGGGCAGCCCCCCATTTGAGAAGCCTAATATTGAGCAGGTGGGATGAGGCAGGTAGTAAGAGGATTGGGGGCATCTTGGAGGAGTGGGGAGGCTGTGTTATCCATCCCCCCCGCCCCCCGCCGCCCAAGCTGAGAACAGGGGAGAGGTTCAGAGAAAGGAGGATGCTTTGGGCTAACCTCAGGTGGGCATGGAGGTGGGAGGGGGTATAATTTCTCCTCACAGACAGCTCCAGAGCAAAAGCTGCAGAGAGCCCCCTGCCCTCAGGAAGCACCTACTTTTGAATAAGAAGGCCCTGCTGGCTGCCCACACCTCCTCCCGTTTTGTCCCCTACCTACCTCCCCTTCTCAGGGTGTGCTGAACTTCGTGCAGTACAAGTTTAGTCATCTGGCTCCCCGGGAGCGGCAGACAATGTTCGAGCTCTCGAAGATGTTCCTGCTCTGCCTTAACTACTGGAAGCTTGAGACGCCTGCCCAATTTCGGCAGAGGTCTCAGGCCGAGGACGTGGCTACCTACAAGGTCAATTATACCAGGTAGGTCCAGCCAGGGACAGCATGGGGGAGGCTTGTAGGCCCAGCCTGGGCTTTCATTTACCACCTCCCTGCTCCTCATCCGCTCTGCAGATGGCTCTGTTACTGCCACGTGCCCCAGAGCTGCGATAGCCTTCCCCGGTACGAGACCACTCACGTCTTTGGGCGGAGCCTTCTCCGCTCCATCTTCACCGTTACCCGGCGACAGCTGCTGGAGAAGTTCCGGGTGGAGAAGGACAAGCTGGTGCCCGAGAAGAGGACCCTCATCCTCACCCACTTCCCCA
This sequence comes from Phocoena phocoena, assembly GCF_963924675.1. NCBI lineage: Eukaryota > Metazoa > Chordata > Mammalia > Artiodactyla > Phocoenidae > Phocoena > Phocoena phocoena. The sequence goes on from NC_089237.1 coordinate 19,505,578, forward strand.
AGTAAGGCTTATTCTGGCCCGTCAGGATCTTGTACCACGTTCACATCCTCCCTGTGGTCCCCTGTTTTCCAGGAGGACTTCCTGGATTGGTCCTTCCTCTCACTCCGTGAATCTTCTGGGATGGATCTGGGCCTCTACCTGGGAGACTTGCCCAAGGCCCAGACATAATTTGCTAGCTCCTTGCCTTTTCCCGTACTAGTCTGGGGATGACAGGTACATGGCCCGAGTGCTAACACTGCCCACGCCCCTGGTAGACATGACTAACTGTTTCCCGTGGGGTGTGGACGCAGCTCAGAATCCTTCTCACCACAGAACTCCTCAAGAGCTTACACTTGAGGTGAAACTGCTTTTCACCCCTGTCCTGGCCCTTTCTGTAAGATTTTTCTCTGTTCTGCCACACCATCTCTTCATTTTAAAGCTGGCTTACAGCCACCCAGTTCAAGAGGCCTTTCGCAACTAATGCAGGCCCTCATGTGCTCCTCTTGCCACCAGGTGGCAGTAAGAGGTGGCAGGAGAGGGTGGAATCACATTTTGATACTGAGGCCTAGGGTGACTGGGTGCCCCGCCTGGCACACAGCACGGGATGGCTTCGGTTCAGACCCTGTCTCCCTGTGCTGTTCACAGCCCACTCACCCCTCCCCCGGCCCCTCTTGCTGGCATACTGGGCTTCTAGTCTCTGTTCTGGATCATCCTGGATCATCCTGTCCTGGATCATCCTGTCCTCCTACCTTCAACGAGGGGCTCCCAGAAGACAGGGAGATGTGCCTCTTCCTTGTCTGAAGGGAGAGGCTGTCTCTGTCTCCCAGTTCCCTGAGGGCAGCCTCCAGGCCTTCCCGTGTCTGGCCCAGGCTGCTCCCTCGGTTGGAGGACAGAGCTGTGGGACAGACTCTACCCTCCCCCCAGATTCCTGTCTATGCTGGAGGAGGAGATCTACGGGGCAAACTCTCCAATCTGGGAGTCGGGCTTCACCATGCCGCCCTCAGAGGGAACCCAGCTGGTGCCCCGGCCGGGTATGTGCCACACACAGTAGGCTTTCTGCTTGGCCCTCCTGGCTGACCTTAGCCCCGCAGTGGAGGAGGGGCTGCGATTGGCAGCAGTGGGGAAGTACAGGAGGGCTCAGCTGGGGGTGGGAAAGCCTGGATCCCTCTAAGGGACACACCAGCACCTTCAACCTCCATCCCCTGATTTTTTCGTCTCTTATCTCAGCTACAGTCAGCGCTGCGGTGGTTCCCAGCGCCCCCATCTTCAGTCCCACCATGGCTGGGGGCAGCAACAGCTCCTTGAGCCTGGATTCCGGAGGGGCTGAGCCCATGCCAGGTGGGTGCTTGACCCCTGACCTCTACCCCTCACTCACCCCTCCCCCGGCCCCTCTTGCTGTCCCTGGGAGACTTTGCCAGCTTCCTCAGCAGGTGAGAAGAGGAAGCTCCCAGAGAACCTGACCCTGGAGGATGCCAAACGGCTCCGTGTGATGGGCGACATCCCCATGGAGCTCGTCAATGAGGTCATGCTCACCATCACGGATCCCGCCGCCATGCTGGGGCCTGAGGTGGGCAGCCCAGCTTATGGACCAGTTGTGCTGGGGGTGGGGTGGTGGCTCACCACCTGAGACCCCAGCTCAACACCCCTCCTCTGGTGCCCAGACGAGCTTGCTGTCGGCCAACGCCGCCCGGGATGAGACTGCCCGCCTGGAGGAGCGCCGCGGCATCATCGAGTTCCACGTCATCGGCAACTCGCTCACACCCAAGGCCAACCGGCGGGTGTTGCTGTGGCTCGTAGGGCTGCAGAACGTCTTCTCCCACCAGCTGCCACGCATGCCCAAGGAGTACATCGCCCGTCTCGTCTTTGACCCGTATGTCCCCAGGAGAGCCCAGCCCGAGGCCACCACACCCGGGCACCTCCTCCTTGGCCTCCCCACTGCTCCCCGGGCCTCTTCCTCCAACCCTGGGCGATTCTTGCTCCTTAGTTCCCAGCACCGTGTACAGCTCAGGCCTCCGGGGTTGTTGTGGTCTCCTGGGGAGCATTTGGGGGACAGGTAGGGCCTGTGACCTGACCCCTCTCCCCTCAGGAAGCACAAGACTCTGGCCTTGATCAAGGACGGGCGGGTCATTGGTGGGATCTGCTTCCGCATGTTTCCCACCCAGGGCTTCACGGAGATTGTTTTCTGCGCTGTCACCTCAAATGAGCAGGTCAAGGTGAGTCCGTGCCCCTGGTCCCAGCTCCATCCCACCCCCTGCTTCTGCTCTGGACGAGGTCAGAGCGGCACAATAGTGACGCAGCTGCCCCCAACCCTTCTTTTGGTGGCCAGACAGTTCTTCACACCCCCACAAGGTGGCAGTTGTGCTTTGATAACTGCATTAAGGAAACACCTGTTGACATATGGCACGCCAGAATCAGTAACACTTTTATTTTGTTTTCTTCTAGTTTTATTGAGATATAACTGACATGTAGGACTGTGTAAGTTTAAGGTGTACAGCCTGATGATTTGACGTACATACGTCGTGAAATGATGCCACAGTAAGTTTAGTGAACGTCCGTTATCTCATATGGTTACAAAATTAAAGGAATAGGGAAGAAATGCTTTTTCTTTGTGATGAGAACTCTCCACATTTACAGTAACACTTTTAAGTGGACCTGGATTTCTTTCATCACAAGAATGTTCACGTACGTTGGGGAGTTAACTTTTATAACAGCACCCTGTGCTGGCTGGTAGTCCTGGTTTCTGTCCTTTAATTGTTACAGTAGACCCACGAGTAAGGTCCCGGGTTGTCCTGTTTTATTTATTTATTTTTTATAAATTTATTTTACTGATTCTATTTTTGGCCGTGTTGGGTCTTCGTTGCTGCGCGCAGGCTTTCTCTGGTTGCGGCGAGCAGCAGCTACTCTGCATTGTGGTGCGCGGGGTTCTCCTTGCCGTGGCTTCCCTTATTGCGGAGCACGGGCTCTAGGCGTGCGGGCTTCAGTAGTTGTGGCGCACGGGCTCAGTAGTTGTGGCGCACGGGCTTAGTTGCTCCGTGGCATGTGGGATCTTCCCAGACCAGGGCTCGAACCCGTGTCTCCTGCATTGGCAGGTGGGTTCTTAACCACTGCACCATCAGGGAAGCCCTATTTTTTCATTTTTATTTTTAATACTCTTTTTAAAAAATATTTATTTATTGTTTATTTGGCTGTGTCGGGTCTTAGCTGAAGCACGTGGGATCTTCGTTGTGGCATGCGAACTCTTAGTTGCGGCATGTGGGATCTAGTTCCCTGACCAGGGATCAAACCCGGGGCCCCTGCATTGGGAGCATGGAGCCTTAGCCACTGGACCACTGGGCAAGTCCCTTGTCCTGTTTTGTTTTTATTTATTTACTTTGTAAAATGATGCAGCCACTTTATTTATTTTTGGCCACACTGGGCAGCTTGCAGGATTTTAGTTCCCCTGCCAGGATCAAACCCGCGCCCTCTGCAGTGAAAGTTCGGGGTCCTAACCACTGGGATGCCAGACAGTTCCACGGTTGTCCTGTTTTACATAACCCATATCTGCAGGGTGCCTCTTTGGTCCTGACGTGTGTGGAAGACAGTCTCTTTGGGGTTCAGATATTGTGATGAGTGGGGCCCTTGTGATTCCCCGTCCCCTTTCCTCCAATTCTGAGGCCCAGGGACTGGGAACTAGCCGCCTGAGGACCACAGCTTCCTGGCTGGGTTTAGATGCAGGCCCTCCCTGCCATAGCTGGCCACCTGACTTGGATACATTTCCTAACATAGCTGAGTTTCAGGTGTTTTTCTGTAAAGTGGAGGTAACGATAGCTGTTTCATGGGTTAACTTGAGGATTACTCTGTAAAGAACCAAGCACCACACCTGTTCCAGAGTAAGCTCTTAGAAATCCAGCATCCTTCGCTTTTCTCCCCATAAACTCCCCTTCCTCTGCCAGTCGCCTTTCCTCCTACCTGACTTGGATCCCCTGGCTATTCCCACCTCCTTTCCAGTCTGCTCCCTCCTGTCCCTGCCCTTCTGAGACCTCTCTAGCCGCAGGCCTGCCCCCTGCCGCCTGAAAAGCCCTGCCCCCTTCCCCTGCAGGGCTATGGGACTCACCTGATGAACCACCTGAAGGAGTATCACATCAAACACAACATTCTCTACTTCCTCACCTACGCCGACGAGTACGCCATTGGCTACTTCAAAAAGCAGGTGACCCTCACCTCACCCCGTTTGCCCACTTCCTGGGGACAGGGGTCATTCTGTCTCATCCCCAATGTGGATGGAGTAGGAGTCCTTCGTCTCCCCTGTTCCATCCCACACCTGCGGGGGAGTCCTTCACGCCTGTATTCCTCCCTCCTGCTGCTGTTCCAGGGAAGGATAGGGTTCTCTAGGGCAGTTGGGCAGGCTGGGGGAGCTGGGAGGTTCTGGGGGTGAGTCGGGGGGTGGGTAGCCAGCCTGGAAACATGCCAGGGACAGATTCAGGTTGGAAAAGGCTTGCTGATGGATTGGCTGTAACTCCCCACGCCTTAGGGCTTCTCCAAGGACATCAAGGTGCCTAAGAGCCGCTACTTGGGCTACATTAAGGACTATGAGGGCGCGACACTGATGGAGTGTGAACTGAACCCGCGAATTCCCTACACGGAGCTGTCCCACATCATCAAGAAGCAGAAGGAGGTGTGTGTGCATGTGTGTGCGTGTACTCGCACACACATGCACGTCTCCATGGGGCTTTTCATGAACGTGCACTTGAGGGTGAACACGTGTGGATGTGTACCACGTGTACACGCATGTGCGCACGCACGTGAAGAAGGATGGGCCAGGGTCTTGGTTCTTGCTCTACCTCTTAGGGGAAATTAGGGGGGCCTGACCGTGGCCTGGGAGGGTGTTTGCTATAGCTGGGTTGGCCCCTCAGACCCTTCCTTCCCTCAGATCATCAAGAAGCTGATTGAGCGCAAACAGGCACAGATCCGAAAGGTCTACCCCGGGCTCAGTTGCTTCAAGGAGGGTGTGAGGCAGATCCCTGTGGAGAGCGTCCCCGGCATTCGTGAGCAGGGGTCTTGGCTGGGGAGGGGGTGTACTGCTTGGGGTGTGGACAGGCATTCTTAGGAGTGTTCTCCCCGCTCCCCACTTTGCAGGAGAGACAGGCTGGAAGCCGCTGGGGAAGGAGAAGGGGTGAGTGTTGTGTGGAGGGAAGGGAGGAAGGAGGGGGAGGCAGAGGGCCCAGGAGCCTGACTCGGCCTCTCTTGCCCCAGGAAGGAGCTGAAGGACCCAGACCAGCTCTACACGACCCTCAAAAACCTGCTGGCCCAGATCAAGGTGGGGAGACCAGGCTCCCTTCTGGGGGTCCCTGTGCCAATGGCTGCGGCTTTCTGACCCAGGGTGGAGGGTGGCTGTCTTGAGCTGGGCGGGGGCACAGTGGGCCTGGCCTCAGCCCGGCTCTCCTCTGCAGTCCCACCCCAGTGCCTGGCCCTTCATGGAGCCCGTGAAGAAGTCGGAGGCCCCAGACTACTACGAGGTCATCCGCTTCCCCATCGGTGAGACCCTCCGTTCCAACTCCTTCCTCCCACACCTGCTCCGGCTCCCTGGGCCGTGCAGCCTCTGAAAACCGTGCCCTTCTCTCCTGCTGCCCAGACCTGAAGACCATGACAGAGAGGCTGCGCAGCCGCTACTATGTGACCCGGAAGCTCTTTGTAGCTGACCTGCAGCGGGTCATCGCTAACTGCCGCGAGTACAACCCGCCGGACAGCGAGTACTGCCGCTGCGCCAGCGCCCTGGAGAAGTTCTTTTACTTCAAGCTCAAGGAGGGCGGGCTCATTGACAAGTAGTCTGGCTTTGGACCTCGGCCTCAACCTGGAATGCCTCCGCCTCGGGTTCTGATCTAATCCCTGGGGTGCCCTTGTGCCCGGGTCTGCCTCAGTTTGAGACACCCCAGCCAGGGGCCTTCCAGCCCCTGATCCTGCAGCCGTTTCAGGGCCCTGGGACACCCCCAAGCCTGCAGCTCTGTCCCACCCTTCATTGTGTCTGACCTTGGGAAGGGGTCTCTCAGGTCTGGGGTTCAGCCCCTCTAAGAGTGGCTGGTGGCCAGAGGATGAAGCCTGTCCAGCCCTGGTGGCCCCCAGTCCTACGTGATCCCCCCTTCTCCCCACCCCCACCCGCAACACACACACACACACACACACACACACACACACACACACACACACACACACACACACACACACACACACACACACACTCCCCCAAGCTATGGAGTTTTGGAGTCCTGGCCCTGGCCCTGGCCCAGGTCACTGTTTCCTCAAGGGCAGGATTGCCAACTTTAGCTTGAGTGAGGGGGCTTCAGGGGTTGGAAGTTCAACCTGGACTGGAGGGGCCATGCCTCACCCTGCACTGTTCTGTTTGTCCCCCAGGGGTGGGGGGCATGGGGACCATTCATTTCCTGGCATTAATCCCTTGGAGGGAACAATAAAGTTTTGGGGTTTTTATTCTCAGTGTGATTGTTTCTTCAGTAGAATCCCTGGCCTTAGCGGGCTGACCCTGTTCTGCCAATACTGCCTGCAGGCTGGGGCTGCCCTTCTCAGCAAGCCTCATGCCTGTCCCGCGCCCCCGGGGCGATGGGGCTTGCCGGGCTGCAGCCCCCCACTTCCTGCTGTCTGCTCCTGGTCCAGGTGAAGACTCCACTCCTGGGGGAGGGGCTAGCAGGACCCAGGAGGAAAGAGAGGGTGCCTTGCTGTCAGCGGCACTTCTCCCCCTCCCTCCACCCCTCACCCACCATATCCCCCCACCCGGGCCCCCCGAAGCGCACAAAGTTTTTTCTGTGGCGCAGCGAAGGGAGATTCCTAGGTTGATCTCTGCAGGGCTGGCTCCTCCCCTCAGTTTCAGTTTCCATTTCCTGCTCAGCGGAGCCCAGCAGCATCTGGGCTGAGCCGGCAGGGCTGCAGGTGAGACCCGGGCTACTCAGCCTTTCCCCTGCCCAGATCGGTTTCCGGTAGGTCCCACCGTTGCCCTGCCCCCTTCTCCCTCAAGCTGGATGGAGTCCGGGGCACAGGGAGTTCCCTACGCAAGACTGAGCTGGCCAGGAGTGGAGAGTGGCTCTGAGGGGTGCCGGGCCTGGGAGGGAGCCAGGAGGACCAGTGGTCTGAGCTCCCTGCCATTTCCAGAATGGAGCTGCGACCCTACCAGTGGGAGGTGATCATGCCTGCCCTGGAGGGCAAGAATATCATCATTTGGCTGCCCACGGGCTCCGGGAAGACCAGGGTAGCTGCTTATTTGGCCAAGAGGCATCTAGAGACAGTAGACGGAGCCAAGGTGGTTGTATTGGTCAACAGGGTGAGTGTCCTGCCCTCCCCCCAGCGGTGTCTCAACTCCTCGGGTGCCTCTCAGGACCCTCCGGAGCTCCAAAGCGGCTGTGACGGTCTCTAAGCTCACCTGTCTTTTCACCCATTCCAGAACTCAGCCATGTCCTGGGGGTCACCTTACTCCCCCTATTCCCCAGGCCCTGATCCAGCTTCCTCTCCGCATCTCATTCTCCACCCTCAGGTGCACCTGGTGACCCAGCATTGTGAGGAGTTCAGCAGCATGCTGGGCAAGCGCTGGGCCATTACAACCCTGAGTGGGGACATGGGGCCACGAGCGGGCTTTGGCCACGTGGCCCGGAGGCACGACCTGCTCATCTGCACGGCTGAGCTGCTGCAGAAGGCACTGACCAGCCTGGAGGAGGGGGAGCATGTGGAGCTCAACGGTGAGGGCTGGGGGCAGGGGGAAAGGGTGCACCCCTGAGGCCCCCTGCCTGCCAACCCCAGGACTCCTGTTCTAGCAAAGGTGTTGGGACATTTCATGGGATGAGGAGTTCCCCATTCACCAAACCCCAGCATACACCCCAGTAGAAACAGACCTGGCTAGAGTGCAGGGTCTTGGGCAAGTACCTTCCCCCAGCTGAGCCTCAGTTTACTAACCTGTAAAATGGAGGTAAATCGGCCCTGCCTGGCCCATTCTCTGGGGCCTAGCTGCAAGCTGTGAAGGGAGGAAGGAATTCTCAGATGAGTTGTGGGGACTACATGAGACAGCTTATGGGAGGAAGGGCTTTGCAAACTTAGGTAATAACCTTCTCTTGTGTGCCTCCAGCCTTCTCCCTGCTGGTGGTGGATGAGTGTCACCACACGCACAAAGACACCGTCTACAACGTCATCCTGAGCCGGTACCTGGAGCTTAAACTCCGGAGGACCCGGCCGCTGCCGCAGGTGCTGGGTCTCACAGCCTCGCCGGGCACTGGCGGGGCCTCCACGCTCGATGGGGCCATTGACCACATCCTGCAGGTCAGCTTGGCCCCTGTGACCCTCCCACCAGAAACCTCCCTAACCTGTCCTGCCTTACACCATGCCCATCAGCCCTCTCCAGACTCCCCCAGGCAGGGTTCAAGCCGCTTTCCCACCTAAGCTCCAGCCTCGAATGACTTCTTGTCGCACTTATTCTATCTCCCAAGTCCACTCTGGCTTACAAAGTCCCATGTGACCTAGGCCTTGCCTACCTCCCACCCTCATTTCCTGCGCCCTTCCCCTCACTCCCACGATTCTGGCCTTCTCTCTGTATCTTGAGCATGTCAGGCTTGTCGTGTCTCAGGACCTTTGCACTTGCCATTTCTTCTGCCCTGAATGCCTTTACCCTGCACTTTACTTGTCAGGCTCTTTCTTGTCATTCAGGGAGTAGCTTAAATGTCACGTCTTCAGAGTTCTCCCTGATCATCACTGCACTCTTTTTTTAAAAAAATTATTTATTTAATTATTTATTTTTGGCTGCGTTGGGTCTTCATTGGTGCACATGGGCTTTCTCTAGTTCCGGTGAGCGAGGGCTACTCTTCGTTGCAGTGCGCGGGCTTCTCTTTGCAGTGGCTTCTCTTGTTGCGGAGCACAGGCTCTAGGCGCACGGGCTTCAGTAGTTGTGGCACGCAGGCTCAGTAGTTGTGATGCATAGGCTTAGTTGCTCTGCGGCAACTAGTGGGATCTTCCTGGACCAGGGATCAAACCCGTGTCCCCTGCATTGGCAGGCAGATTCTTAACCACAACGCCACCAGGGAAGTCCCACTGCACTCTTTCATATCATCCAGTTTTATTTTTTCAGAGCTCGTTAACACTACGTGAAATTCTCTCATTCTATTACTCTTTTTTTTTTAATTTTTTTTTTTTTTTTTTTTTTTGCGGTACGCGGGCCTCTCACTGTCGTGGCCTCTCCTGTTGGGGAGCACAGGCTCTGGACGCGCAGGCTCAGCGGCCATGGCTCACGGGCCCAGCCGCTCCACGGCATGTGGGATCCTCCCGGTCTGGGGCACGAACCCGCGTCCCCTGCATCAGCAGGCGGACTCTCAACCACGGCGTCACCAGGGAAGCTCTTAAATTTTAATTTTAATTTATTTATTTGGCTGCGTCAGGTCTTAGCTGCGGCACACGGGATCTTCGCTGCGGCATGCGGGATCTTTCATTGCAATGGGCAGGCTTCTTTCTAGTTATGGGGCACGGGCTCCAGAGGGCGCGGGCTCAGTAGTTGTGGCGTGCAGGCTTAACTGCCCTGCAGCATGTGGGATCTTAGTTGTGGGGCCAGGGATCGAACCCGTGTCCCCTGCACTGGAAGGCGGATTCTTAACCACTGTACCACCAGGGAAGTCCCTCATTCTGTTACTCTTTACTTGTTTATCACCTGTCTCCCCAACTCCAATGTAAGATGCTCTGTATCCCTGGTAACTAGAACAGCACTGGGCATAGAGAAGGAGGGCAATAGCTATTTGTTGAATACATGAGTCTCCACTCCCAATGGCCCTGCCTCAGCCCATCCTGCCCCAAAGCTCTGCCCATTGTCCCCACAGAACCCCCCATTCCAGTTAACCCCTCTCTGTTGCCCCAGCTCTGTGCCAACCTGGACACGTGGCGCATCATGTCACCCCAGGACTACCGCTCCCAGCTGCTGCACAGCCGCCAGCCCTGCAAACAGTACGACCTCTGCCACAGACGCACCCAGGTGCGTGGGGGGAGTGCCGTGGCAGGGGGTGGGGTCTGGTGTGAAGTTAGAGCACCTGGGCTTGAGCTCTGACTCCACCCTCACTAGCTCTGTGGTTTCAGGTTATTTGCTTTTGTCTCAGCCTCCATTTCCCCTTTTTGTGAAATGGGGCAGATACAGCCCATGCCCTCAGCCTGCTGTTTCGTTGGACTCAGATGCCACCGTGGGCATCTGTCAAAACCCTGGGCACGCTTTGCAAACCGTAAAGCTGGGGCACTTTGTGCTGAGGCTGTTCCAAGCTCTCTCCTGCAGTGCAGACACTGTCTGGTGTCTGCTGTGACAGGGCTGGACAAGGACTAGACATCACTGTGCTCAGGCCAGAAGTCAAGGATTCCGACGTAGCAGGAGCGGGGGGCGTGCAGGACCCCGACCTCTGCCTCCAGCCAGGACTCCTTTCACACCCCAGCCGGCCTCCCTCTGGGGCTCCCTCCTGTCCAGCTCCGATGTGCCGGCAGTAGCGGCGCAGCTTCACCCGGAGATCAGCGTCCCCTCTAGGTGCCCATTCCCACGATGTGTGTGGGAAGCCCCTCCCACCCTCACTCTTCTCGTCCAGGATCCGTTTGGCGACATGCTGAAGGAGCTCATGGACCAAATCCACGACCATCTGGAGATGCCCGAGTTGAGACGGGACTTCGGGACGCAGACCTACGAGCAACAAGTGGTGGAGCTGAGCCGGGATGGTGCGAGGGGCAGTTCTAGGGAAGGGGTCTGCGGCCGGGGCGGGCCGGGGCGGGGCCAGCCTGGGCGGAGCCTTTCGCCCCCCCCCCCCCCCCCCCCCCGTAGTCTAGGCGGAAGTGGGCCCTGGAGGGGCGTGGCCACTCAGGCCCTGCGAACCCTGCCCTCCCTCAGCGGCTGAGGCGGGGCTCCAGGAGCGGCGGGTGTACGCGCTTCACCTGCGTCGCTACAACGACGCACTGCTCATCCACGACACGGTCCGTGCGGTGGATGCCCTGGCCACTCTGCAGGATTTCTACGACAGGGAGCGCACCACTAAGACCCAGATCCTGCGTGCCGAGCGCTGGCTGCTGGCGCTGTTTGATGGTGAGGCTCGCAACTGAACTAAAGGTCGGAGGCCAGCCAGGACGCAGGTGCCAACGTGGGTACTGGGGCCCGAATTTTCTAACCAAAAGTCAAGGCCGTGGATATGACAAAAGATAACATGCCCTCATTTGTGAAGGTTTGCATAGATATAAAAACTAATTCATGTTTTTGACAGAGATTTTTAAAAAACCATTTAATTGGGACGGTCATTGAAGGTTTGGGATGTGTGGTACCTTTAAACTGGGAAAGTGAGGTAGTCAGAGGATGAAATGTAAGGCTAGAGGAGGCCTCGGCACAGGCTGGAGGGCAGGGATCTTTCTGAAGAGACCTGAGTTGAGTCAGACCCCAGGAGCAAAGATTAGCATGAAAATGTCCAGGGTCATCCTGGTAGCTGGGTTGAAGAGGGGTACTGGATGACGTATGTGAGCAAAGGATTCTACACTGTAGGCCCCCGACCTAAGGCTGGGCAGGCAGAGGGTATCCTTCAATGTGCTTTTGGTGCTGTTCAGGGGAATTAGGCAGGAGCAGGTGTCGTCAGGCACCCCCGGACCCCAAACTCCTGTAATCTTATCCCCATGAGTCCCCCACGTCCAACCCACACCTTGCCCACCTCCAGACCTGAGTCCTGCGCTTCTGCTTTGGGCTTTTCTGGCAGACCACAAGAATAAGCTGGCCCACCTGGCAACTCGTGGCCCAGAGAACCCGAAACTGGAGGTGCTGGAAGAGATCCTGAAGAAGCAGTTCAGGAGCCCTGACAGCCCCCAGGGCATCATCTTCACCCGGACCCGCCAGAGCGCTCACTCCCTCCTGCTCTGGCTCCAGCAGCAGCCAGGCCTGCAGACAGTGGCCATCAGGCCCCAGCTGTTGATTGGGAATGGGAACAGCAGCCAGCGCGCTCAGATGATCCCGATGACCCAGGTGTGGGTTCTGGGGAAAGGCGCTGAGGGTGGGGGGCTTCCCTAGTGGAGAAAGGGAAGGGACAGGATCTTCAGCACAGAGCAATGGGGGACTGATTAGCTCCAGGCAGAGGGCAGAGAGCTGGGGGGAAGAGGTAGACACTGAGATCCCCAGTGTTGAAGATTCCGCCAATCTGGAGATCTCTGGGGGAAGAGAGGCAGAGGCTTGGGGATCTGCAGGGAGAGGCGAGTGATGTCCTCAGGACAGGGAATCAGGGGTCTGGGGTCCTTTGCATGAGAAGAATAGGTCCATGAGAGCTCCTAGAGTAGAGGGGCAGGGACCTTTAGGGACTCCTAAGGGAGACGGGGGTTAGATGGGTACCTGGGAAGATGAACAAGGTCCTGGGGCTACTTGAAGATAGAGGTGGGGACGCAGGGTTCCTAGGGAAAGGGGACAAGATTGTGAGTAAAAGGGCTAAACCAGGAGAGGCTGGGCTGGCAGGAAGATAGGCCTCAACCTACCTCATTTACCATCCTCTTTCTCCTCCCCCACTTCCCCCCAGAGGGACCAGCAAGAAGTGATCCAGAAGTTCCGGACTGGTACCCTGAACCTCCTGGTGGCTACGAGTATGGCAGAGGAGGGGCTGGACATCCCCCAGTGCAAGGTGGTGGTGCGCTATGGGCTCCTGACCAATGAGATCTCCATGGTCCAGGTGCCCAAAGCATCCCTCCCCAAAACAGCCCTCAAAGGATGCTGTGTGGGACCCCAGCCCCACTCAGGCCCCTCTGTTTTCTCTTTTCCCAGGCAAGGGGCCGTGCCCGGGCCAGCCAAAGTGTATACTCATTTGTGGCGGCCCAAGGTAGTCGGGAGCTGAAGCGGGAGCTGACCAATGAGGCGCTAGAGACTCTGATGGAACGGGCAGTAGCTGCTGTGCAGGAGATGGACCAGGCCAAGTACCAGGACAAGGTTTGTGGGCAGCCTGAGTACCCTACGGGGAAGGGGACTGAAGACGCTCTGCCTAGAAGGTCTCTGACTGCCACACACATACACTCCCCTGGTCCCCCTTCCTCTGGGGGCTAGCCTGGCCCACCTGGGGAAGACCTGAATGAAGGGAAAGGTAGAGGCTGGGGGTGGGGCTTCCAGGGAAGGCAATGGCTGTTCTCCAAAATGCCTTGGAAACAGGCCTTATCCAGGGCTTTGAATTTATCCTCATCACCAAATATTTTGTGTATCTGTGAGAGCCGCCTTACAGCCCTTCTGGAACCAGGCAGCAGGGAAACAAACAGACACATCCACAAAATAAGCCCAGAACCAGGGCTTAAGTCAGTTCCCCTGAGGCAGGGTCACTATCGTCCAGCCTTGTTCAGGCTGGTCCCTATTTACTCCTGTTGTCCCAGCATAATTATTAGTGATGCCCCATGTTAGATTAAAAGAAGCCACTTTGCACAAAATCCTCCAAAGAGGGAATAAAGATTCAGCAAAAAGACTTGCCTTCCTCTCATATTTTTTTCCACCCTATATTTTTTTCCACAGAGCTGCTTCTAAAAGTCCAGGGATGGTTGAGGAAGTCCCTTCTGGGTGCTAGTAATCTGAGGTCTTTGGGAGCCCTTTGTCCCCCTGGGAGCATTCCTGGGGTCAGGTCTCTCAGGCCCCAACCATGCCCCATGTCCCCTCCCACCCCAGATCCAGGCTCTGCAGCGGGCAGCCTTGGTCAAGCGGGCAGCCCAGGCGGCCCAGCGGGAGAGTCACCAGCACAAGTTCCTGGCAGAGCACGTGCGGCTCCTCTGTGTCAACTGCACAGTGCCCGTGGGCTATGGGAGTGACCTACGGAGGGTGGAGGGTACCCACCACGTCAATGTGAACCCCAACTTCTTGTGAGAACTGTAGAAGGGGCTGTCGGGATGGGAGGCGGGGAGAGAAGAAGGGTATGATGGGAGATGGAGAATCCTTCCCATCCAGACAGTGCTTTGAGGGTTTGGAAGGTTAAAGAGCATTTTAACAACTACCAAGTATGCATTTTCACGGTAGTCTGAGTAGACAGGTCTTATCATCACCCCACTTTACAGGTGAGGAAACAGAGGCTCAGAGAGGCTAAGTGACTTGCCCAAGCTCCCACAGCCCGTATGTGGTTGACCAAGAGCTGGGATTCAGGACGCCAAATGCTGAGGGGCCACAGACGGGCCCCCTGGTCCTACCTACTTTGTTTTTTAATATTTATTTATTTTTGGCCGCATTGGGTCTTAGTTGCGGCACTCAGGATCTTTCGTTGCAGTGTGTGGGTTCTTCGTTGTGGCGCGCGGGCTTCTCTCTAGTTGTGGCACGTGGGCTCATTAGCTGCAGCACATGGGCTCTGTAGTTGAGGAGCACGGGCTCAGTGCTTACGGCACCTGGGCCTAATTGCCCCGCAGCATGTGGGATCTTGGTTCCCCAACCAGGTGGTCCTACCTACTTTGAAGACGTCAAGAGGGGCTAGTTGTCCCTGAGCCATCCCCTCATCTTCCACCCTCTAGAGGGTAACCTTTCCCCATCCTCCATCCCTTCATTATTTATTAGGTACCTGCTATGCCAACGATCTTCACACAGGTTCTCTCATTTGAGGAGGTAGCATTTCAACTAGGACTTGTCTTGAAGGATGCACTGGGTTGGAATGTGAGATGAGGAGAGGCAGGGATGATGCAACGGGAATAATTCTGGTTGACTTGAGTGGAAGAGAGGGTGAAGGATGAGATTCTGAAGGAACACAGACTGGCCTGTGGAGGACCTTGGAGGTCGGGCTTGAAAGTTCAGCCTTTGTCCCGTAGGCAATGAGGAGTCTTGGAGGGATTTTGAGCAAGGGAATGTCAGGGTCAGATGTACGTTTGTAGAGGGTCACTCTGACAGTTGGTGGAAGGATGATGTGGGGTTGAGAGTAAGGATGGAATGGGATGGAAGGATGGGGCGGGGAGAGCTGTTGGGGGACTGTTGAAATCATCCAGGTGGGTAGTGCTGAGGCCTGAGCTTGGCAGAAGAAGGTGCCGTGGAGGCAGCGTAGGCAGAGTGTAACCTCTCGACAGGCAGGAAGGCCCAAGGCCCAGGCGCAGGCTCAGCAGGCAGGAGGGCATGAGATCTGGGGCTGGGGTTGGGGGGCGTGGTCCGTGAGGGCCGTGGCCACTCCCATTCTTCTCCAGGATCTACTGCAACATCTCCCAGGAGCCTGTGGTCATCAACAGAGTCTTCAAGGACTGGAGGCCTGGAGGTGTCATTAGCTGCAGGAACTGCGGGGAGGTAAGTGCTGGGGCCGTGGCCCTTAGCACGTCTTGAGAAGTCCTCAGTCTGAGAGAGGAAGCCCAGCCTCTGCCATCAGGGTGCCCTCACTGGGATGGGGGAGGCAGCCCTGCCCCAGGAGCTCCCAATCTGAGGAGTTCCACCCCTGTCTTAGGGAGCCCACAGTGTGATGGGGGAGATGGCTCTCAGGCTGAGGTGGGAGACATAGGCCCAGCATTCATGAACTCCAACCTGAGGAGAGAAGCCCAGTCTGAGGACAGAGATGCAGACCTGGTCATCTCTGTCCCACCCACAGGGCTGGGGTCTGCAGATGATCTACAAGTCGGTGAAGCTGCCAGTACTCAAAGTCCGCAGCTTGCTGCTGGAGACACCGCAAGGGCGGGTCCAGTCCAAGAAGTGGTCCCGCGTGCCCTTCACCGTGCCTGACTTTGACTACGTGCAGCAGTGTGCCCAGCACCTGGCCGACTTCTCCCTGGACTGACCATCTTGTCCCTGCAGTGCCCGCTGTAGCCTGCAGGGGGCGGGAGAATCCACAGCAGCCACCATCTCCCGGGCAAAGCCTGGGTCCAGCCCCTGCCTCCCGAGTCACCAGCTCCAGGCTCCCGGCTGACCAGCCACAGAGGCACCCTGGGCACCCAGGCTGGCTTGGACTCCCACACTGAGGAAGCAGCTGGAGAGCCACAGCTCATCCCAGACCCCCCTTACACATACACAGACACCTTCGTATGCAATGGATGGAGCTGGTGGGGGGAAACTGAGGCAGAGGAATGTCCCCACTGTACTAGGCATCGCCAGTTTCCCTTGGCTTCAACATTCCTTCCCTGCCAAGGCCACTTGTAGGCTTTGAGATTCTCCATAAATTAAAAATAAAGAAGTAGAACTCATGTAGAAAATGGGTGGTATTTTTAAAACAGATGTGTTGAGGTATAATTGACATAACTGTACATATTTATGGTGTGCATTTTAAGTTTAACGTGTGTATGCGCTTCCACAATCAAGATAATGAACATCACCATCACCCTCAAAACTTCCTTGCTCCCAACGTAATCCTCTTCCCCTTCCCCATCCACCAATCTGCTTTGTGCTGTATTTCTCTCTTTTTTTAGTTAGTTTTGTTTTAATTAATTAATTTATGTTTTGGCTGTGTCAGGTCTTGGTTACGGCATGCGGGTTTCTTTCTAGTTGTGGCACGTGGGCTTCTCTCTAGTCGTGGCTTAACTGCCCGTGACGCGTGGGATCTTAGTTCCCCGACCAGAGATCGAACCTGCGTCCCCTGCATTGGAAGGCAGATTCTTAACCGGTGGACCACCAGGGAAGTCCCTGTGCTGTATTTCTAATGTTCAAAGCTTTTTTAAAAAAAATTTTTTTAACACCCCTCTTTATGGCTATCATGTAACCTTGATTTGGAGAGAGCATCAAAAGTCTAAATTTGAGATCCACTGAGAATGTGAGGCCTTTCTGCCTCCTCCACCCCATAATAGGCTCACACCCCAGTGCCCCGCTCTCCATCCTCTCCTAACCCCCAGGTCATCTCCCCTGGGCCGAGGAGAGGCTGAGATCCAGGATTTGAGGGGTAGGGCTCAGGTAGGCATGGGGGGTGGGAAAAGTTGTAAAGGCCTAAATTTTCTGTTCTCGTTTTAACAAGAAAGGAAGAAAAAGAAAGGCAAGATCTAGGTTGATTCTTCAGGGAAAGGGCTATTTCTGTAGTGAGCAGCCCAGCAGGCAGAAGTCACCTTCAAGAGGAAGGGAGGGGGCTAGGGCAGAGATTTGAGAGCAGGATGGCAGTCCTTCCTGCCATCTAACCTCCTTCCCTCTGGCTACATCCCTGGTCCTGCCTAAGGGTAGATGGGAAATAATGTGCACTCCCTTCTCCCAGCATCTTTCTTCATCTTCTGATTGAAGGCTGACATTTCAGTACCAGTCTTTTTGGCCTCCACTCCCCCAGAGAGTGTACCCCTCTTTCCTAGGGCCTCTCTTCCTGCTATTCTCCATGGCTCCAGGAGTCACCCTTCTCCTCCCATCTCTGCCTCCCGGGGCCCCTTCTTCTGCCCCTCTGCTCCCCACTTCACCTTCACTTGTGATCTCTTCTGCCAGCAACGTGCCTTTTACAGGTCAATAAAATTAGCGACTGGGGGCAGAGGGAGGGGGGCAGGGGCCCAGGGGTGCGAAGCTCAATGGCCTTGAGTGTGGCTGGATGCACGGAGTCCAGATGCCGGTCATTCCAGGGCTAAACAGTGACAGCTGAGGGACCTGAGCTGGTGTTGAGGGCAGGGGTGGGGGTGGCGTGGGGTGTGTGTGTGTGTGTGTATGTGGCTGTGTTGCTGGGAGAGAGAGGGACTGAGGATAAAGATGACCTGGGTACCTAATGGTCCCCTCGGTGGCCTGAGCCCCTACACAGCTGACCCCTGGATGGGGGGGCCCTGACTTTAGAGGACGTGTCCTATCGTGCACCCACCTTGCCAGGCTGGGAGAGCTTTCCTGAGCTCAGATGGAAGGGGGAACGCAGACGAGGAGGGGTTCCCGGGCTTGCTTCTTCGTGTGAGGGGGTCTTCATGTGGAGCCACTGCCTCCTGGGCACTTGGGTAAGGCTGCCTGAAGGAGGGCACTTCATGAGGTCCTCAGGACCCAGGAATCCTAACTCCCAGCCCTCAGAATAGCTAGAGCTCCAGAGCCTCCCTAGTGGCCCGGATGCTCCCCCCCTTTATGCCCACCTGAATAAACCGGCCCGCTCCTCCCCGCGGAGACTCGGGGAGGGGCTCGGCCGCCGCTCCCTCAGGCCCCGCCCCCGCCCCGGCCCCGCCTCCGCCTCGGCAAGCGCGAAGCCGCTGCGCTACGGAGCGCGGTGAGAGCAGGTGGCCGCGGCGGGCTTGTCCGTGCCCCGCAGGTAAGTCAGCGACGCAGGCTGGTCCACGCTGAGGACCTCGAGGGCAGTGCGGGAGAACAAGGCAGCCCCTTCCACCTGTCCTGTGGCCTCGCCTCAAAACTGGGGGACCCCAAGGGTCAGGGAGGATATCCCTATTGGCTCTAAGCACTGATGCTGGGCATCTAGGTAGCGGGTGAGACTAAACTCTGGAGAAGTTTAGAGGGTCACGGCTGGCTTTCCTTGATGCCGAGGCAGGCTGTGAGGGACAGAAAAGGACAGAGCCGGACCTGAGGCACGCAGCTTTCTGGAGGAGAGCAGGTTACGGGTGGTGACTGCGGGGCTCCGGGTAAGGAACCTCACTGACTCAGAGTGCCCCGTGCCTCATTCAGTGCATCCTACTCCCTCCTCCCACGTAGGGGGTGATGGGGTGACCCAAACGGCCTCTGAGGGAAAATGCGGTAAGAGACACTGCATACCTGAGTTGGAGCCTGGGTTTTCTGGTGTGCCCCAGGGCACCTGCATCACTTCTTTACACCCTGGAAACAGATGTGTGGGGGTGAAGGGGAAGAGGGAGCAGGGGCTGGTCCAGATGGCCTGGGGAACCCAGAGAGCCTGGGGACTGAATAGATCTTCTCTGCGTCCATGTCCCAGAGCCAGATGGGGGAGGTGATCACAGAAGTGGGCGTTATTGTAGACGCGGGTGCATTTGCACCTTCTGTGTTGGGATTTGGGCTTTAGGGAAGGGGTCCTGCCTCCTAGGACCTCAAGGAAGGCTTCCTGGAAGGGGAGGTCCTGAGTTGACAGCTCAGATGGGATGCTTAGAGCTCTGAGCCACAAAGGAGAGTCAGACTTTGGGCCTAGCTACTGTGTTAGGGTAGAGCAGAGGACCCCAGACAGTAGAATGGAGGGAGGTCAGGATGCTTCTGTCTGGATCCAGCCAGCACCCCATGGACCTTCTAGAGATCATCACAAGCCAACAGACAGACCAAGACCCAACTCAGGTGGCGGGGCTTTCTGTGTCTGTCTAGTTTCCCCATTCCATCGTCTCCTCTCACCACATACACTGTCACTGTCAGGAAGTTCTCTCTCATATCTGACCTTCATCCCTTCTGCTTCTGTGCCAGCTTCTTGCTTCTGGGAGGCAATGTGCTATGGTGGAAAGAGTGGGGACTCTGGGGTCACTTAGACTTGGGTTCTGTCACCTCTACCTACTGTGTGACCTTAGGCGAGTTAGTTCACCTATGAGTTCGCTTCCCCACCTGTAAAATGGGGATAATAATAGAACCCACCTCACAGGGTGGCTGCAAGGGTTAAATGAGAATGTGGACATAGAGTGCTTATGCTTAGCAAAGCGCCTGGCGCCTGGTGAGGGCTCCACAAGTGCAAGTGTCCCCTCCTGCGTAGGACAGCAAAGCCGATCTGCCAGGGGTAGGGGTGGGGTTGGAAATTCTTTTTGAAACTTGGCCAGAGAGAGCCGTGCCCTTCACCCCCACCCCCACCCAGCCCCTGCTGCTCCCTGGATCTTGACCGGGTCTGTCTGGGCTGCCCAGGTCCCCTCACCACCTTCTCCTTAGTCACCCTGTTTTTTGTCCCCAGGGTGAGAAGACAGGGCAGGGACCAGCAGCAACCCACTTGGGGAGGGCTGTGCCTCAGGGGAGCAAACTGGCTTAGAGACCCAACCAAAAAAAAAAAAAGCCCCGTTGTCATCACCTCTCTGCCCTCCCCACATCCAGAAATCCGCAAGTTGGGATCAAGCTGCACTAAATTTTTCCAGGAAGATAAATAATACAAGTGACTGAAAGTCCTGTTTGGGGATTGTCCAAGCTGCCCTCCAATGGAAAGACAGCTCCCGTTCCTGGCCCGAGTTCTGGAGGCTGCCAGGGAAGTCTGGGTCTAATGAGCGCCCTTAAACCTGGGCGAGGGAGGGGTGGCCCATACCCTGGCTGGGTGCTTTCAAGGTCTCTGCTCTGGCCCTGCTCTTGCCATCCCTCTCCCTGTTGGGTGAGGAGTAGTCAGCAGGGCCAAGAGGATGAGCCTGGGTATCCCCTTCAAGACCACATGCGCCGTACCTGTGACTCCGGAGGTCCCTGCCCAGAAGGTCGCCGGCTTGCTCCCAGCACATGCAAGCCTCTTCCCTGGGCCTGTTCTCCTTAGGGCAGGTCATGCCACTAGTGTGTGCACCCCTAGACCTGAAGGACACCTGAAGATGGCTAAGGGACAGCTGTTTGCAGGGCATGAAGATGGAACCAGGATGTGAGTTGAGGCTGGGTGTCGACCTCCATGCCTATGAGTCCCTTGCAGTGTAGAAAGGAGCTGGCAGTAGGAAGGGGGGCTGCTGGCGGGGCGCAGGGTGGGAGTGGAGCTGTCTCTCCCTATACAGAGTTGTTCTGCAAAACTCCCAGGAGTCAGAGGCATCTAAATTGGAAACTGGTCTTCCAGGACATTATGAAAGTGTATTTGTCAAGGTGGGAGGTTAGAACTTATTTTTTTATTTTATTTGGTTTGATTTTGGGCCGCACCACGCAGCTTGCAGGATCTTATTTCCCCAACCAGGGATCAGACCCGGGCCCTGGCAGTGAGACCACTGAGTCCTAACCATTGGACCGCCAGGGAATTCCCTGAACATATTTTAATTAGCAGTTTACTAGCTCGATTTATAACTTTTAAATATTTAGACATGGGCAGGTGGGCCCCCATTTGTCCTCCTGCTCCAGGCCCTGCAAATGTTAGAGGTGGGCCTGGCAGCATCTGTGACCGAAACCGCTATTTGGTGAATTCCCTTCCTGCTCTCTCTGTCCCCCAATAGCACCCCTGTAAAACTGGGCTTAGGACACGCCCACCTGGACCAGGAAGGAGTTGCAAGGTGAAATGAAGACTGTCAGCTGCCACCGACAAGCAGTCCCCCCTTGGGCCTGCTGACCTCATTCTCCATGCCAAAACTGGGACATTTAAAAAATGTCCTGTGATGCTTAAGAGGGAAGGGATGAGAGGGAGAGAGGTTGCTAATCTCCTGACTGTAGGGCGGGTGTGGGCACTCACTGGACCCAAGGAGCAAGCAGGGAGTTCAGTGGGGCTGCAGCAGCAGGAGGGATGGAAGTCAGACTGGAGCAACATCAGGGCTGGACCATTTCTCCAGCTGCCCTTCTCAGAGGGCGTGGGGCCCGCAGCCAAGAAGGGGGCCGTGTGTCTGGAATGTGGGTCCTCCTCTAAGTTTGGATGAGGAAGAGTGTGGGGGCTAGCTGGCCAGGCAGTGGGGGTCATCCCCAGCCGGAAGGAAGGGCACGTTGGTCTCGACTGTAGCTGAGTGCCCTGTGGCACCCGAACACACCGTCTGTTCAGAACAAGAGGCGCGCAGCCTTCTCGTGGCCGCCTCTGACTCACTCACGGATCCTGATTGGGCTGCTTGAGGATCAAACCTGCTGCCTTGGCCTCTTAGCGCTGTGAAGCGCTTGGTCGAACCGGACACACACACACACACTCGCATTCAGACACACACCCAGGCAAGCATGCCCACCTACACTAACCCACAGACGTCACTGAACGGTGGCGCACCCCTAATCACCACTGCAAGTGCAATCCGAGACACAGGTCCCCCGCGGACCCATCCTGACACGTGCATTACACCAACTCCTTTGCCTGCATTACAATTCACATTCCCTCTCCCCTATTGGTGACTTCTCTTTCACCTTGGGTGACCCACCAGCTCCAGTGGCCAGGGCTTGGCTTACTTGAGGGTGGTTGGGGGCCAGATGCCTGCAGGGGTTCGGCGTTAGGGACAGGAGGCAGCCATGCCGCCCTCCTGGGACTCCCTGCAAACCCCGCCAGGCTCAACAATCGGCCCCTCTGTTCCCCCGCGGCTCGCAGGGAGTGTCTCCAGGTCCCTGTGTAGTTCTGGAAGCCTCTCAGCCTGTACGGGTGTCTGTCCCTGTGTCCCGTGTGCTCTCTGGGCGGCCCTCCCCCTGCTCCTGTGCCTGTCATTTTCTGTCCTTCTCTGAGTCTCTCTTTTTCTGTGTGTCTTTCTTTGTTCCTCTCCCCTTTTCTCTGTACATCTGTCTCTGTCTCTCTTAGTCTCTTTCTGTGTGTGGCTCTGCCCTTCCGTCTGTCTCTCTGGCACGGACACATGTCACCTCACTCTCAATCTCCTTCCTTGTCCCTTGGCTCTGTGTCTCTGATCGTGTGGCGTCTCACTAGTTCATCTTTCTGTGTCTGTTTGTCTTTGCCTCCCCCCATCTTTGCCGCTAAGTCTAGGTCTCTGACTCTCCGGTCTCTTTTCCTCTCATGAGGCGTCCCAGGGAACAGGACAGCCAGGTGTCTCTGAGTGCAGAAAAAGGTGATAAAGCATCCAACCCCAGGCACTGCCATCGCCTCTGGCCCCTCCAACTGCCAGGAGGGGGAGGACTATCAGGTTCTGGGGAGGACGGATGTCGGCCCACCCGCCCCAGCTCCTCTGTTGAGAACTTGAGAATTTGGGGGCTTTGGCTCCAGACAGAAATGCTCTGCATCTTCTTCTGCAACAAGGCCCTGGCTCACAGGCCTGGGAGCAGGGCTGGGGGTTCAGAGTGACGAGGGAGAGAGCCCCTTGTCTGTGGCCTTGAGCCGAGGGAAAGGTCTTGGGGGCTACGAGTCTTCCTCAGAAGCGTCACTGACCAGAAGCGTCACTGACCACTGACGCTTTTCTTTTTCCTCGAAGCAGCCCAGCTCAGCGCGCCCACCCCAGGCCCCAGTGGATCCAAACCACCACTGCGCTCCCCGCCCTGTTCCAAACATTTCTGCCAACTGCCCCAGGGCCGCGGGGCCTGTTCAAACAGCCTCCCTGCCCTCTCCTCCAGCCTCCCCACTTCAGGGGGCCTCTCCTCACTGCCACGGCTTCTTGGCTTCTCTTACAGGAGCGGCTGTGTTGGCTGTTTGTTTATTTGACTAAGGTTTCCTTGGGTGGGGTGAGGACCGACTCCATAGGTGCTTTCTTCCCCCACTTCAGATGCCCAGGCCAGAGGCCAGGCCGGGCCCTGCCACGCTCCAGCCGCCCTCACTGCCCTCCCCCAGCACCCCCATCAGCCTCTCCTACCTCCCCAGGCCCCAGACATCTCTACCCTCCTGATCTCAGGTCTGTTGGTTCCTACATCTGATGCCAGCGACCCCCTTCCCACTGGCCGGGCAGGAGAGGGAGCTATGACACAGCCCTGCAACCCCCATTCCTCACCTGGGGTTGGCGGAAATACCCTGAGAAGGTGTTGGGAACTGGATCCCTTGGGTTCTCTGGGGGTTCCCAAAGAGAAACACATGGGGTGTAGTTTTCAGAATGTGGGAGAAGTCTGCCCACCTGCCTACCCACCCTCACTGGCTGAGCTTGGAGCCAGCGGTAGAACAAGACTTCAATGGAGGAATATTTCTCTAGTGGGTTTGGGGCCCTTCCCAGGATTCATCCCAGAACGATCTCCCTCGGACCCCAAGGGTTATTCTGTCCCTGGATTTTGTATGGTACTGTATTGTGTACGGAACTGCCACATCCCACCCTATGAAACCTGGAGAGGTCATGAAGTCCCCATCCAGGCAGATGTGGACTCGACGCCAGGTCTCCTCATTCCCCACAGCTAGGCCTCCTCCCCGGGCTGAGCCAGAACTGCTCTGTGGGCAAAAAGGAGCCCAGGCTGACTTGGCACTCCCTGCATCTCACCCTCACCCACGCCTCCTCCATCTTCACGGGCTGCAATGGAGACTCCCGTGTCTCCAGCTGGGAAGGGAGTGTAGGGGCACGAGTCTTGTGACCTTGTTCTGAGATCTGCTGTCCTAGTTAGCGGCTTCCTGAGCGGAGAGGGACACGAGAAGCTTTTAGAGATGGTTGCAACCATCTGGGTGCTAATTAAGAATGCGACTGTCCCTAGGTTGAGGCCGGGGACAGCTATTCCGGGGCTGTGGGATGAGGTGTGGGAGCAGAGAGGCCAGAGGGGGGATCAGGAAGTTTCCCCAAATAGCCTGGCCAACAGCCAAATGTGGGAGCCAGGCCTGGGGGGGGGCAGGGTGCCTAGCCCAGCTGGGGTGGGGGTGGGGCAGCTGGCCAGTTGGCACATGGGCTTGGACCTTGGGAGGCTGGGCAAGGGGCAGAAATGAAGCAGAACTGGTACTGTCCCCTCCTTTCTGCTGAAATGGGCTTCTCCAGAACCTGGTGTCATGAGTAAGAGGGGGTTAGAGGTGGAAGACTGTTCCCTTGCCCTGTCTCTTTACTCTCCCGGGGCTTTTGTAAGCCCTAACCCATCCCCCCGCCCCTCACCCTGGTGCTACTGATTTATTCATTCATTCAACAAATATTTATTGGGACTCCCCTGGCGGTCCAGTGGTTAAGAATCCACACTTCCATTGCCGGGGGCACGGGTTCGATCCCTGGTTGGGGAACTGAGATCTTGTAAGCCGTGTGGCACAATCAAACAAACAACTATTTATTGAGCACCTACTATGTGTTACAATTTGGTAGGCCCTGCCCTGGGAATTCAAGGAGGAATAAGACAGGGGGAATAAGAGAGCACATGAGGAGGCAGGAACGACATCTGCCTTAAAGAGGGCAGGGAAGGAAGGCCTCTCAACGGTATTTCAGCAGCAGCCATGAGAAAGAGAGGTAGGAGCCAGGGGGAAAAGAGCGCTGCAGGCAGTAAGAACAGGTTCTGAGACCCTCCGGGGTGAGGGAGAGCTTGCTGTGCTCCGGGCAGAGAAAGAGCCCAGTGTGGCTGGAGTATCATAAGAAAGGCAGGGAGGGGTACGAAAACAGATCCGAGGGGCTCAGGATATTTTGACCTGGACATTTTGACCCAAAGGATGTTTTGAATGCAAACATTTTAAATCAAAACATACCAACACTGAAGACTTTTAGAAAGTGTTTTCCAGTTTGAACCCTATTCATCCAGCTTAACTCCTTGATCAGATTTTTCCATTTTTCCCCTACAATAAACAAATTTCCTTTTTTTTTTCCATTCTATTTTAACTTTACTGAAATTATTTTCGCTGGCATCGATTCTGCGTAGATTTTGCCACCGAGATTTGATTCACTGATCAATTTCACAACGATCAAAGACCCCTAGCCCTAGTCTCTGCCATCGCGTGAGTGACTGGGTAAACTCCAATTCTGGAAGATTCAAATGTAAAAAGAGATTTGTGGTCAAGATTAGATTCCTGTGTCCACTTTAGTCAATAACCAGTCTTCCTGTATCTGGTTCCTAGCTGTCACCAGTGTTACTTCTACCAGCTGTAGCCTTAGGTGGAGAGTTGCATTTATATCTCAGTTAATCTGTGGGCAGGATGGTGGGTTGCAGAGGAGAAGGGTTTTGGGGAGACGGGTAGGGGCCAGATCTTCCAGGTGGTAAGGATTCTCTTAAAGTGAAGGAGGGACTTCCCTGGTGGTCCAGCGGTTGGGACTCTGAGCTTTCACTGCCATGGCCCAGGTTCAATCCCTGGTGGGGGAACTGAGATCCCGCAAGCCGCAGAGTGCGGCCAAAAAAAAAAAAAAAAAAAAAAAAAATATAATAAGATAAAAATCAGGGAGTTCCCTGGTGGCACAGTGGTTGAGAATCCGCCTGCCAATGCAGGGGACACAGGTTCAAGCCCTGGTCCGGGAAGATCCCACATGCCGCGGAGCAACTCAGCCCATGTGCCACAACTACTGAGCCTGCGTTCTACAGCCCGTAAGCCACAACTGCGGGGCCCTCATGCCTAGAGCCTGTGCTCCGCAGCAAAAGTAACCCCCGCTCACCGCAACTAGAGAAGCCCACGCGCAGCAAAGAAGACCCAATGCAGCCAAATAAATAAATAAGTTTTTTAAAATAAAAATCAGATTTGATATTTAAAAAATAATAATAATAAAATAAAGTGAAGCAGAAGCCTTTGGAGGTTTTAGGCAGGAGAGTAACAAGTTCAGATCTGCCTTTTTTTTTGCGGTTCGCGGGCCTCTCACTGTTGTGGCCTCTCCCGTTGCGGAGCACAGGCTCCGGACGCGCAGGCTCAGCGGCCATGGCTCATGGGCCCAGCCGCTCCGCGGCATGTGGGATCTTCCCGGACCGGGGCACGAACCCGTGTCCCCTGCATCGGCAGGCGGACTCTCAACCACTACACCACCAGGGAAGATCTGCCTTTTAAAAAGGCTCTTCTGGCCATGTGGAGAATAGACTGGGAGTGTGGGAGGTAGAGGAGTGGAGGCAGGGAGGCTGGTGAGGAGGCTATGGTGCTAATCCAGGTGGTAAAGAGAAGTGAACAGATTGAAGACAGATTAGGGAGGTAGAAAGGGCCAGGTAATCCCATCTCACTCCCCGGATCCCACCATGGCCCTCCCCACTCCCCCAGAGTGACCTCCATGTCATTCCTCACACCCTCAGCTCCTGCCCCTCCCTTCCTCTGAAGCCCCAGACACCCCAGGGTCCGACCACTTGATGTTTGCACAGGATAGAGACCGAGAACTAGGGTGTTTTCCTCGGGGCTCCCTCCCAGTCTGTCTCCTGGCTGAATGTGGCGAGGGAGGGTGAAGGATGCCCTGCTGAGGTTGGGGTGGGGGGCTGGGAGGGGTGGGGATGGCCCTCAGGCCCACCTGTCCAGAGCACATGGCTGGAGCAGCCAGAGCGACCACAGATCTGGCCGTGAAACAGACCCAGACACAAGGCGCTTGTCTGGTCCGTGGCTCCGAGCTCTGGGTGTGACCCTGGGCAGGGGTACAAAGGGGCCTCTGTCAGTGCGGGGCACAGAGCCCACCTGGGCCAGGCCAGACGCCTGAGGAGTAAGGGAGGTGGGCCTTGGGGTGCTTGAAGGGAGAAGGCTTGAAGTAACTGACCTGATCCTCAGTCTCCTCGCCTGTAAAATGGAATCTTAATCCCAGCCTCCCAGAACTAGTGCATCGTCAAGACCCACTTTGTTGACTGACTAAAGCATCACCTTCCTGGAATCGTGTATTTTTAAAAATTAATTAATTAATTTATTTATTTTTTTGACCATGTTGGGTCTTCATTGCTCCGCGTGGGCTTTCTCTAGTTGCGGCGAGTGAGGGCTACTCTTTGTTGAGGTACGCGGGCTTTCTTGTTGCAGTGGCTTCTCTTGTTGCGGAGCACGGGCTCTAGGCTTGCGGACTTCAGTAGCTGCAGCACACAGGCTCAGTAGTTGTGGCTCACGGGCTCTAGAGCACAGGCTCAGTAGTTATGGCGCACGGACTTAGTTGCTCCACAGCATGTGGGATCCTCCTGGACCAGGGCTCGAACCTGTGTCCCCTACATTGACAGGCGGATTCTTAACCACTGCACCATCAGGGAAGCCCGTGGAATCATATATTTTTAAATATCATTTAACAAACACACATAATGTACGATGTACCTGTTTGCTAAACACTGTACAAATATTGACTCATTTAATCCCCGTAGCAACTCTCTAAGAAAGATACTATTTATCCTTGTCTTACAGATGGGGAAACTATGGCACAGAGGTGGCCAAGGTCCCACAGTTGGGAAGTGGCAGGGGCAGGATTTGAACCCAGTGTGGAGATATGGCTATACTATGCTGCTTCCCTAAAGGGTGAGCATCCCTTAGGCCAGGCAGCTAAAGCATGAGGCGGGGCGGGGACCTGATTCTTCAGCAGGGCTGTAAGGGGATTCTCTCCCATCCCAGGGCCTGGCCCTTAGGGCAGGGCTAAGAGTGTAGTGGGAGGGAGAGAAGTCAGACTCCACGGGAGGAGTCCTGGGATCAGAGACCCAGGACAGGAGAAGGGGGTGGAGCAGGGATTTCCAGGAGCAGGTCACAACCCTGCCACCTTTGGCCCAGTTGTGGGAGCAGCTATGTCCAGCAGAGGCTGGGGTAGGTTTGGTACTCCTTCAACTAGGATGCGTCATACCTGTGGGGTGCCAGACTTGGAGCCACATGGTTGGACATGAAGCATGGACATGGAACAGAATGGTGTGTGGGGGCTTCGGCCAAGAGGCTGAGGCTGCTGGGGAAACAGAGTCCAAGCCCGCAGCGGTGGGGACCTTCAGTCTTCATGGTTAAGCCTAGAAGCATGCGCAGAACTTGACTGCCTGAGAAAGGAGGCGGGGCTTCCCAGGCTGAGGTCAAACAGGTGGGTCCTTTTGATCCTAAGCAGCAGGGCGTGGCTCTGGACAGGACAGTGCTGGAGCTTGGTCTTCCAGACACATCTCTAGGCCTGTCTGCTCTTCAGAGTCACCTGGGTGCTTGTTAAAAAGGCAGACGCTGAACCTCACTCCAGCCCCTGAATCTGAACCCCTGGGATTGGGGCCCAGCCCAGGATGCCCAGCAAGCTCCCAGGTAATGTTCAAGTGGCCAGCCACTTGGGAAAACTGCAGGGTGCACATGGGAATCACCTGGGCAGAATTGAAAAGTCCTGGTGCCCAGGCTGCACCCTGGACCAAGTTCATCAGAATCCCTGGAGAGGGGCCCCAGCATCATTTTCAAAGCTGCCCAGGTGATTCCAGTGAGCAGCCACAGTTGAGGGCCCTCAAGCAGGCCCGTCCCTCATATCAGCCAGCTCTGGGCTGAACTGTCCTGTCCTCAGAGAGGCCTTTCCTGGCCTCTTGTTCTCCCTGACCTTGTGTGTTTGTCTGCGTATTGACCTGACCATCTCCCTAGATTGCAAGCCCCATGAGGGACCCTTAGGACTTTTGTTCACTGCTGGATCCCCGGGGCATAGAATGGAGGGCCTGGCCTAGAGTAGGTATTCAATGAATGTTTATTGAGTGAGTTTATCGAGCCCCTACTCGATGCCAGGCCCAAAGGGAGACACTCGCCATATATATCCCTTAATTTTCCCAACAACCCTGCAAGGTAGATTCTATTGTGCCCATTTTACAGATCAGAGGGGTGAAGCGACTTGCCCAAGGTCTGATGGCTCCAGAGCCCAGGCTCTGTCCTGGGCCCCAAGCTGCCTCCCAGCGAAGGCCTTCTGGCAGCCTCTACTGTGGGAAGCAGCCTGGCAGCCTGGAGGCTGAGCGGAGGGCCTGGGGGGCATAGGGCATGTTGACACAGCCCATCCCCAGGGCGTTTCTTGGAACCTCTCTGCTGGTTTTGAAAGGCTTCCTTCATGGCCTGCAACGGCCATGTGCTTCCACCGACCCGACTGATTTGAGAGGAGGACTCCTTGTGGTCGGCAGCTGCTCCCTGGCCAGCAAGGTGGACCGCGGCCACCCCACCATCTCCCTCAGCCGGTGGGCTTGGAGTCTCTCCCCCACCTCGTGCCCCAGGTGACCCCAGATTCTCAGGGTCATCCTCAGCCTCCCCCTGCCTCCATCCTTCTGAGGTTAGGCTGCGTTAGGTTCAGTTACTTATACTGGGGAAGAGGAGAGGACCTCAGGGTCCGGTGGGGTGGGAGCTTTCTGCTGGACAAACTAACTAAATAAAAGCATCAGGAAATGAAGGGTGGGTTGGGGAAACTCAAAGATCTTAATTTCCTCAGGGTTGATCCTGGCTGGTAGTCAGGGCCTCTCCCGGCCTCTTCTGAATACAGCTCTTTAAGTAAGAGGGAAGGTAGCCAAGGTCCCAGTGAGGACCCCTGGGCCCTCAGCCTTTCCTTCTCTTCCATGGGGCAGTATGGGGAAGTCCCCCCAGTAAGCTGACTGCCTTCTAGACTGCTGCTGTTGCAATGAATATTCTGGGGAGGGGGCTACCCCTGCTGTGGACATGTCAGTTCCCAGCCTCCTCTCCTCCAGCTTCGGCCTCTCCTACACGACACAGGCAGCTTTGCCAAGCTGAGTGAGGAGGTTGAAATAATTTCCATTGCGTTGGTAACAAAAACAAGTTGGATATAGCTCTGGGCTGGGAAAGCCTGGGGACGGGCTGATAGCCTTGTGAGGCAAGATGACAGGCAGGAGGGGAGGGGTCTAGTCTGGGTATGGGGAAGGGCACCCTGTGTTGGGAAAGGGGATCATTGGTGAGGTTTTGGGGGTTCTGCCCAGGCCCGTTTGTCTTCCCTCTCTTTTGCCCCATTAGTTTCCATTGCACAGCTGTGAGGAAGTTCTTTCTGCAGTCTTACCACTGTCCCTCCTGCTTTAACTAACAATGTCATCCCCTCACATCACAATGGCTCTTTATAGCCTGCAGGGTATTTTCTAGTTGTTATCTTATTTAATCTTCTTAGCTGCCAGCCTTGGGTTAGGGGAGTTATTATTAGTTATTATTATTGTCATCCCCATTTCACAGATCAGGAAACTGAGATGTGGGGAAAAGGGCCGTGTTCCCAGTCACAGGTCAGTAAGTGGCAGAGTTGTACTTAAATGCATGTTTCCCTGATTCCAACTTACTCCGGTTCTCATGAGACTCCCCCAAATTACTTTCACAGACACACACTTATCCCCTCCCCTGGCTCCTCCCCTTTCCATCTCACCACAACTCAGAAGCAGCCCAGGCCTGGAAAGGTCATCCTGTCCATCCTACTGCCTCTAAGCCAGTGCGATGGAGCCTCCACGTGGCCCGTATTTGGAGCTCATCTGGCCGTGGTTCCGGGAGAGGGTGATGGTGGCAAAGTCGGGGGAGTCGAAGGTGTCAGCTGCTTCTGCTTCGTTTTATTGTTTGTTTGTTTTATTTTATTTATTTTTTATACAGCAGGTTCTTATTAGTTATCTATTTTATATGTATTAGTGTATACACGTCAATCCCAATCTCCCGGTTCATCACACTACTACCACCACCGCCCGCCACGTTCCCCCCTTGGTGTCCATACGTTTGTTCTCTATACCTGTGTCTCTATTTCTGCCTTGCAAACCGGTTCATCCGTACCACTTTTCTAGATTCAACATATATGCGTTAATATGTGATATTTGTTTTTCTCTCTCTGACTTCACGCTGCTGCTTCTTTTTGAGCAAAGACTTTTAAAGTTTAATGTGAGACTCTCATCCTGATTACTGAAAACTGAGGACCTCTTGCGCGTCCAAGGATCCACTACTGACCATGCGTGAGGAGCAGGGAGACTGTGCTGGGCCCTCCCCCGCTCCCCACCCCTATCCTCATGCATGTTGAGGTGGCTGAGACTTTTGGTTTTTTGTTTTGTTTTGGTTTTGGTTTTAGTGGAAAGAGGTATTTTTAGATCATGGTAGGCATGATTTGGGCCTCCCTACTTCAAGACCTGGGCCAGGGGATCCCAGTCCTTCCCTTTTACGTCTAAGAAGTTGATGTTCTAGGAAGGAACTGCTGGCGAGTCTGGGTGTGAAGCCAGTCAGAGGGCACAGAAACTCAGGGACCCAGAAGGTCATCACGTCTCCCCACCCCATCGTCCCGGCTGGGAAACCGAGGCCTGTGGCTGTTGTCTCCACATCATGCCTGCCCAGAAGTAAACCAATTAGCACCGTGTCTGGTTCTGTGTTCCCAGCGCCTGTCTCATTATTTGGGGATTTATGTCTCGGTCACCGTGAAGGACAGCTGTCCCAGCTTCCCCTGGGGGGAGCCCGGCGGCGCCAGCAGGCGGTGCCATCCTGCTTGGGGCAGGATGGGGATTTAATTTCAGAGGGATTTGCAACAAGTGGGGAGACGCCCTGGGCACATGGTGGCTCTGGGCTATTTTAGGAGGCAAAAGGCTGGTCCCCTTGGGGGGAGGGCTCTCAGCCATTAGTGATTCTGCCCTTTCAGTGGGAACGGAAAGGACCCATGATGGACAGGGCAGGCCCACCTGAGGTTGGGGCTTCCCCCGCCTTCCTGGAACACAGGGGCCTAGAATTACTCTGCACCCCCAACCCCAGGTGGGGCCATGAGCAGAACAGGAGCTGCTGTCTGGGCAGGGGTCTTTGGCTCCTCTCCTGAGCCCCTTTGCTACAGGCTTTGCCTCAGCTGGGGCCCTTGGTGTCATTAGTAAGAACGATTAGTATAACCATCTCTGTCTTTGCGATAGGGATTATATTTATTGGGCACTCAGGGGAGGCCCTGCGGTGCAGGGAAAAGGGCACAGCGTTAAGGCCAGACATACCGGGCTCCCATTCTGTATGGGCCACTTCCAAGCTGGGCATAACAGCTTGTGTGTGTTACGTAAGTCCCTTCACCTCTCTGAGCCCCGGCGCCCCGTCTCTAAAGCAGGGACCATAACACCTCATTAATGATACCCGTTTTATTAATTGGGCACATATTATGTCAGTCATTCTGCAGGGATGATCTCACATCCCCCTCTGCCATGTTATTATGTGTTCTTTTTTCCTTTC
The DNA here is from genome assembly GCF_963924675.1 of Phocoena phocoena. NCBI lineage: Eukaryota > Metazoa > Chordata > Mammalia > Artiodactyla > Phocoenidae > Phocoena > Phocoena phocoena. The sequence continues at coordinate 19,537,800 of NC_089237.1, forward strand.
TTTAAAACAAATTTTTTTAAAAAATAAATTTATTTTTGGCCGTGTTGGGTCTTCGTTGCTGCGCGCGGGATTTCTCTAGTTGTGGCGAGCGGGGGCTACTCTTCATCGCGGTGTGCAGGCTTCTCATTGCGGTGACTTCTCTTGTTGCAGAGCACGGGCTCTAGGCGCACGGGCTTCAGTAGTTGTGGCTCGCGGGCCCTAGAGCGCAGGCTCAGTAGTTGTGGCGCACGGGCTGAGTTGTTCCGCGGCATGTGGGATCTTCCCGGACCAGGGCTTGAACGTGTGTCCCCTGCATTGGCAGGCGGATTCTAAACCACTACACCACCAGGGAAGCCCTATTATCTGTTAATTGTCCTGTTTTACAGATAAGGAAACTGAAGCTCAGAGAGGGAAAGTAACTTGCCTCAGCCCACACAGCCAGAGCAAGGAACCCGATCCATTTTTTGTGCCCACAGTGAGAGTTGGTTCATCCCTCAAATCCAGCAATGTGTGTTGGTTGCATTTGGTGTGCCACGCACTGTTCTAGGGCTGAGGATTCATCACAGATGGAACAGAGGAAGAGGAGATAATGGGATGAGACCGAGCAGCAGGGAGAACTGAGTGGCCCAACTAGAGACTCCGTAGCCTAATTTAGACTAAGCGTCATTTTCTGGCGGCATTGGAGGGGGAGGGCAATAACTAGGGGCCTGAATCCCTCCACGGATGAGTGATGGGTGGCAAAGGGAGCACCAGCCCAACCTGGCACCTCCAGCTCTCATGACGAAGAAGAGGTTTTCTTCCTCCTCACCCACCTTTATAGGAAAAATGTCTGGGTATATTGGGATAAGGCCTTTAGAGGCACCATTACATAGAGGAAAGAGGCCCTAGAGTTTAGAGCCAACCAGATGGGGTTCAACTCCAACCCTTTCTAGTGTGTGACCTCGGGCAGGTAAACTAACCTCTCAGAGCTTCCCTTTCCTCATCTTTAAAGTGAGGAGAGGAATACTGACTTTTCAAGGCTATTTGGGAGGATAAAATGGATAGATAAAGCTGTGGGAAGGGTCTGGAAGGCAGAAGGCTCACAGCTGAGAGCAATGTTGTGTGTGTGTGCAGGGTTGGAGTTCAAGGGCATGTTATCCCTGTGTATCTAGGTGAAGCCACGTCTTTGTGGTGGCACTAAGCTGGCACTTGTGGTCCTGCTGAATGATTTCCTCAGGCTGGGCAGAACGGGAGAGCCAGCAAGCCCAAACACAAGGTCTGGTGGTCATAGTTCAAGAAATCAGGCTCTGGGCAACTAGATGGGGAGGCTGAACTTGCTAACATATCACGTGAAAGTAGACATGGGAGGTCCCCTCAGCTCTATATAGAGCTGACTCAGGAGGGCAGAAAAGTTAAGGGCTGGGCAGCATTCATAGAGGACAGGATGGAGGATGGGGGGAGGTGATCATCTCCTTTGCTGTGTTCTAAGCAGGACATTGAAAGCCTAAGTAAGTTTAAGAAGGATATGAGTGGGGTCATAAAACCTCTGGAGACAAATTTTTATTGAGTTGTACAGTTCAGGTCACTGGATCACCATGCAGGGTTTGGGGGACACAGTTCAATACAGTATGATAAGTGCAGTGTTAGGGCCCATAGGAGATGCCCTAGGAGCATGTAGGAGGGGCTTCCTGGAGGAGGTGGCCATGTAAGGGAAAGAATTGTTGAGGGAAATAGGTCTATTTTGCTGGGAGAAGAGACCCCTGAGGAAGAGGCTGCCAGCCGTCTTCGGCAGGCTGTGGAAGTCGGGGTGGGCTTTTTCTGCCTTACCAGAGAGCAGCTCTAGAACCCTTGCACGAGCATTACAGGAAAGTAACTTCCAGACCCCATATTGATGAGCTTTCTATCCTCGAGAACCATCCATCAACGGAACGGGCTGTGTTGTGAGAGAGTGAGTCATCGGTATAGTCAAGCAGAGGCCAGAGGCTAACCTGTCAGGGACAAGTTACAGAAGGGACAGGATGACCGCTAAGATCCCTTCCAAGTCTGAGCACCTGCAGTTCCCCACGGACAGAAACAGGATGTGGACTGTGACGGAGAGAGATGTGACCGGATCAAGTTCGAAGGGGGGTGTGCTGGGGGATGGCGAGGTACCCGTGGTGGACCATGACCGTCAGCCCCACCCTGCACTGATTGATTTGTGAGTAACCACTTTATTGAGATATGTCACATAGCTTACAATTCGCCCATTTTAAAATAATTTTTTTTTATTTTTGGCTGCGTTGGGTCTTCGTTGCTGGGCGCAGGCTTCCTCTAGTTGCGGTGAGCGGGGGCTACTCTTTGTTGAGGTGCGCGGGCTTCTCACTGCAGTGGCTTCTCTTGTTGCGGAGCACAGGCTCTAGGCACGCGGGCTTCAGTAGTTGTGGCACATGGGCTCAGTAGTCGTGGCTCGCGGGCTCTAGAGCGCAGGCTCAGTAGTTGTGGCGCACAGGCTTCGTTGCCCTGCGGCATGTGGATCTTCCCGGACCAGGGCTCGAACCCGTGTCCCCTGTGTTGGCAGGCGGATTCTTACCCACTGTGCCACCAGGGAAGCCCAACTGGCCCATTTAAAGTGTACACTTTAACGTGGATTGACTCTTAGCGTGGAAATGAATTCATGCATTCGTTCAACAGCTCTTTACATGGAGCGTTTATTAGGTACGCATCAAGCTTTGCGCTGGTGCTTCCGATATCTGGGAAATAAAGGCCCTGCCCCCATGAGGGAGACAGGCAAAAGCATTACATCCTGGGAGGTGTGCTAAGAGGGAAGTTAACCAGGGGCTGGGGTAAAGTATAGTGGGGCTGGGGAAATGGGGTCCTGGGGAGGTGATATTGGAGTTGAGGCCTGAGTGACGAGGAAACAGCCCTGTGAAGATCAGTTCCAGGCTGAGGCAACAGCAGAGGCCTCAAGACAGGAGTGAGTTGGTGGGTGTGAGAACCAGAAGTGCTGGGAGGGAGCGGGCACGGCATCTCCGGGGCTCCCCACAGCGGGACCTCCTCTCTGGAAGGCCTCTTTCACGTGACGCCTGCCCGGAGCATGAGGTGGGGTGAGCAGCAGTGGTACATCTTCTTTAGATACATGAGCCATTCCTATCCCCTTTTGGGGGGACTCCCCAATAATGGAATGATGGCAAGTGCTGTTAGGACGTTATGCCACTGGCCCCTGTCTCCTGCCCTCCTCTGCTTGGCTTCATACCCCGGCCTTGTGCCCCGATGCAGCCCAGACCCAGTGCACTGATTCCCTGGGAAGAATCAGAAACGTCTCCCAGCAGCACACACCGGTGATATTTCCCCAGCAGGCGCACTGGCCTGGTTTGGTGCTCTGACCTCCGGGCAACCTGGAGTCTCCTTTTCGGCGCTCACTTCCTGAGTGACTTTGGACCGGTTGCTTAACATCCCCAATCTTTCATCTCCTGGTGTGTAAAATGGGAATCAAACCAATCTGGGCTGAGTTGTTATGAGGATTGAATGCCATCCTCCTGGCACCCAGGAGGTGCTCCATGAATGTCAGCTTCCTCCTTCTCCCTGAACTTCCCCCGAGAAGAGGGGCTGGTTTACAAAGGGGTAGGGAAGGTCACAGCAGGCCACTGGGAGGTGGCCACTTTGGGGTCCCCTCCCCTAAGCTCTGGGACCCCTCGGAAAGCGAAGAGCGCTCAGGACTGGCCAGCCAGGGGTAGGGAGGATACTCACCCATGGGCCCAGCCCCGCCACCAGGAGAGCCCCTGGGTCTCCCGTCCTCTCCTTCCTGGGGAGCACCATCGAGGGGAGCAGCCCCTCTCCCAGCCTGCTCGCCTGCCCTCCGTTCGGGGCGGCGCGGCTCCTGGCACCTGCTTCCCGCGGGCCGCCCAGGGGCGGGCTCCGGAGACTCCGCGGCTGCCCCGGGGCCCCGGGACTCACCCGCCGCTCTCCTCTGGGAGCCGAGAATCCAGATCGCCCCAGGTGGCCGCGGGCGGCTGGATGCGGCCCCGCTCCGGTCGGGAGCGCCCTTCAGGTAGGGGCGGGCGCGGGCCGTGGGACCGCACTCCTGGCTCCCCAACCGGGACCTACGCGCCGCTGGGGCTGAGCGCCCGAGGGGGCCCGTGCGCGGGGTGGCGGTTTTGGTGTCTCTGTAGGGCTGGTGGCAGCGGCGAGGACCCTGCCCCGCCTTGTGTTGGGGGAAGGTGGGAGACAAAAATCACGACTTAACCGGAAACAGAGGTTGGGAGCTGGAACAAGGGTGATGGCCAGAGGACTTCCAGCTCCCAGGAGGTAGGGGAAGGGAGGCTGGGGACTACGGGGCAGAGACGGTGAGACTCTTATCCTAAAAAGGAGGGGACAATTCTCTGCAGACGGGGAGCTCCACCAAATAACCTACCTTCTTCGTCTAAGTTGTTTAGAGGCTCCAAAAATCAATCCCCCCTTATCAGTCCCTGGGATAGAATAGAATGGAAGGGGTGGGGGATGGGAGATCTGTTGTCTTTTGGGGCAGGGGTGCAAAGAGTATGCTCTCCACCCCCGGGTCCCATCCCCCTCATTCACCGTCTTTGGAGGCCTTCCTGCCCGCCCTCCCCCTTCAAGCAGAATGCTTCCTCTTCTGTCAGGGTCAGGGGCAGAGGTCGGCCCTCACGGTCCAAGGGGGAGGCAGGATTCTATCTCCCACCCACAACTCTCAAACAGTCCTAGGACGTCTTCGACCCTCCTTCCTCTGGCTCTCAGGACGCATTCACTCAGCCCCAACTTGGAAGTGCTGATAGGGAGGTGCTCCCCATTGTGGGACAATCGCGATGGGGAGCACGGATTGGGGGAGCCACTGTTCAGTCTTATGGGGAGTTGTGCTGGGCGAGCAGGCGGTGTGGAGGGCCTCCTGCACAACAAGTAAGGTTCCTAGGCCTTGCCTGGCAGCAGCGGCTAGAACAGGGGATACTGAGGCTCACACCCCCTCCCCCACCCCCACCTCAGAGGCAGCTGTTCTGTGTTGCCACTGTGGACCCTGCAGGAGGGATGCAGCTTAGATCGCAAGAAGGACTTCCTTCCTGAGGGTGGCCTGAGGGTCTTTCAGGGGAGTCTCAGTGCCTAGGAGAGGCAGCCCTTATCTCTGGGGGTGTCAGGAGGGAAGGAGGCCCTCTGGGACTCCCAGCCAATAGGGGGTGAGGACAGACTGGGGGAGGAGAGGGTCGGGGGGGGGACAGTGACCTCATCTCTGGGCCATCGCTCTCCGTCACCTCCCATGCTCCCTCTCTCCCATCCTTGGAGCTGGAGTGTTGACTTTCAGCACCTCTTATCCAGCTCACCTTTGAAATCCCCAGCACCCAGTAGTCCCCAGGGAGAGGTGACCGGCTTTCTCTGTCATCACTTCGGGTGGGAAGACAGACATGGCTGTCTTGGTTTGCCTAATGGATCCCCACCCCGCCGCATCTGACACCTGGACCAGCTGTTGCCCAGCCCCAGGGCCTCCTGTTCTGGCAAAGCAGGGACACGTGGGTTGGGGGTTGCCGTGGCTGCCCCCACTCGGGCCATCCCACTCCTCTAGGTGGGGGTCTCTGACTCCTTTGGGGAGTCTTGGGTGTGAGTCTTGAGAGACCCCAGCTCTCTGGGCCATCCCATGGTGGGTGCCGCTCTATGATGGCCACACAGCTGAAGTGAGTTATTGCCCTTCCTCACCCTGCAAAGTGCCAGCCTTGGGAGAGTAGAAGTGGCAGGAAAGAGAGACCAAAATGCTTAGTGGTGGCTCCTTGGGGACACTGAGGGGGCAGCCAGGCCCAGGAGGGCTCACACTCCACTAGGACGAGAACAGATGAGGCCTCTCTTCTTCCAGGCACGATCCCACACTCATGCTCGTGACCCTGTGAGTCACGGGGATGGGGGCCACCACGGTGTGCACCCCCTGCCCCTTCATCATAGGATGGTACAGAACTGACCCTTTTCACCTGCCTCTCTTTTCGACTGTGAGCCTCAGCTTCCTCATTTGCAAAGCCTCACAGGTTTGTTATGAGGGTTAACGGAGGTGCTGTCTATACAGTGCCCAGGAGGCAATGGACACTCGCCATGGGGCAGTTCTTTCTCTATCCCCACCTGGCCTTTCTCTGGCAGCTGAAACAGACCAATACAACTTGGCTTCCCCCCTCCCACCCCAGCCTGAGAGGCAGCTGCTCTGTGTTACCAGTGCCCACCTGCTAAGGGCCTAAGAGATCAGCCCAGCCCCACCCTCTCTCTTTAAAGAAGGGGAACTGAAGCCCAGAGGGGCAGGGACTGGCCCAAGGTTGGCCGGCCAGCCAGGCTCCCTCCTCAGAGGCAGGGCCTGGGACCTGGCTCAGGGAGGCGGGAGGGTAGATGTTGAGAGACCTGGGGAAAAACACCGGAGTGTAGTTGGGCTCATTAAGGGTTTGGTGAGGGAGCCCTTCACGCCCTGCCAAAGGCTGGAGACAGGCCTAGAACCTTCCTCTCCCCTTAACCCTTTGGCAAAAGCAGCGCTTTCCCGAGGACACCCTTCCCCAGGCTGCGGCTGAAACAACTCCCCGCTCTGCACTTACGGCCTCCAGGGTTCTTTCTATCCACCCCTCTTTGGATAGTACAGTCAGAGAATCCCACGCAGTGCCCGAGGACTCCACTGAAACCCGGGGCCCTGGGACTTCCGTGGTGGTGCAGTGGTTAAGACTCCGCGCTCCTGGTGCAAGGGGCCCAGGTTCAATCCCTGGTCAGGGAACTAGATCCCACGTGCATGCCACAACTAAGAAGCCCGCGTGCTGCAATGAAGACCCGGCGCAACCAAATAAATTAAAAAGAAAAAAAGAGAGGCTTCTCTGGTGGCGCAGTGGTTGAGAATCCGCCTGCCAGTGCAGGGGGACACGGGTTGGAGCCCTGGTCCGGGAGGATCCCACATGCCGCGGAGCAACGGTGTCCGGGCGCCACAACTACTGAGCCTGTGCTCTGGGGCCTGCGAGCCACAACTACTGAAGCCCGCGTGCCTAGAGCCCATGCTGGGCAAGAAGAGAGGCCACTGCGGTGAGAAGCCCGCATACCACAACGAAGAGTAGCCCCCCGCTCGCCACAACTAGAGAAAGCCTGAGCGCAGCAGCCAAGACCCAATGCAGCCAAAACAAGAAAAAGCAAAAAAGAAACCTGGGGCCCTGAAGCCCACTGTCGCCCAGGAAGAAGGGATGGAAATGGGCCCTGGGGCCTGCCTGAGTGCTCCTTTCTGACCCCCTCTAGCTCCATATGGATGGACACACAGACAGACAGGCAGACAGCAGCCCTGGCCTCCATCAACTCTCCAGCGCTGCTTTGAGCCTGCCTTCAAGTGGTGGCTCCCTGCCTGCTACAGCCTCAGCCCACCTCTCAGGGAAGGTGAGAACAGAGGGAGCTTTACCCGCTTCCTGTGTAAATCAGACCGACAGACACCTGGGTACACGCATGCTCTTTTCCTCTGCTTTCACCTGGTCTTTTCCCAAGTCAAGTTCGATTCTCCCCCTGTCTTCACACCCCTTACTCCCAGCCTCTCTGGCTCTGGCCCCCACTCTCCCTGCCCAGGGTGTAGCAACTCCCTGCCTGCCAGGTAGGGGCTGGGCATCCCTGAGCCTCCCCAGAAGCCCTTCTCTGTATCCATAACCCCCCTTCCCACCCAGCAGTTCAGATCAGGACTTGGCAGGCTTTAAGGAGAGGTGGGACAGGGCCATGAAACCTCTCCATGCTTGTTCTCTAATCTATGAAGTGGGATAATAGGTCAATAATGGTGCCCACCTCATGGTGGTGTGAAGTTTAAAAGAGATCATGTGTGTAAAGCACCTGGCACACGGTAAGCTCTCAGTAAACAGAGGTGTAATGATAAAGAAGGGGTGGTCTGGGCAGCTGAGTGGTAGAGAGGGAAGAAGGGAAGCTTCCAGAAGCAGTTCTTGTACTGCCTGTCCATGTACTTTGAAGCAAGTCCCTTCCCCTGCTCTGGGACTCGATTTCCTCTTTTGTTAAAGACAGTGTGTCCTATCCAAATGTGGGTCCAGCGAGGGTGAGTCATGCTGGTTCTGAATAGGGGCCAGCAAGGGGTGTACTAGCCTCTTGATGCCCACAGCAGGGGCTAGACTGACCTGTGTGTGCCCTAAAAATTGCCCAGCCCCCCACATTTTCTTGCTGGGAGGCTTAGCTGAGCTGCAGTGGTGGAGCTCCTGAGAGGACAGCTGTGAAGCCCGGGTTAGGCAGGGCAGGCTGCAGCAGCCCCAGCAGCCTGGCTGGGGGGGGCACAATTAGCCCCGGAATCCAGGAGGGCTCTGTGAGCTCAGAGGCTGTTTATCACAGGGGTTTAATCAGCCCCATGGCAGATATTTTTTGTCTGCTCTCTTGGGCTATGTCCTGGGCCTGCTTGTCATAAGTTGCACTGAGATTTCAAAATACCCCTGTCCCCTTGCTGGTAGAGCAGGCAGCTCTCCTGGGCATGGCCAGGAAAATCTCATTCCCCTGAAGCCTCTTCCCCGTGGCTGGTTGGACCCACCTCCCAATACCCATACCTGGTACTTTCTTCCTGCTCCTCTTTCCTGCTGGGAGAGTGGGGGAAGACTTATAAAGGCAGGAGAATAGCTGTGATGACCTCCATCTAGAGGTGAGAGGAGGTAGAATCTCACAAGGTGATGGAGTGACTTTGCAGTGTACCCTCCGTGGGCAGAGCTGTCCCCTGGATCCCAGACATGGTGCCCAGGAGTTTGGCATGGCTCAGAGGGGCAACCTAGTTGCCTCAAGAGTGTGGAGGCGTGGGGTCCACCACCCTGCTGGGTGGGGTACCTAGTTCCACCTCTTATCTTCCCGCTAGATGCTCTCTGCGCCACCTGGAGGCTATCTCTCATACTGCAGCCCAGCCAAACCACCAGGCACAGTGCCAGGGTCCCTCAAGTCACCAGGCACCTAGGACTGCACAAGGGTCAGATCCATGGTGTATTCGTTTTCTAGGGCTGCCATAACAAAGCACTACAAACCAGGTGGCCTAAACAATAGAAATGTCTGGTCTCGCAGTTCTGGAGGCTGGAAGTCTAAAATCAGTGTCATCAGGGTTAGTTCCTTCTGAGGGCTGTAAGGAAGTCTGTTCCATGCTGTCGAGGTCCGAACGCGGGTTGGAAAAGAATTTCCAGACACAAAGCAGAATGTAAAGAAGATAGAATTTATTAGAGGGAAGGGTCACTGCCAGAACAGCGGGCCGACTTCCTAGTAGTCTGGGAGAGTCGAGCCCAAACATGTGCTATTGATCAGTTTTTATAGCCAGAAAACAAAAGAATGGTCCGAGGTGAAAATTTCCTTTACTGATTGGTCGAGGCACATATACCTTCCTTCTGTAGGGTGGGAGTGGGACAGGGCATATGCCTTTCCTTATTTGGGACAGGTCCCGTTGCCCAGGTGGGCGTCTGCAGGGCATGCCTCTGGTGGCCGCCCCCAGGAACCAGGCAGAAGTTCCGGCCCTTCCTGTGTCTCACGCTGGGCCTGGTTCATAACCTGTTTCCCCTGCCGGCCAGCAGCCTGCTGTTCCTGGTCTCTCCCATGACTCCCATGTGCTGACGTTTATAGGGCCCTGAGAGGCGTTTTATATAGATCAGCTTGTCTAATCCTCGCAGTGCCCTTATGACTTGGGAACTGTTCCTCATCACCCCCATTTTACAGATATACAGATGAGAGAACTGAGGCTCAGGTCACACAACCAGTAAGTGACAGAGCTGAGATGTGAAACCAGGTGGGGGTCAATATAGAGCTCATGCTCTTTTAATTTAATCTTTTTACGTTTTTAAATTTTTGGCTGCATTGGGTCTTCGTTGCTGTGTGCAGGCTTCCTCTAGTTGTGGTGAGCGGGAGCTACTCTTTGTCGCGGTGCGCGGACTTCTCGTTGCAGTGGCTTCTCGTTGCAGAGCACGGGCTCTAGGCGCGTGGGCTTCAGTAGCTGTGGTGCGTGGGCTCAGTAGTTGTGGCTCGCGGGCTCAGTAGTTGTGGCGTATGGGCTTAGTTGCCCCGCGGCATGTGGGATATTCCCGGACCAGGGCTCAAACCCGTGTCCCTCGCATTGGTAGGCGGATTCTTAACCACTGTGCCACCAGGGAAGTCCCAGAGCTCGTGCTCTTCATTACTGTGCCCCTCTGTTCCATTCACTCACAGTCCCCACACACGTCATGACAGCCCATTTTGTGGGAACATTGCCTGCAAAAGTGACAAGCCGCTTACTAAGAGCAGGGGGTGGGGTCCAGGGACTGCAGGCAAGGTTCTTGGCTGTGAACTTGAGAAATTAATTTTCTTTGTTCAGATGTGGGCTCCACTACTAGACGTGTGGCCTTATGGGAACGTCGTGGCATCACTTGACTTCACTGGGTCTAATTTGCAAAATGAACACAAGTCTAAAGACACAGGAAATGTCTTTTAGGAGGATGTATTGGTTCACTTAGGCTGCCGTAACAACCACAGACTGAGTGGCTTAAATACCAAAACTTTGTTTTCTCCCAATTCTGGAGGATAGAAGTTTGATAGAAGTTTGGACTCAAGGTGTAGGCAGGTTGGTTTCTTCTAAGGCCTTGTTCTTTTGCTTGCAGATGGCCATCTTCTCCCTGTGTCTTCCCGTGGTCTTCTCTCTGTAAATGTCTGTGTCCAAATTTCCTTTTCTTTCTTTTTTTTGGGGGGGCCATGCCACACGGCTTGTGGGATCTAACCCGGGCCCTTGGCAGTGAGAGCATGGAGCCCTAACCACTGGACTGCCAGGGAATTCCCCAAATTTCCTCTTCTTATAAGGACAACAGCCATATTGGATTAGGGACCACCCTAATGACCTCATCTTAACTTAATTACCTCTTTAAAGACCCTCTCTAAATACAATCACATTGTGAGATACTAGGAGTTAGGACTTCAACATATGAATTTGTGGGGAGGGGGGCAGGGTGGGGGTCACCAGATGTAATTCAGCCCATACAAGAGAAATGGGCTCTGTCACTTCTCACTCAGGCCCTAGCCTCGGGGCTCCCCCACTCTGAGCGAGAGACACAGCCCCTGACCTCAGGCATTCTCTGTCCTGGTGAGGGGGACACCAGGCCTGCCCTCGGGAAATACCCAATCTGAAGCAGAGGCAGGAAGCATGCACACAGATTCAGGAGGAAAGTGAAAATCAACCCAGTTCAGTCTGAGGAAGGTGATGGGGCAGAATAGAGCCAGTTAGAGGCAGAAAAGTCCGGTGGGTGGGAAAGGTTCCAAGAAGTGAGTCAGAAAGGAGAAGGGGAGGGGCCTGGAGGGGTGATGCACGTGTGCGCTGTGTGTGTGTGTGTGTGTGTGTGTGTAAACACCAACTGTTGCCCTAACAGCAGGGGGCATCGGGAGCCACGTGGGGCAGGGGTGGGGATGGCTTCACACACTGTCACCGTTTGTGAATGTCACGGGCACTGGGCACGAGGTGGTTGGGTTTCTGCAGTCATCCTCTGGCGGGCAGCTCCTGCATCTCCAGCAGGCACCACAGGCCTGCCTGTCCCAGCACTGTCAGCGCCTGGCCTGCCTTGGGCCAGGCTAGTGTCTCCAGTAGCCTCTCTGCTGGCTCTCCCTCCACGTCGCCTGCTTTCTGAGAGCCCCGCTCTCCCTCTGAGCGCTTTGCTCTGAGCCCTCAGGTGTCGGCCACCCAGTGTGTGGCCATTTCTGACACTCTTGCAGATACCCCTGCATTTTACTGCTGCTTTGTTTAAAACAGCTCCCCTTCTGCTCCCTTTTGCCATCCTTGGGTTGCGGCTTTCAGAAGGCCAGGGAATTTCAGCTGGGATATGGGGCACAGGCATCTCTGGGTCCCGAAGCCCTCTTGCTCCTTCTGTGTATTCATTGCACTCGCCTTTGTTTACTTGTCTCCCGATCTGCCCAGGTATGAAGCGGCCACTGAGCCCATCTCCCCCGGGTGAGAAGGAGCCCCCCGGAGGATCTGCAGCTGCTGAGTGCCCCCCTCGGCCTCCAGAACCACCTAAACCCAAGCGGGAAAGAAAACGGCCGTCGTACACCCTCTGCGACGTCTGCAACATCCAGCTGAACTCGGCAGCCCAGGCCCAGGTGCACTGTGGGGGGCGGGCCCACCAGAGGCGCCTGCGGCAGCTCAGCTTGGGAAAGACGCCCCTGGGGCCAGGTCAGTGTGGAGGGGCGCTGCTCCCACAGATTTGGTTCTGGGCCCCTGTGAGGGGCTCTGGGTCTGTGGCGTCTCTCTGTGGGGTCTTTTGGTCTGGGGTACCCTCAATGGGGTCTTAGAGTCTGAAGTTCCCCAGATGCTGTCAAGTTTTTTTGCATCTGGACAGCCCTCTATGGGGTCTCTCAGGGCCTGAGGTCTGAGGTCTCCTCTGGATCTGGGGCTCTCCCTGTGGGGTCTTTCAGGACCAGGCCCCCTAAGCAGCATTTCTCCAGCCAGGAGCCCCCTGGCAGATAGTTTTCCAGATAAGGGCCTCACCTACAGGGCGTCCCGGCCTCCTGCTCTGGTCTCTGAAGGCCAGGGTCAGCGAAGTACACGACACTCCGGCTAAGGGCTGAGAGGTGGTCAGGGGAAGAGCGGGGAGAAGCCCCTCTCTCTTTGGCCACTGGACTCCTGGCCAGGATTTCGGCCTCTCCCTGGCTGGCATGACTCTGCAGAGGTTGGGCTGCAAGAGGGCCGCTGGCTGCAAGGCAGATTTCTGGGCGAAGTGGGTGAATGGATTCGTGAATATGATTCCAGCTGACAGGCACATGGGAGTCATGGGAGAAACCAGGAGCAGCGGGCCGCTGGCCGGCAGGGGAAACAGGTTATGAACCAGACCCAGCGTGAGAGGCAGGAAGGGCCGGAACTTCTCCCTGGTTCCTGGGGGCGGCCACCAGAAGCACGCCCTGCACACATACCCTGCGGCCCAGGTTGGTAGCTTTGCCAGAGGGCTACACTCTGACCTCCTGAGGGCTGCCTGTTGTTTGGGTGAGTGTTTATGGGATGCCCTCTGTGCTCCCCACACTGTGCTGGGGCCTGGAGACGCTCCAGTCTTACTCCTCCTGCCGCGGCCCCCAAGACTGAAACTGTCTTTTAGGCTGAGACAGACACGAAATGAGATGAATGTTGTGGGTGCTACATGGGACATGACCCCAGGGGTACAAAGGAGAAAGGGCGATTCTACCTGGGGGTACCACGAAAGGCCTCCCAAAGGAGGGGGGCTGCAGTGAGCTTCGGAACAGGGGTCAGAGGAGAAGGGACCTCGCAGGCAGAGGTCACTGCGTAAGCAAAGCAGGGAATGCTCTAATGGCTGGTACCATCTTCCCCACCTGAGCCCTCAGGGCTGGACCCCAGGATGTGACTCTGAATAAGACCATATTCAACTGTATGGATGTTTCTGGAGTGTGTGTGTGTGAGTGTGTTCAAAAGTCATTCATTAATTCACCAAATACCTACAGACAGCTTACTATGTGCAAGCTGCTGATTGGGGGTATTCATATTTTTATTTTTATTGTTTTTCTATCGAAATAGAGTTGATTTACGATGTTGTGTTAGTTTCAGGGGTACAGCACAGTGATTCAGGTATATATATACATATATATATATATATATATGTTCTTTTTCAGATTCTTTTCCCTTTTAGGTTGTTACAGAATATTGAATATTGAGTATATTTCCCTGTGATATACAGTAGGACCTTGTGGTATTTTTTCTTTCGTTGTATTTTTTCTTTATTGAGATATTACTGACATATAACAAATGTAAATGTAAGGGGTACAGTGTGATGATTTGATACATGTATATATTGCAAAATGATTACCACAGTAAGGCTAGTTAACACCTCCATCCCCTCACATAATTCTGAGTGTATGTGTACAGATAACAGTTAAGATTTACTTTCTTAACAACTTTCAAGCGTATAAGGCAGTACTGCTAATTGTAGCCACTATGCTGTGCATTAGATCCCTGGATCTTATTTATCTTACAGCTGGGACTTTGTACCCTTTGACTGACATGTCCCCATTTCCCCCACCACCAGCCCCTGGCAACCACCATTCTACTCTCTTCTACGTCTATGAGTTCAGCTTTATTTAGATTCTGCATGTAAGTGAGAACATACAGCATTTGTCTGGGAATCTGTCTTTTTAAAAGGCAACAGAGCTGCCTGTTAGGAAAGAACTGTCTAGATAACTACATGCAGACAAGTTTGTCCAAGATAACAGCAGGCTTCATAGATGTGGGGATGGGCTCCTTTGAAGAGTGGGAGGGAGAGGTGAATTGACAGAAGTCAGGGAACGCTTCAGAGAAGTGACACTGAAGGTGGATCTTGTCTCCCAGGCAGGGAGACAGCTAGAGCAGTGGTCCCCAACCTTTTTGGCACCAGGGACCGGTTTCGTGGAAGACAATTTTTCCACGGACTGGGGGGGCTGGGGGATGGTTTTGGAATGATTGAAGTGCGTTACGTCGATCGTGCACTTTATTTCTATCATTATTACATGGCGATATATAGTGAGATGATAATACAACTCACCATAATACAGAATCAGTGGGATCCCTGAGCTTGTTTTCACTTGCCACTCACTGATAGGGTTTTTTGTGTGTGTGTTTTTAAAATTTATTTATTTTGGCTGTGTTGGGTCTTTGTTGCTGTGCACGGGCTTTCTCTAGTTGCGGCGAGCAGGGGCTACTCTTCGTTGCGGCGCGTGGGCTTCTCATTGTCGTGGCTTCTTTTGTTGCGGAGCACAGGCTCTAGGCGTGCAGGCTTCAGTAGCTGTGGCACGCGGGTTAAGTAGTTGTGGCTCGCGGGCTCTAGAGCTCAGGCTCAGTAGTTGTGGCACACGGGCTTAGTTGCTCCGTGGCACGTGGGATCTTCCCAGGCCAGGGCTCGAACCTGTGTCCCTTGCATTGGCAGGCAGATTCTCAACCACTGCGCCACCAGGGAAGCCCCCCACGGATAGGGTTTTGATATGAGTCTGCAGGCAGTTGATTTATTGTGGTCTCTGTGCAGTCAGACCTCTCTGCTAATGACAATCTGTATTTGCAGCCGCTCCCCAGCGCTAGCATCACCGCCTCAGCTTCCCCCCAGATCATCAGGCATTAGATTCTCATACGGAGCCCACAGCCTAGATCCCTCGCGCGTGCACTTCACAGTAGGCTTCGTGCTCCTATGAGAATCTAATGCGCTGCCGCGGATCTGACAGGAGGCGGAGCTCAGGTGGTAATGCGAGCGATGGGGAGTGGCTGTAAATATACATGAAGCTTCGTTCACTAGCCCACCGCTCACCTCCTGCTGTGCGGCCTGGTTGCTAACAGGCCACGGACTGGGGGATTGAGGACCCCTGAGCTAGAGCAAATGCACCCAGGCCTGAGGCCATGGCTTTGCAGGAACAGCAGGTAGTGCTGGGCTAGGCAAGTGGCTGGCGCGGCAGGAGGTGAGCAGGGGCTGCCTGTAAAGTCCTCAAAGCCAGGCTGGGCATCTGGCCTTTGTCCTAAAGGTGACAGGCATCACTGAAGTGTTTTGAGCGGAGTAGTTAGTGTTTTTAGAGGTCTCTGGTGAGGGGGAAGGGTGCGTCTCGCGGGCACATGAGAAGGAAGGGGGTAGGATGGTGGAACCAGATTCCGGGGTCTTTTCTGCAGGACTTGGTGACTGACGGGATGTGGGGCCAAGGGGAAGGGAGGTGCCAAGGATGACTCTGGCTTAGGGGATGCTGTGATGGACAGTTCCGTTATCGGAAAGGGGGCACTGAGAGGGAGGCAAGGGTGGGTGGGGAAGGCCATTCCTGTGACCAGAGGACTTGGTCCCACCCCTGCTCCCCTCTAACTCTGGCTTTTCAGGCCTTCCTTCTGGGCAGTGGTCCTTCCTTCTCTCCCCGACCCACCATCCCAGTGTGGAGAGAGCAGGCGGGGTGTGAGAAAAAGGACCGCAGACACTGGTGGCCACAGACAGGCTGTCCAGAGGGATGGGGTTCCCCTTCACTTGGCTTCCCTTTTCTCACAGTCCTTATCCCCCGAGTACAGAGTAGGTTTGGGGGGGGTCACCAGGAGACACGATGCCTGGTACTCCCCCCCCGAGATTGTTAAACAACACCTCGTAAGTCATTGGCCCTCCAGTCACCTGTCCTGCATCACCAGCCTTCCAGCCCTGCGCTGGCCCCATGCAGGATGCCGGGATTCTGTACTGAGCAGTGCTGGGCATTCACGGTCTGGAGGGAAAGACAGCCACGGGGCCAGACCATCCCCCACCGCCATGCTAAGAGGAGTGAGCGGCACTGTGGGAGCATGGTGGGCCGGGGGGTGATGGCTGTGACTAGAGCGAGGATGTTGCATCCTCAGATTTCTGGGAGCCCTGGAATCCCGGGGCTCCAGCGGAGAACCTGTGTTCCATTGGCCTGGTTATCTTTTTTTTTTTTTTTGGCCACACCAAGAGGCACGTGGGATCATAGTTCCCTGACCAGGGATCAAACCCACGCCCCCTGCATTGGAAGCACGGAGTCTTAACCACTGGACTGCCAGGGAAGTCCCTTGGCCTGGTTATCTTTGACTCTACTTCAGGTCATGACCCCCCCAGCAAGCCACCCCCCTCCATGGACTCTCCTGTCCCCTTGGCCCTCTGGGAGTTGGGGGTGGGAGAGGCAGCGCAATGCTAGCAACTTTCCCCAGGGGTGAGGGGGTGGGGACCTCAGTCGTGAGGAAGTCCTCTCGAGGAGGCTGGACCAGAGCAGAGAGCCCTGAGGGCACGGCTGACTGGGGCACCCTCCGGAAATGGAGAGAGTCACGAGTCACGTCTACTTTCAGGAGGCTTGAGCCAAAGTGTGAGAAGCCCTTAACCCACGGCTTTGTTCCTGGACACCTGAGATCTCAGTCCTGTGGCAGCCAGGAGGGCCGCCCGTTCCCTGGGAGGGCGCTGAAGTGGTGGGGGTGACAGCCCAGTCATGCCCCTTCGAGGCTCCCTTTCTGGGAGGCCTCCTGGAGCTGTCACTCTGATTAGGGGTCTGGGGGGCTGGCGCCTTGCACAGTGACAGGCCGTCACGGGCAGTGAGGCGGGATCCTGTCTGGAGGATCCTGTCCCTGAGGCCGTCTGTGGGAGGGAGATATGGGGGGCGGCTGTCCCCTCTCTGAGCTTCCTCACCAATGCCTGTGTCAGAGGCTTCCTTACTCAGCCTCACCCAGCTGCCCACCATGAGTCAGCCTGGAACACCTAGGAAGGGGAAACAGCACAGGATGGGGAAACAGCAGGAACCGCACCCTTCCCCAGCCCCTCCTCCAGGTCATTCCCCCACCTGCCCTCCTCCCGATCTGTCTCCCACACAGCAGACCCTTTCATCCTTCAGGAATGAGCCATCTTTCACCCTACCTGCCCCCCATGGGAGGTGTGGGCACCAGGAACCTCCGCCTCAATGTGGCTGAACTCAATGACCCTATTGACCATCACACACACACACACACACACGCGTGCACGCGCGTACCCCTAAACAATTTTAGGTAGTTCTTGAACATCTGCAGAGAGAAAGGTTTGCTGCCTCAACCCTCCTACCTCCAACCTCTAGTGTAGATGTTGGGCCAGCACCGGGCTTGGGGGACGGACACCTGGACCTGGACCTTGGGGAAAGAGCTGTGACCTACCCCCAGGGCCAATGAGCACGTGCTTAGGAGATGAACGGTTGGCAAAGCACTTCCGCAAGGAGCACAGCATTCCCTCCTCACCCAGCCATCCCCGGGCATAGCTGACTGGCATTCAGCCCTCACTTTAGACACTGAGATACTAGAACTCAGAGAGTGTAAGCGACAGGCCTAAGGCCACAGCGAGGTTCAGATCCCAGCATCTCTGACTCTAAATCCTGCCTCTCACGTGCCTTCCCCACCTTGCTGCTGAGGAGAGCAGCACACATTAAGAGAGACAGAGCCTTAATGTTTCAGGAATGGGGAGGAAGGATGGCCCAGCGCAGGCAGACCAGCTCCCGTGACAGGCGGTTCAAGTGCTCAGAACCCACGCCTTGGTGTCCTCAAGTGAACAATGGGGAGATGCCAGCCATCTCCCGCTCTGCTTAGGCTGGCTCGGGACAGGGAGGGGAGCCTTCTAAATCCAACTGGTTCCTCCCCCTATCTCTTGGCAGGACTGACCCAGCTGCCCAATTTAGGGCGCATCCCCTGTTCCCCACCATTGCAACATGACACCAGCGGGGAGAGAAGGAGATTTCAAAAATGACTTAAGCTCTGGCTTACCGAAATGGCCAGAGGGGACTTGGATGGGGAGCACAAGGTAGACACTAACGGGGACAAGAAAGCGGAGACGGAGTCAGACTATATTGGATTTCAGGGCAAAGTCGGCTGCAGCTGTACCAGACACCCTGGTGCCTTTGGGGACGGGAAGGCATCAGAGTGGCAGATGGAGGCTGTCCCCGGCCCTGTGCCCTCAGACCTCTCCTAGATCCCGTTCTAAGCAGCCCCTCCATCTCCTCTCCTAGTCTTTGACTGCAGAAGCCTCCGGCTGCATTCTGAGCCCCAGAGATCAAAGGCCTTGAGCTTGGGTCACCCCTGAGTCACTGGCTTGATGAGCTCCTCTCCCTCCACTCCCCGCAGATGGATTAATTTCAGTCCCATCAGGAGGCCCCGGAAGCCCTCCAGCCTGTCCCCCCGTGGCTTCAGTATCTCCCTGGGTTTCCAGTTCCTCCTCAGCATCCCTCCCAACCCGTCCTGAGGCCTCTGGATGCCTGTTTCACCTTGGCTCCCACAAGGCCACTAAGAAGTTCTTGGGGTCTAACCAGTGCCTCCTGCGGCGGTGCCCTCACTCTCCCTGGACAGCACCCCCTCACAGATGTGAACCTGACCATCAGCACCTCCCCCCAGGGGCCACCAGGAAAGGCAAGGCTGTCTGGGTGGAAATTAGGGGGCTTAGCTCAGATCCCTGCCCCCGCAGCAGACAAAGGTTCCGTCTGTGTCTCTGGGTGGGTTAATTAGCTCTGGGCTTGAGTTTCCTTCCTCTCCCCACACCAGCAAGTCCTTCCCCCCAGAGAGCCTCTTCCTAACAAACCTGTTTTCAGGGGCTGCTGCCGCCACCCCCTCCCCAGACCTTCTTTGCAGCTTGAGAACCGGCTGCTCCAGAGATTACGGGTTATTGTCTGGTGGAGACAGGATGCTGAGGGGGTGGGGGGCTAGCGCTGGGACCCGGGCTTGGAATGCGAGACTGGATCCAGCTGTGGCTTGGCTGTCTCCTCTCCCGCATTCCACCCCCCTCCCGGCACCAGGTGCTCAGGTGAGTTAGGAGCCCGCAGGTTTCAGGAAGAGGAGGGGGAGGAAGAAGCCAAATCAGAAGAGAAAAGATGGGGGGGAGGGAAGGGTACGGGCAGATGAGGCGCGTCAGAAGTTCTAGGTGATCAGATGAACACCCCTTCCCTGCTTCCTGGCATTGCCCAGGTAGCAGGTCCGGCAGTCCAGGTACTGAACTGCAAGCCACGTTGCGCTCGCTTCCCGCTCTCTGAGCCTCGGTTTCCCCTGCAGCAAAAGGAGGTAAATAAAAGGGGATGGGGGCAGAGGATAAGTAAGGCTAGATAGGAGAACGGGGCCCCTGTGGCAGCAAGCCCTGAGGCAGGGCTTCAAAGTTCAGAAGAAGAATTTTCTGGCAGGCAGAGAAGGGGCTGGAAGCACCTCCTGTCCTGGAGGCCTCTGTGGGCAGGGTCAACTCTTCGCTTCAGTATAAGAGGCACTAGGTCCCCGGACACCCTCCCCCTGTCCCCATACCTTCGGGGAAGAAGCGCCCTGTTCTTTCCACCGGTGGTTGGGATGGGGAAACCAGGGAACAGGCAGCGCCTTCCTGGAGTGGGGAGACAGGGCCCGGTAACCGTGGCTTCCCAGCAGAAGCAGGAGCCCCTCCCTCGCACCCTCCCCTCCTGTCCCTCCACTCCCCCACCCCTTCCCTCTGTCACTCTCCGGCTGGGTTTCATTCGCTTCTCACTCTGCGCTCAGCGGTTCCTCCAAAGGCAGAGAATGCTCTTGGGTGAGTGCTGAGGACGCCTGAGCCGGGGGGTTGGGGCGGGGGCTTCCAGCCGAGGGTGGGCCTCTCCCCTCTCCCCTGCCCTATTCTTTTCCTCCTATTGTCGGCCCCCACAGAGTCGTCTGTTTAGAGGCTACAGTAGCCAGCTGACTCTTGGTACCTTTTCCCAAGTTCAAGGATGGGGAGGGGGAGCCCCCACTCCGGCCGGGAGCAAAGGTGGGGCCGGGGTGGCAGGAAGGGTCGGGAATCTGGAGGTCCAGCCTGCAGGAATAAGGCTGCTGCACTCCGGGGCAGGTGTGCGTCATCGGAGGAGCCCGCTACAAAGGTTCCTTGTGTCAAATCATACCTTCAGCTGCCTCCGAGGGGCTGCCTGGAGGAGCAGGGGTCGGGGGTTAGAGGCAGTTGTTAATGCAGCAGAGAAGGAGAGAGCCAGGCGCCCGCTGAGGTCCAGCCACCGCGCTGGGGTCCACATCAATGCCCCCCGTGCTTCGTTCGTGGGCTCCGGGCTCACCTCCCCACACAGGGCTTGCCTGGTCCTTTTTGAGGGAAACAGCCGTTACCCTTTAAGGATTTGGGGGATCTCCTTCCACAAGGGCAAGGGCTGGAGGCCATGGGGCTGGGAGCAGAGTTCCTCTTGTGACTGGGCCCGGGGGTCTTCCTCAGGTGCAGGGAGGGCGGGAGTCTGGAACATCAACGCCTCCACAGTGCCGGCCAGCCCAGGGTGGGTTGGGGGCGCTGGAGAATGTGGGGAGGAACCCTAATCCTAGCGGGGAGTGGGCAAGCTGGGGTCTTGGTTCAGCCTCTCATTCCCTGCCTTTGGTGCTCTCTCCCTCCTGGACTCCCTTTCTTCAGAGTTTTGGTTTTATCTGTGATAGAAATGGCAACTTTACTATTTGAGGTGTGTGTGTGTGTGTGCGCGTGTGTGTGCGTGTGTGTGTGCGTGTGTGTGTGTGTGCGTGCATGCCTGCCTTGGGGAGGACCCTACCATCTGCCCCTATGACTCGAGGCGGGGGTGGGAGGGGACTCTGGGTTTGGCTACATGAGCTTGTGTGTATGTCAGGCGCATTTAATTTTGTAAGGGGTGTGTGTGCTTCTGCATATGGATCTTTATGCACGTGAACCTCTGTGTGATGTGTGCCACTGCACGCCTGTCGTTCTGTATTGTCCGTATGTGCGTCTGTAGGGGTCTGCGTGTCCTCGTGTGTCCGTCCCTCTGGGTATATATGATCCGAGTGTGTCTGTGGCTCTCGCCTGTGTGTTCATGCATGCGCATGCGTGGCCTCTGTGCCCGCCCCTTGGCCAGCAGGGGTATCTGTCTGTCTCTGCGTGGGTACCACCTCCGTATGTACACACATCAATGTGCATAGACGGTCTCACCATAGGGAGATGTGTGTGAGTGTGTGCCTTGGTGTCTGTCCCTGTCACTATCTGTGTGGATGCCTGCGGACCTCAGGGTGTGTGTCCCTGTGCTCTTTCGTGTGTATCTTTCCCAGTGATGGCGAAACAGCAGGACGTAGTTTCCCCGGATTCTCTCCCTTGGATGGCAGGCAGGGTGATGTTATTTCATGAGACACCTGCTCTGCACCCCTGCCCTAGGCTCTGTTGGACCCCTGGGGGTGGCCTTTTCTCCGTCACTCCGTCTGGTTTATTCCTGTTTGATCAGAGTAACAACCCACCCTCTTGAGGCAGCCATCCAATGAGCCCTGGGTCCTGGCTGTGGACCTCTGGCCAGGGGTGGGGAGGGACTGCTCTGAGACACTTAGCCAGGGTGGCTGTTCTGTTCCAAGATGCTACCCGAGAACACCCCCCAACACACGCCTGACCGTTTTTGGGGTGCAGAATTCTAGACCCATCAGGCTGTGTGGTGCCATCTTGGGACAGGGGTGGGGGCTGCAGTGTCTCCCTTCATCTGAGCATACCCACAAGCCAAGTGGCCACACGTACGTGTGCATGTGCCATGACTCGTGCGTCATCCCAGCGGCCCTGGGGGCCAGGACTCACAGTGAATGTCAGAGGCAGGTGGTGGGCGGCTCAGAGCAGCGCTGCGTGAAGGGGGCTGCAGGGAGCTCCCAGCAACCACTGGAGAGGCCCTGATCTCAACGTGTGCCTTAGGCCTTGAGTGGGAGAAGAGTGTACCCAGTTGTGCAGGGGCTGGAAGGCATTTCCGGGTGACTTCGTGCTGACCAGAAGGGGAGACTGGGTCACCAAGTGCCCTGCGCCCCCTGTGCAAACAGCCTCCACACCCAGCATCTTATTTGGTCCTCAGACCCATTCCTCTCCTGCCCCTTCCTCCTTATCCAGCTGTAATTTCCACTTCACAGGTGAGGAAACCGAGGTCAAGTGCTGGGCTGCCAAGGCCTCAGAGTTTGATGTCGTTACTGGAGCTCCACTGCAGGCTTCTAGGTCTAGGAGGGTGGGGTACCACCCACATTCCTCCTGCAGGGAAACCCACACAGGGGTGAGGGTCTCCTGGGCATCTGAAAGTTCTAGGAAGAGGTCACTCCTCCCACCCACCCCATTTGTCATCCCTGTTACAAATAACTCATTAGATTAAAACACTGATTTCCTGGGAATTCCCTGGTGGTCCAGCAGTTAAGACTGCGCTCTCACTGCTGAGGGCCCAGGTTCAGTCCACCTCCAGAGGTTCCCCACAAGGCCGGAAGTTCAAAATCCCCAGCATTCACTGTAGAGCTTCCATACCTCTGTTCTACCTTGAGCTTTGAGAACCTGCACTCGACCTTGAACTTCACGACGGTTCCCAATGGCTCTGCCGTTCCCACCGCTGAAATGCCCTTTGCCTGGTAAAATCTCACTGACCCTTTTGTGAAACCTAATTGGCTCTCCAGGCCGATGACCTTCAGCTGACCGCCTGCTCCTCTGTGATCCCAAAGCATTTTGTTCGTCACTCTCGCTCGGGGCACCTGCCAGAGTGTAGCCTCCCTAGCGCTCCGCCCGTTTGGCTCTCACCAGTCGGTTCTCACCTGTGAGCTCCTCTAGGAACCCACGGATACCTGTGGTGAATGAATGACCGCTGTCCCTCCCGCTGGCGGGGAGCATCCTTCCTGCGGTCTAACCTGAGTTGCTCCTGCTGCAACGCACGCGGTGGGGAGGGTGAGAGCGACGCCGGGCTAAGGGTGCGCCGAGCCAAAGCGGCGGCAGGTGGGCGCGGCCGGCCGACCCCCGGGGGCGCCGCCGCCCTGCCCGCGACCCCGGCCCGCGCCGCCGCTGGCGCCTCTTCGCCCCGGTTACCGCTAGTGGCTGCTGTCGCTCAGTGGAGCCCAAGGAGACCGCGGCCAGAGCGTCCACCGCGCAAGATGGTGGCTCCCGAGACTCAGTGAGTGCGTGCGTGCGGGGGCCGGGGAGGGGAGGGGGCCGGGCGGGGCGCCCCCTCCAGGAACCTCCAGGCAGGGGGCGGCCACGGGGGCTGGGGTCCAGCGGGAGAGGCGGCACGGCGCGGGCGGCAGCCATCGAAGAGCTCCTGCACCACGCGCCCCCCAGAGGAAGTTCCCCAGCCCTCCGCATCCAGGCCCCGGGAGGATGGGCTGCCAGGGGACGGGGCTCCTGCCCCTAGTCTGCCGGGAGCGTGGACTCCTCTTGGTGGGGTCCCGAAAGTAGGAGACCCAAAGAAGCCTGGGGAGGGAACTGGGGACCCCCATCCTGAGGCCATATAGACACTGTTTGAGGCTTAAGTGCTGGGGTGGAGTGGGGACCACCGGCCAACACACATCGCCCCAGGGGCCCCTCAAGAGTCACGTCTTACATCCCGCCCCACCCAGCCCGGTTCCCTCAGGTTGAGGTAGGAGAATGTCAATGGCTTTTGCCTGGTCTTTTAGAGCAGCGCTGTTCAGTAGAACTTTCTGGGATGCTCTATATGTTCTCTATCTGGGCCATCTAGTACAATAGCCACTAGCCACACATGGTTATTGAGAACTTGAAGTGTGGCTCGTGTGGCCGAGGAACTGAATTTTTAAAAATTTAAAATTCTGGGGAATTCCAAGGCGGTCCAGTGGTTAGGACTCTGCGCTTCCACTGCCAAGGGCGTGGGTTCGATCCCTGGTCGGGGAACTAAGATCCCTGAAAGCCACGTGGTGCGACCATAAAAAAAAAAAAATTAAAATTCTGATTAATTTTAAACAGCCACATGTGGCTGGTGGCTACCCTATCGGACAGTACAGTTTCAGAATCTCCATCTTCCCAGGCTTCCTCCCTCCCTACTCTTTTTGTTCTTTTCTCAAAAACCCAGAAGGGTGTCACCTTGACTTTGCACCTCCTCTCCATTCTAAGACCCTTTGCGTGGCGGGCTAGACAAAGTCACAGAATCACGGGACCTTAGGAGGAAAGGACGTCAAAGGCAGCTGTTCTAGCCGCCCAAAAGGTGCCCGGGTGCCCTCTCCATTGCTGTCTCTGCCTGAGAGCTTGTGCTTCCTGACTCATTTACTGCTCAAATTTTGTGGAGCACCTGCTGGGGGCCAGCCGTGGTTCCCTTCTCTGGAGTCCAGAGAGGAACAAGTAAATTACCTTACCTGCCCTCGGGGAATTTTCCAGGGGACGGGGGCGGACAGCAAGAGCGCAAGCAATACACAGAAATAAGCATATCTGTAAACTTTGGGGAGTGCGCTGGAGGGAACAAACGGGGCAGTGACAGAAAATAAGGGGACTTGCTGGGGAAGGATAATTAGAGAAGCCTCCCCTGAAGAGGTCATTATGCTAAGACCAGAGGGAAAGTGGATTAGGCAAAGTGTTGGGAGGGAGGGTGGGAACATTCTGGAAGAAGTCGCAGCATGTGCAAAGGTTCTGGGGATGGGACTCTGGCACTCTGGAGGAACTGAGAGAAGGCCAGTGTAGCTGGAAGGGGAGGGAGGCACAAGTGGCTCCCAGAGAGGTCAGCAGTGCCTGGGCATTTGGTAGATCTTGAAAGGGATTCTGGTGCTGGCCTCAGAGCAATGGGCAGTCATGGAGGGATTTTAAGCTGTATGTTTTAAAAAGCCCCCTCTGGCTACTGAGAGTCTCTGACCCCAGACAGGGGTAAGAGTGGAGACCCAGAGTGCCATCGGGAAGCAACTGCTGTAGTCTAAGCAAGAGATGATGGTGGCCTGGACAGGGATGGTGGCAGTGGCATGGAGAGAAGGGATGAGTTAGAGGTAGATCGTAGAGGTGGAATCAACAGGACCTGTGGACAGACCAGGTCCTGATGTGGAAGAGAGTGGGGGTTGGATGGGCAGTTTTCCAGCCGGAGCAGCTGGGTGGGAGAAAGGGCCATTTTCCTGAGCGGGGCAGCCTGGGAGAGGAGCATATTTTGTAGGGACAGATACAGGAGAGATCTGTTTAGAAAAGCCAGGAAGGCAGTTGGATGGAAAGGTGTGGTGCCCAGAGGAGGGTCCTGTAGAGATGGTTCTGAGCTCTTGGGACAGCTTGAGATAGGGAAGAGGAGGATGAGATGACATCAGAGGAGTGGCTGACGGGAGCAAGGAAAACCAGGGGCTGTGGTGTCCTGGAAGGCAAGAGAAAAGTGTGTTTCAGGAGGGCGTGATGAGCAGTACCAACTGCCGCTCAGAGTCCAGGGGAAGAGGACCAGCAAGGTTCACCCACTTCTGGGAACACGGAGTGCTTCTCCTTACACTGCATGGGCTGCCCGTGGAATTCTACTCATCTGCCCTTACTCTACCTACCTACTAAGCGCCAGGTTCCACACAGGGCGCTGGGTGTAACATCAGGTGGGCAAGACAGTCACTGCTTTCTCAGAGTTTAGAATCAGCTAAACCAACAGCCTCAGAAACAGGAAGTTGTTGGGACTTCCCTGGTGGTCCAGTGGTTGGAACTTCGCCTTCCAGTTCCGGGGATGCAGGTTCGATCCCTGGTCAGGGGGGCTGGGATCCCACATGCCTCCCGGCCAAAAAACCGAAACAGAAGCAATATTGTAACAAATTCAGTAAAGACTTTGAAAATAGTCCACGTCAAAAAAAATCTTAAAAAAAAAAAGAAACAGGAAGTTGTTTCATATAGCCAAAATAATCCTTTCGTTCTTTTAAACAACCAGCTTTTGCTGAGAGCCATCTGCGTGCCCAGTCCTGTACAGGGACGTAGAGGTACAAAAATGAACAAATGTGATCTTGACCCTCCAGGAACCGAGTACAGAGATACGTAGAGCATCCCTGCATTCACCATATTGTGTTACAAAGACTCATACACGGGGAATTATGGGAGAATAGAGGACAGGTACCAGCCCAGGTTGGGGGGGGGGGGGGATTAGGGTGGCAGAGGGGATGCCTGAGCTGCTCTCCAGGAATGAATGGGAAATAGCCAGGGAAAGAGGAGGGATAGGGAGTTCCAGGTACGGGGGATGGAGGCAGGAGCAGAAATAACAGTAATGTGTGTGGGGCATGGGAAGCCTTTGGAGCTGGCTGAGTAGACAGGAGTGGGAAGGCTCTGGAGGTGTCCAGAGGCTGGGGGGGGGGGGGGGTCTCACTGGCTCATGGTGAGGTATGTAGACTTAGGCAATGGGACACCACCAAAGAGGCGGAAGCAGGGCAGTGACACAGTGGGATCTGTGTGTGGCCTTGCTCTCTGGCTGTTACGTGAGGTATGAATGTGGTGGAACAAAGGCAGAGGCGGAAGCCGCTGCGTAATCCAGGTGAGACGGTGCAGGCCAGGGTCTCAGCATGGCCTGTGGAGTCAGGGGGACTTGGGTTCTAATTCCACCTCAGCCACTTACTGCTTGGCAAACCTTGGGCAAGTCACTTAAAGCTCCCGAGCTTCAGTTTCCTCCTGTCCAAAGTGAGGATGATACCATCCTCAGAGAGTACTTGCAAGAGTAATCTTGGTCTCCTGATGGAGTCACCCCAGTCCTTAGCACAGGGCCTGAGTCAGTTCGAACTCGGTAAATGGTAGTTACCGCTGTTGTTATCAGTAACCATGGAGGGGAGGGGCAGGTGTGAGAGATAATGAGGAAGCAGAGGTGGCAGGTCTTGGCCATCAACTGGACGTGGCCGTGGGGTCCTGAACTCCTCATCCTCGCCTCGCACCTGGCGTGGTGGTGGAGTGAGGGAGGTAGAGGCAACCAGCTGGCTGCCTTTAGTCTGGAACCCAGCCCCCGCTTCTGGGCTACCCTTCCCAGAACCGCACAGCTGGTGTGTGTGTGACCGTGCCCATGCGTGTGTTTAGGGAGGGGAGCTCCAGAGGAAACAAATCCCATTCCTCAGTCCTGTGGCTCTGGGAGCTCAGCTTCGTGCTAACTTCCTTCTGTTGACACAAATGACTGTGGCCTGATGGCACCAGTTATCCTCTGGGCGAGGAGCCAGGATTCAGCCCCGAGTTATTCGTGAGCCCTGAGAACCAGCGCTGTCTCGGGATTATACAGTGTGTTTGCGTTGACGGCGCTGGTCTTTCCAGCTCTGAGTTCTGACGTGCTTCGGCAGTCAAAGCTCGATGCCTTGTCCTGGATACAGGGAGACCCTTAGAGGGGGCTGCAGCCCCCGTACCTCTACCCACTTTGGATAACGCTTTATGGCCCACTCCCAGTAGCCCTTCCCCATTGGGTCCAGTCCACCCCTCGCCCGGGGAGTCCTCTGTGGGCAGTGTGAACCCCCAGTGGACGCCTAACACCTCTCCCTTGTCTCTTTCACCTCCAGTCTCCCACCAGCGGAGTGGAAATAAACTTTCCGGGCTAAGTTAGATGGATGGTCCCCATTAGCCTGGCGGGCTGCCCCCCTCCTGCCTCCCCACCGACTCCCCTTGTCAAAGGAGGTGCTTCGGTGTGCGGGGCAGGCTGGGGGGACAAGAGCATCTGGGTGGGGGTTGGAGGCGCCCTGCCCCTCGAGCAGGAATGGTGCCCCCGGGGAAGAAACCAGCCGGAGAGGCTTCCAACTCCAATAAGAAGTGCAAGCGTTACTTCAACGAGCACTGGAAAGAGGAGTTCACCTGGCTGGACTTCGACTACGAGCGGAAGTTGATGTTTTGCCTAGAGTGCCGCCAGGCCCTGGTGCGGAACAAGCACGGCAAAGCGGAGAACGCCTTCACCGTGGGCACCGACAACTTCCAGCGCCATGCCCTGATGCGCCACGTGACCTCGGGGGCCCACCGCCAGGCTCTGGCCGTCAACCGGGGCCGGCCCACTTTTGAGGGCCAGGCTGAGGGTGGAGGGACCTGTCCGGGCCTGGCGACCACCCCCAGCTTCAGGAGTGTCAAGGTGGAAGCGAACCCGGCCAAGGTGGCCGTGCTGACCACGGTGTACTGCATGGCCAAGGAGGACGTGCCTGACGACCGCTGCTCTGCCCTGCTCGAGCTACAGAGGTTCAACCTGTGTCAGGCGCTGCTGGGCATGGAGCACGGCGATTACTACAGTCCTAGGAGGGTGAGGGACATGCAGGTGGGTGGCAGCCAGGGCTGTGGGGGAGGGAGAACATCAAGCCATCTGGGCATGGCACCAGCATGCCAGGCCCCGGGGCAGCAGCCAAAGCACTTCATTCACACCTTCGCCCATCAGAGCCTTCACTGAGGGCATACTCGGTGCCAGCTCCTGGGTGCCCAACAGTGAAGAGGCCGGGCCAGGCCCTGTCCTCAAGGGCTCAGGTCCGCTCCCCTCACTACCTAGGTCAGAGGTTGCAAACTGGTGGCCTGGGAGCTCGATTGGCCCACAGATGTGTTTTGGTGGTTTTCACAGTTTTTAAGAAAACTTAAATTAGTCTCCAAGATAAACAAAAAACAACAACAACAAAAAAAAACAAGAGATTACATATAAAAATGTGGATTTGTGACTTCTACTAAGAAGCTAGGTCCTGTGCAGTCAGGGCATGAAGTTCTGGAGTTGGAGAGCAGGGCATGGGCTTCCCCATTCCCTTTGGTTTATCCCTGGCCCACTTCAAGGTCAGTATCACCCATGTGGCCCCTGGGGGCGTGCATATTGCAGCTCTGTCCCAGGCACTGGCTGTATGAGTCCTGGGGGCTGGTAAAGGGGTGGGGGAGTCGGATCTCATCGCCCAGAGAGATGACAAACAGCACACAGTTGGGGCCCTTTGTAACTGGTAGGGAGTCAACGTGTCTATCAGTTAATCCCTGAGCCGCAGAGCAGAGGGAGACCCCAGGAATAAGGCTGACAGGGGCAATGCTGTGGAAAAACACACACACACAAAACGCTGTAGAAACTTTATGGTTCCTAAAGCATTTTTACACGTATAAGTACAACACAAAATTACATTGATGGGAATTCCCTGGCGGTCCAGTGGTTAGGACTCCGCGCTTTCACTGATGAGGGCCCGGGTTCAGTCCCTGGTCAGGGCACTAAGATAGGAGTCACAACAACCTTTTGAGGAGCTTGGGGGCAGGTATCGGCCTGGTTTTAGAGCTGAGGAAACAGAGATGAACAGCGAGGTGAAATGATTTGCGCAAGGTCACACAGTCAGTAAGTGGCAAAGCTAGGGTTAGTCTGACCCCAGGCCTGTGCTCTTTCTATCACCCCACCCTGCCTGCCTCCCCTTCCCAGGACAAGCCTAACTCTGTCCTCCCTCCCTTTCTTTCCCTGGCTGTCCCAGGTGGCCATTGCCAGTGTCTTGCACACAGAGGCCTGCCAACGCCTGAAGGCATCCCCGTATGTGGGCCTGGTGTTGGACGAGACCAGGGACTGGCCTGAGTCCCACAGTCTGGCCTTGTTTGCCACTTCGGTGTCCCCCTGCGATGGCCAGCCTGCCACCACCTTCCTGGGCAGTGTGGAGCTACGGGAAGGCGAGGCCACCGCTGGCCAACTCCTGGACATTCTGCAGGCTTTCGGCGTGTCTGCATCCAAGCTGGCCTGGCTCAGCTCAAGCCTCCCCAGTGACCGCCTGGGGAGCGTGGGCCCGCAGCTCCAGGCTGCCTGCCCACTGCTCATGGAGCTACACTGCCTCCCGGGCCGGACAGATCCCAAGCCCCCTGCCTACCTAGGTGAATATGAAAGTGTGCTGGATGCCCTATTCCGCCTCCATGGTGGCCCCAGTTCCCACGTGGTCCCTGAGCTCCGGGCGGCACTGGACCTTGCAGCTATTGACTTGGCAGGACCACGGCCAGTGCCCTGGGCCTCCCTGCTGCCTGTGGTGGAAGCAGTGGCTGAGGCTTGGCCTTGCCTGGTGCCCACGCTGGAGGCCTCTGCCCCAGCCTCACCTACAACCAGGGCACTGGCCCTCGCCCTGCGCCAGTTCACCTTTGTGGCCTTCACCCACCTCCTGCTGGATGCTCTGCCGTCCGTGCAGAAGCTCGCCCTTGTCCTGCAGCCAGAAGAGCCGGACTTGGCCTTGCTGCAACCGCTGGTGACGGCAGCTGCAGCCTCCCTCCAAGCGCAGCGCAGCTCAGGTGGGGCGCGTCTCCAGGGCTTCCTGCAGGAACTGGCAACCTCCAGCCCTGACTTGGGCCGCGGCCGCTGCACCTACCGCGGTGTGGAGCTGGTGGGCTACTCCGAGGCTGCGGTCCAGGGCTTGGAGCGGCTGCGGGGGGCTTTCCTGGACTCCATGCGGAGGGGGCTGCGGGACTCCTACCCCGGGCCCTCGCTGGACGCCGTGGCCGCCTTGGCGGCGATCTTCGACCCCCGCCGCTACCCGCAGGCACCCGAGGAGCTGGGCGCGCACGGCGAGGGGGCGCTGCGCGTCCTGTTGCGCGCCTTCGCCCCCGCCGTGGTGTGCCAGCGGGCGCTGGGCGACTTCGCGCTCTTCAAGCGCGTGGTGTGCAGCCTGGGGCGGCTGGGCCCGCGGGCCCTGTGCGCCAAGCTGGCGTGCGCTCGCTCTGAACTGCATGAGCTCTTCCCTGACTTCGCCGCCCTCGCCTCCCTGGCCTTGGCGCTGCCCGCGGGCGCCGGCCTCCTGGACAAGGTCGGCCGCAGCCGGGAGCTGCGGTGGTGGGGGCCGGGCGGGGCGGGGGAAGGCCGGGGCGGCCCCGCGGTGAAGATCGCGGTGGATGGGCCGCCGCTGCACGAGTTTGACTTTGCGCTGGCGGTGGAGTTCCTAGAGAGTGGGTGGGGTGAGGGGCTCCTGGGCTCGCAGCTCACGTGAGGGCGGCCTCCTCTCCTCTGTCCAGCCAGCCCGGGGCCCTAGGCTCTCTAAGGGCCAAGCCGGAATTGACCGTGCTGCACCCAAGCTGACCTCCTAGCTGTGGCCTCCCACCCACCTTCCCCGTGCTCCCTCTGCTCCACGCTGAGTACTAACCGAGCCCCGTGGGCTGTGGAGGAGGGGCTGGATCGGGGGCGGGGCTCGGGCCAGTGGGCAGAGGTGCTGGGGTCTGGGGCACCCTAAATATCACTCCTGACCTTTCCAGAGTTTGGTGAGAGTGGCTCACCCCTTTCCCTCTGAACTCAGCCAAAGTTTTGGTCCTAGAAAAGTTGAGGGGCTCTTGGTTGGAGGGAGGAAGACAGGGTCTGCGCAATTCAAGGGTTGAAGGAGAGGAGACTGGGTCCTTGACTGTTGGCCCCCACTTCTGACAACATCTCTTCAGATGTGACTGGAGAGCAGATGACCGCCCTTGTTTTTGACACACAGCACAGCACCCTCTCTGTGCACAAGCTAACAGTTCGAGGGAAGTGGTGGCGCCCTCCTCACCAGTAGGCTGCCTGAGGCTTTTCTCTACATGGCTGTGTATATCGACATACACATCTATAAATGTAAAATAAATCTATCCTATCTTTCACAGTGTTAATACACGAAATCTAAAAGGACTTACTTTGGTTTTGCAATGACAGGGTCCAAAAAAGTCCCAGGTGGACTAAATTTATTTCTAATTTTTTTCCTCCTCAAAATCTGGTTGCTTTCTAAGTTCCTAGCCTTCCCCTGCCCTTGCCTCAGACTTTTTTTTTTTTTTTTGCCACGCCAGGATTTTAGATTTTAGTTCCTCGACCAAAGATTGAACCCGGGCCCTCGGCGCAGAGTCCTAACCACCGGACTGCCAGGGAATTCACAACAGATTTTTTTTTTTCTTGCCCACTGCTTGGCTTGTGGGATCTCAGTTGCCCGACCAGGGATTGAACCTGGGCCCCTGCCTCAGACCTTTAAGACCAAAGACTGTAAAACCACAGTGCTGGACTGGCTGACTCTGAGATGCAGCCTCAGGCCCAACACAGGGATGTCGGAGGGCTTTTTGCCTCCTGAAGGAAGCAGCTGGGGCCTCACCAGAGCTGGGGAACACATCCTTTCAGATTCTAGTGGGTTTCCTATCCCCTCTGTCAGCCCTTGCTGTGAACCATGTGGGGATCTGGACAGGGTAGGTAGTGAGAGGGGAGGGGGCTGGCCTCTCCCCAGGCCTCCTGGGTTTGGGTTTAATTTGCAATAAAGTGGAAACCCAGTGCATCGTGCAGTCTCCGTGGTGGTGTGTGTGTCAGGGGCCTGACTCCCTTGGCCTGACTCCCCTCTGGGCTTCATTTAGGTCATTACGCTGCCCCTGTGGGTGGGGTGGTGGTCATCCTTCTGGGCTGGCAGCCTGGAACTGTGGACTCCCTGATTCTGCTTCCCCAGTTGTGGAGAGGAGAGGCACAGAAACGCGCTGTCATCGCCCTGGACTCGGCCAGTGCTACTTTGTGAACAGGGAGACAGGGGCTTCTGCTCTCTCTCTACACCCAAGAAGCCCATCAGCCTCGTGTTCTGGCTGCAGAGGGAGGAGTGAGCCCCGTGGCTCCCCGTTTCAGACCCTGCCCTTCTTCCTCCTGCAGCAGGCCCGGCCTCCAGCACCCCCAGCCCCCTGCTGGCCTCCCTGCCCCTGCCCGCCAGGCCTCTGCAGCCCCCGCTGGACTTCAAGCACTTGCTCGCCTTCCACTTCAATGGCGCCACCCCGCTCAGTCTCTTCCCCAACTTCAGCACGGTACGGGCTGGGCTGGCGGGTGGGGGGCATGCAGCCGAGTGTGGGGGTGGAGGGGAAGGGGGGCTGCAAGGGCCCAGCTCTCAGAAGCTGGTCACCAGAGTGACCAAGTGCTCCTGAAATGGGGCCCAGCTCCCACTTAGGCCAGGGATCCAGGATGGTATCACCCCCTCCCCCCAGCAACTACTGCTGGGCCCCGGGGGGGCCTGTGAACTGCAGGTTTCACTTGAGTTTCTCTACAGGGCTGTCTGTGTGCACTTGGGGTGTGCCTTTCTGTTTTAGTTTGTCTCTATAGGGCTTTGTTTTTCGTGGGTGTGAGCTTGTGCATGTGTGTTTATAAACTCTTTGTGCCTGGGTAGTTGTCTGTAATTAGTGTGTGTGCCTGTGTATCTGAGAGTTTTTGTGTGTCTTGGTGTCGACTGTGTATGTGTTTGGTGTGTGTCTGGCCTCTGAGTGTGTGTTTTTTGTGGTTTGGGTGACCATAAGTGTGTGGATGCGTGCCGTTGGTGTGCATGCCAGCGTGTATCTTTCTAGTTGTCTCTGTAATTTGCAACTGCCTGTAAGCTTGTGCGCCGTGTGTCTGTCTACTAGTCTGTATACACGGAAACATGTATTTCCATGTGTGTATGTGTGTAAATATGAAATTTACTTCACTACATGAGCTATAAGGTACGTCACCTTTTTTTTTTTTTTTTTTTTTTTTGTGGCGGTATGCGGGCCTCTCACCGCTGTGGCCTCTCCCGTTGCGGAGCACAGGCTCCGGACGCGCGGGCTCAGCGGCCATGGCTCACGGACCCAGCCGCTCCGCGGCATGTGGGATCTTCCCGGACCGGGGCACGAACCCGAATCCCCTGCATCGGCAGGCGGACTCTCAACCACTGCGCCACCGGGGAAGCCCCGTCACCTTTTTTTAAAAATTTGGAAAATCAAATATAATCATTGATGAGCCCCACCCCATCCTGCCAAGATGGTAGGAAATTCCGTCTCAGTCACCCTTGGGAGCTCCTTCCTTCCCGCCCTCCAGGGTTGTGCAAACGTCCTGTGGAGCCTGAGACATTTGGGGAGGGTCCTCTGGTCTTCGGTCCCCACTGTCACTTGCTGGATGCTCACTGTTCAGGCACATAATCCCTAAGAGGGGGTCAACCTGCTGTCGTCCTCCTACTGGGGGCCCTGCAGGCCACTCTCCTCTGAAGTCCTGTCCTCTGCACGCCCCCGCCCTGGGTGCTGTGGGAGTTAGAGCCTCTTTCTCTTGTCAGGGAAGTTTCTCTCAAAGTTTCTGTTCTCCTCTCTCAGGAAGGTTTGGAAAGTTCCTCTTGACAAGCAAGCCCAGACAGCTTCTGCTTTGGGCCCAACAACCTAGCCCCTGAGAAAAGGGAACATAAAAGCTTGGTTTGATAGAAGAAAAAAAATTTATCTAAAGTAAGGAAAAGAAATTAATATGGCAAATTAATATGCCAGAGAAACGACCCTACTACTCAGGGAACCATCCTCTGGCTTCCACTTGCTGCCCCTGCCGCCCCCGCCCAGCCCCCCACCGCCCCTGGGCCGTGGCTGTCCCTCTCCCTCTCAGACCTAGTGACAGTGGCAGAGCTGATAAGATAAGCCTTATGTCCCCCAGCCCGCAGGTCCAGCGCAAGTCTGGGTTATGGGAGAGGAAATTCCAAATTCCTTTCTCTGCTTCTGCCTGCCCCCAACTCTCTGTCCCAATAGTTGTGATTCTTGCGAATGAGAAAAAAAAAGAGACCAGAGGGGCGGCAAGAGATGCCAGTGTGATCGCCAGCACGTGGTTCTGTTTCGCAAGGTCATGGAGGTCATCCTGGCCATCCCCCTGCCTCTAAGCAGAAGCCTAGGCTGACAGAGAAGGTCGGCCAGGGAAGAGGCTGTTTCTTTTTCTCTAATATCCACAGACATGGGAAATTTCTTCCTCTGGGCTGATCACTGCCCTCCTCCATAGTCTTAGTTTTTGGCATTTTGCAGTGCCCGCCCCCTGCCCTTACTGAGCTGACCCCAAAGTTATTGTGCAGTCCCACCCCCTTCACAGATGGACCCGGTCCAGAAGGCCGTCATCAGTCACACATTTGGGGTTCCCTCCCCTCTGAAGAAGAAGCTCTTCATTTCCTGTAACATCTGTCACCTGAGATTCAACTCAGCGGTGAGGAGTAGTGGAAACAGGCTGGGGAGGGGGCTGGAGACTGGGCTTCTGGGGTCTTTCCTGGAGGAATAGGGGTGGCAAAGGGACTGGGCTCCGTATTTTCTGTCCTTCGTTGCGGAAGAGCCCCCCCTGGTCCTTTATCCATCCCATCCTCTCCTCTCTCCAGATTCCTCTGCCCCGTCCCATCCCATCCCCCTGGGATTTCATTTCCCTCCCCTATGCCTCTCTCCTGTGTCCTGGACCCTTCTGCCAGAGAGAAGGCTGCCCTTCCCTACTCCGGGTCCCAGGGGTCACCATCGGCTCTCAGTCCAGAGCTGAGTTCTTAATGCACCTGAGAGTTTCCAGAATGTGTTCATGCCTGTCCTCTTAATGAGTTCTCATGATACATCTGTGAGATGGATAGAGGTGCTATCATCAGCCCCACTTTTCAGACGAGGAAACTCAGCCTCAGAGAGGTTAAGTGACTTGCATGAGGCCACACAGCTGGTAAGTAGAGCTGGGATTTGAACCCAGGCCTGGCTGACCCCATAGTCCGCATGCTTTCTACCATGGCCCGCCCCTAGAGAGCGGACCTTCCCTGCTCTGGTGAAAGTGCCCAGGGAGGGGCCACGGGGGCCTGTCTTTCCTACTTTTGGGAGCAACAAGAAGGGACCCCTAGTGGACAGGCCAGATCTGGAGGGTCCCTCCAGGCCTTCAGGCTATGTGAGTCATGCAAGTGATGGACAGAGAGACTTCACTCTGAGGGAGGAACCGTTGTCATCTTCATACCAGGCCCAGCACATTTGCCTGGCACATGGCAAATGTTCGATAACTATTTGTTGGAAAAATGTACAAAGGGTTGAATGATCTGAGGCGCACATTCCCGAAAGTGTGGGGACTGCTCTGTTTTTCCGCTTGTGCATTTATAAACCTGTTGGTAACTGACATTCACTGAGCACCTACTGCTTGGACTAGGCCCTTATCATTCATGTTCTCATTTTAATTCTCATAACTCTGTGAAATCAGTATTATCATCACAGAGCTCATGAGCGAGGAAACCGAGGCTCAGAGAGGTGATGGGACCTGCCCAAAGATGCACAGTTAATAAGCGGCTGAGGCAGAATTTGAAGCCAGGGGCTGCTTGCCTGCGAGCTCGTGTATGAGAATGCATTCTGTAAACCTCAGGGCCACACACATGCTGTGATGGTGACAAGGATGCGCCCCCTGGGTGGCCGGAGCCGTGCCTCCCTCTGACCTACCCCCTGCCCAGCGCCAGCTCATGGATGGGGCAGGTGGACTCAGCCAATGAATGGTGACCCCATGCCCTCCCCTCCCCAGAACCAGGCCGAAGCACACTACAAAGGCCACAAACACGCCAGAAAACTCAAGGCTGTCGAAGCCGCCAAGAGCAAGCAGAGGCTGCAAACCCTGGCCCAGGATGGGACGCTGGTGTCCCCATCCCCGACTCCAGCCAGTGGAGCCCCTGAAGAGCCACAGAGCAGAGGTCAGTCCTGAACTTTTCTCCCCCCTTCCCACTCCAAATCTGGCTTCTGAAAAGGGGTTGAGCGATTCCTGCCTATTATTATTCCTGCTCCTGTGGGAGTATTCTATACATACAGGGAAAGGCACACATCACATGTGTAGAGCACCACAGATTTTCCAGTCTGGATCTGCTGAGATGAAGAAATGTGTCACAAGCACCCTAGTAGCCCCTCCTTGGGTCCCCTCCCGGTCACTACCTGTTGTTAGCTTCTTAGGGCTGTGATAACAAATGACCACAAACTGGGTGGCTGAAAATAACAGAGATGTATTTTCTCACAGTTCTGGAGGTCAGCAGTTTGAAGCAAGGTGTCAGCAGGGTTGGTTCCTTCTGGGGGCACGGTTGGGTGGGGGGAATCTGTTTCATTCCGCTCTTCTAGCTTCTGGTCGTTGCCGGCAATCCTTGGCTTGTGGATGCCTCATTCCGATCTC